>NC_140374.1:6225000-6240000 GCF_054491055.1 Hypomesus nipponensis | reverse complement strand
TTTATTTGCAGCTGTGGACCACAGTTTAGGTAGATACCCCCTGACTCTTGAGCAGTCCATGGTATAACAGACACAGTATGTCTGATCAGTCCAGTCCACGTGGAACAGACACAGAGTCTGATCAGTCCAGTCCACATGGAACAGACACAGTATCTGATCAGTCCCATCCACGTGGAACAGACACCGTGTGTCTGATCAGTCCAGTCCACGTGGAACAGACACAGAGTCTGATCAGTCCAGTCCACATGGAACAGACACAGTATCTGATCAGTCCCATCCACGTGGAACAGACACCGTGTGTCTGATCAGTCCAGTCCACGTGGAACAGACACAGAGTCTGATCAGTCCAGTCCACATGGAACAGACACAGTATCTGATCAGTCCCATCCACGTGGAACAGACACCGTGTGTCTGATCAGTCCAGTCCATGTGGAACAGACACAGTATCTGATCAGTCCAGTCCATGTGGAACTGGAGGCTCAGGGACCAAACTCTAACATCTCTCTGAGCTCTGAGCTACAAAGCCAACAGTACCACAAGGTCTGACCTGGGTTCAAGCCCCTTGGAAGCCCCTCCTACCTTACTTGTGCTGCCTGAGTAATCAGATCTGAAACAGTTCAGCTTGTCTGTTCTCCCTGCCTCAGCCTCTCCCTACCCCTGGCCCAGACCTGCCCCTGGCCCAGACCTACCCCTGCCCCTGGCCCAGACCTGCCCCTGCCCCTGGCCCAGACCTGCCCCTGCCCCTGGCCCAGACCTGCCCCTGGCCCAGACCTGCTCCTGCCCCTGGCCCAGACCTGCCCACCCCCCAGCAACTGGCCCAGGCCTGCCTCCCCCTGCTCTCCCAGTCTCTCCCCAGCAGGCCCTGTGTTGTCCAGAGGGAGACAGAGCCCCATTAAGGACCTAATGAACTGCATCCTAGAATCTGATAGCAGCTCAGGCCTAATCAGAGCTCCACTGCCTTTCGGCTCTGTTCCCTCTAACCCGACAATTAACCCTGCCATAAATCACCCTGCAGCTGCACCATCACATGGAACGCCCACCCCCCCCTCACCGCCAATCCCCGACGCCCCCCCCCCCCCCCCCCCGACGCCCCCCACCCGCTCCCTCTCTGGATATGGGTCGATGAGAGAGGGATAACGGCAAGAGTTTGGGGTTACAGATGTGGTGTTTGAAGTAGGAGAATTACACAGGGTGCCGGGCCTAGGGCCCCATGGAGAGTGTGTTTATGGGGTTTGAGATGAGAGACTTGAACAATGTTTTAGATAAGAGTTCTAATCCCCCTAATGAAGAGCAACGTCGGGCCTGTGTTTTGTAAACCGTCAGGGATTAAACACGTGCCCTGTTGTGACAGATTCAGCTCCTAGTATTTCATCAGGAGACTAGCTGGCTGCACCGTTCTACAGCTAATCTAGGCAAGGTCCCACAGTAGGTGTGTGAGTGTGTGCGTGTGTGTGTATGTACGTGTGTGGTTGTGTGTGTGTGTGTGTGTGTGTGTGTGAACTGTCTCCGTATAGTGTTCTGAAGGAGATTAACCATCCGGATATTTTGACACAGCTTCATTACACAATTGTGTATATGAACCTCCAATCAATTCAGCCATTAAATGTTTGTTCTTTTCATCTCTCATTTCCTGAATCTTGCCTTGATGTGTGGAGTATCGCTATCACATCTTTTTCCTTCTGTTGAGATTGCAGTGATTGAGCCATTCAATCACTTTGATGTAGAGTTAATGAACTAATTTCAATCAGCGCCTGACGGATTTCTTTCCAGACTTGTTGATGAGATGTTTCCTCTGGTTGCACGAACACTTTAACAAAGCTCTCTAATGTAGAGCAGATCGCGGGGCCCAGAGATCTGTGGCCAACTTTAGGTACATTTCGTGTGTGAAGTGAAATCTAACAAGGTGCTTATGCTATCGTGATGTTGAGACAGATGTCTCTCCCTCGACCTCTTCGATGTCAAATCAAATCAAGGGGTTTGGCCAGTAACTGGCCATTTGGTCAAAATTGAGTTACTGTTGTCTTGGGTACAACAAATAGTTGCTTTCACTTGTGGTTGAATCAACTGTTTTGTGTTTTGAGAAAAATTCAGCAGGAACTTCATAAATTCAATTTAAAAATACAAATACAATTTTAGTTCCTCTCAGAGAAGTTGCTGCCCATTAGCTGGGGAGAGCAGAACACTTTACATTAAGGTTCCATTAACTATCACATCACTGCATAGCAATACCTATTGTAGCAACTTTATAGATTCATAGGAACTTCCATGTAGTTCATTATAGTTTAGTACTTTATTACACAAGTGAAACCTGGTATGGGAGGGGTTAGGTTTAACAGTGGTAAGTGGATGTTACTGTAACATTGATCCTGTTTAGTTTTTTAACAACCCTCAACTGTGCCTTTACAACATCCAATTACACCCCCTCCCCCATACTAAGCCTTCTTACTCTTTCGTAATAACCTATACCGCTAACACTAAATACAACTAATGTCAAATTGCAACTAAATCGCTGTTCCTATGTAACTGCAATGCGCTTACCATGCTATGCCGTACCATGATAGTTAATGTAATGTTGAAGCGTTGGCCCACGCTCCAATAAAGAAAAGTGGGATATAAAAGAAGACTCAAACCCATCATTTCAAATAACCCAAGCACTAATTGACTAGAAAAAATGTGAATGCAAAGCATTCGAACAGTGTGACCACCAACTGCAATCTCATCTGTGACGATCCTAATCCCTCCTAACCCTAACCCTAGGTCATTCATGTGATGTGATGCACTGGTGATAAACAGCCTTGTGGGAATGTACCTGCACAACACTCCTGCACACACACAGAGAGGCAGCAAGGCCCCACTCTCTAATTATGCTATTCTAAGGGCTTATGATGATCACTCTCTCTCTCTCTCTCTCTCTCTCTCTCTCTCTCTCTCTCTCTCTCTCTCTCTCTCTCTCTCTCTCTCTCTCTCTCTCACTCTCTCTCTCTCTCTCTCTCTCACTCCATAAAAACATCCACTGCTAGATTGTGCGGCCTCCTCTAGGGAGCTCGAGAACACAGCAACACTGAACCAAAGTCTGCGCACTGCCAAGCCACTACTTTCCTTCCCATATCCCTCTTCAAACCTCCTCTCCAATCTTGTCATGTCTTCCCCTCTCCTGTCCTCTCCGCGACTCTCCCCTCCCTCCTTTCCCCACCAGCCTTGCCTACAAGCTTTCCCCTCGCGTGCCCTGCTAGAGACAGACCCAGATTAGGGGTGGGGGGGGGGGGGTTACGTAACATCAAAGATGCAAGTCTGGCATACCTGCTGTCTCTGCCCTGAGGGGTGCTGAGTGAGCTGAGGGCTTGTCTGATGCCCGAGAGACAGAGGGTGCAGGTGACAGACAGACACAGAGTCTAGAGTTCGCCAGGGGCAATGCCCACGGAGGCCGGCCCACTCCACTGCAGGCGTGGTGGCCATGCATCCACGTGCCAATGACCTCAACATGGAATGCCCACATACGAGAAACCAGAAAGTAGCTCAATTTTCAGCTTGTCCTTCATCCAAGGACTGGGTGCACTTATCTATGGTTAATTGACTGTTACATAAGTTAGCTTCATGTCATGTCTGTTCCCCTCCCACGTACAGCCTGCTCTGCATGGGCGGCCCGTCACCCCTCCTCTAGCTCCCCAGGTAAAGGCTCGGGTTTGGGCAGCGAGCCACCTATATCAGGTTGGCTAATATAACCTGGATGTCATTACTGGAGACTAGCGTCACCGCACTCTATTTTTAACCCCATCTCCTCCTGGACCAACCACAGTCTCACCCAGACAGCCTATGCTCCCCTCCTTGGGCTGGTTTCGTCTGGGTCTCAATCAAACCCTCGTCTCAAACACGTCTCAGATGTGCCGACTGATTAAAGGGGCTGTCAAGGCTTGCTCAGCAGTGGTCCAGCTGGGAATCAGATCCGACCCCTGGGTAGGACGACGGAGGGCCTTCGTCCCACTGTGTCCGAGCACCGCTACCGCACCGCTCCCCAGCAAGCGAGACAGGCCCCAGCCGCATTCACTCCCGACGTACAGGGCTCTGTGACAGAGAAGCTAGGCTTTAGCGGATTAGCTGTGGCTCAAGAGAGACAGCACACAGCTGGCTGTCAGAAGGACTGTGGTCCCCTCCAGGTCTACTTTTGTTCATACAGTCTGAGCATATCTCCTGCATCAATCTTCTACTGGATGGAATGCAAGAAGATGTTCTGCTCAAAGATCGCTAATGTGAACATGCTGCTTCAATGTGATGGAGCAAACAAGTACCATAAAAATGGGCTGTTGATAGTTTTTATACAAGTTTTCGAATGTTGTGGTTAGGACATTGAATGGTTACGGTTCATTTGATTTGTTGGTTGGTTGTGGCTGAGATAAGAGTGTTAGTTTTGTCTTGATTCGACCTTTGACCTGAAGTCTTGAGAGGTTAACAGACAGTTTGGGAGCTGTTTATGTAACCGCACAGCTGCTGTTTAAGTTACCCCTGTGAGGGGGAGCTGGCTGGTAGAGTGAAAAGGGGAGGTGGGTGTGTGACAGAGGTGTGTGTGTGTTTGTACATTGCTTGTAAGGGAGATTGCTTAGGTAAGAAAAACATTTAATGGTTTATGTAATGACAGACCGTTCACATTGTTCCTCCAAAATGAAACACGAATTGGATCAGAGAAGTGGGAGTCAGATGGCTGGGCGGTTAGGGAACCGGGCTAGTAATCTAAAGGTTGCTAGATCGATTCCCGGCCGAGCCAAAATGACGTTGTGTCCTTGGGCAAGGCACTTCACCTTACTTGCCCCTGTACTTAATGTAAGTTGCTCTGGATAAGAGTGTCTGCTAAATGTAAATGTTCCTCATCCCTCTCTTCTCTCCATCTGCTAAATGACTAAAGAAGTGAAAAATGCGAATGTGTGTGCATACTATTTTTTGAATCCATGCAAGTGTGAGTGTTTTCAAGTGTATGTGCATGCGTGTAACTTTGTCCTCTCCAACATAGTTACCCTGTCATTACTCTCCACGGCTGCATGTGTAAATGTGTGTCCCCAGTGATTAGCCTGGTTACCTGGCCTGTGGGGCTGCACCTGGCTGGCAGCTCACACCTGCCTTGGCCCTGCTCACCTCCAGCTGATTGAAGGTGTGGACTGTGTCAGTCCTGTCTGTCCTGCGTTCAGAGGACTGCCCCTGCAGTGTCCTATAATGTTTTCGCACTCGTGAATCAGACAGTAAGAATGTGTTTTAGCAGTATGAGAACTGTTGTGTAAGTCTGGAGGAGAGTAATACCACCCAGCATGGAGGATTTACACCTGCTGGGACACGCTAATGTCCTTTTCTGTGTGTGTTATTTGCATTTGTATGTGTGCGTGAGACAGGGAGTGTGAAAGTCTCACTTTGCATCTCTGTGGCTGAGTGTGTGTGTGTGTGTTTGTGTGTATGCGTGAGAGAAAGAATGCCTCACTTTGCATCTCTGTGTCTGACTGTGTGTGTGTTTTCTAATGGCTTATAACCATCATCACTTCTTGTCTGGAGTCTAAAGTGGGACTGGCCTTTCAGGATGAGCGATTACATGTTAACAAATGTTAGTGGGGTGTAACATTACACACGGCTCTCTTTACATGACACAACTGACCTCTGGGTCAAACACCGGCCTGTAAAAAAGATGTATCCAGACAGAGAAGAGCCTAAAATAGAACCAGCCGCAGAACAATGGGAATCTACAGCACAGTGGTGATGTCATGGTTAGATATGAGACTGAGAGTGGGGTTTTGTGGAGACGTCAAGGTGAGTGATTTGGGCATCAGGCGGGGAGCTGCAAGAGATTGCTCAGTCTTAGACCATGGAGAGAGTGAGGCTGTACCTGGTTGTTTCACTGTACTGCTGAAAAGAAGTGGAATCACAAAGGATAGATATAAGTACTGTCTAATTAATACATGTAAATAAAGATATTATTGTATTTGATAGATATACTTATTAGGTGTGCTTGCCTTTAGCAAGAGCACAACCTTTGTTCTCTCACATTATACTGTATATTATTTATTATAATTATTTGTTTTCCCACCCCTAAGGATCCCTCAATATTTGGACTACATAGATAAAGTCGGTGTCAAAAGGTCAGTCTTGGTAGCGATTGCGTTGCTTTTATTCGATTTTACGTTCCATTGCACGGTTCAGGCTTGCATTAGGTTTTAGTGGTGAAAGAGAAGCTAACGGTGACTAACTAGCTAGCCACAGTCACTAACGTCACAAACACACGTGTGACTACCTGAATTAGAACATCAGTTTAGCAGCTTGTTAACTTCTGGGAGATAGCTAGGCTAACTAGCTCTACCTAAAACATCAAGACAGCTGCAGAAACGTCACAGGCAAAGAGGTCAGGGTGATAATTTACACATTTACTCATTTAACATTGTGATATGAAACACAATTGTGAAATTGTGGTAATGTATAGATAGTACATCTACTGTACTTTCGGAAACAGTAGTCTTCGGCTGAGGTGCTAGCATCATGATGTTAGCCTCTGTTTCCCAACAGCGGTATGTGGTCTCCAAAAATGAATTTCAATCTTATTTACGTTTTTGGAGGCATATTTTCAGTTTGCAGATGATACTGTTTGAATTGCGATTCCGTCTGAGATACTGCCGGTGACAACGTTGTTAGAATAAGTGTGTTATAAGTGGGTTTATTGTAATGAATTAATACAATATGAGTAGGCTAAATGCTTGAAAATATCAGTATCAGGGAAAAACTTAAGGGATGTTTGAAGTCATAGAGATTAGGACTATTTTTACACAGCATTGCCCAATTTCTTAGTTTTGATGCAACTTTTCAACTATGTCAGGCAAAACTAGAGAGGGTACAATTTCTGGGGAAATTGTAGGGTGTGCTTGCTTGCCGGTTGTCGGTTGCACAGGGGTCCGTTTAATGACATTTTAACAACTGCTTTTTCTGTAGGCTATATTTTATATAAAAAATGCATAGCCTACTTATTATCTATAAAGATTAAATAGATTTAAAAGCATTTTTTTTTCTGCTCATTTACAACTCAAAATATTGAGAGTGAAGAGTAGAATGAAATAATCAAAACGAATACATTTGGCAGACCAGTGTAAAACTGGACCTAATCTCTATGATTTAAACATAATTTAAAGTTTTTCCCTTCTTGTGATATTGTCAGGCATTTAGCCTACTCATGTTGCATTCATTCATTAATAAAGAACCCCCTTTGAAGCTTATTGTAACAACGACGTTACCGGGCATATAGCTATCTCAGATTGGATCGCGATTCAAACAGTACCATCTGCTAACTGAAAAATATGCCCCCATAAACGTAAATAAGCTTGACATTTATTTAGGGGAAAATCCCTCATTCAAAAAGCTCAGTGGTAGCAATCATTGTCAGTAAAAACGCAAAATAGCCCTGTGTGGAAAAGCTGCCCTGGTAAATTGTAGTACTACTACAGTACAGTACTACCGAGTACTTCGTCTCGGTAGCGATTGCGTTGGTTGAATTTGATTTAACGTTCCGTTGTACGGTTTAGGCTGAAATGCATTATTTTCATGAACAGATTGACAAGTTTAGACTGTGGCAATAGAGTTTAGGTTAGAAGTCACTAGTCAGATAGTTTCACCTATTGAAAGACTTTTTAAGTAAGGGTAGTGTCGATTATGAGCCGCCGTTTGACTTCCTGTAAACGGCTGTGCCTGTATGTTTTTGTTAACTACTAGACTAGGCTACAGCGTTGCAGTGAGCTACTGTACACTGGTTTGAAACCACAGGTAATGATAATTTTACCCACACATCGTTTACTTGTAATTTAATGTCATAATAAATCCTACAACGAAAATGTATTTGCGAGGAATGTTTATTTAAACGATTGAAAACAGATGCATCATAGACCGCTGTAGTATGTGTTGCCCGGGCAACAGAGGGTAATGTCATGATGCTAATGCTTCAGTGAAATAGTAGACTACTGTTTCCGAAAGTAGATGTACTTCCTTAATAATATTACCTTATATTGTACATTACTCATCACAATAGTATGTCATATCACGAAGTAAAACAAGCAAATAGTTATCACCCAGGCCTCTTTGCTTGTGGCGTTTCTGCAGCTGCCTTGCAGTAAAGCAGTTAGCTTAGCCAATGCAATGGCCATCTCCCAGAAGTAAACGAGCTGCTAAACTAATGTTCTGCTAGAGATAATCACGCGAGTTTTCGTGATGTTAGTGATCATGTGTGTGGATCATCAGTGACTGTGGCTAGCAAGTTAGCCACGGTTAGCTTCACTTTTCGCCACAAAAACGTAATTTCTACTTAAACCGTGCAACAGTACGTAAATCCCAATACAAGCAACTCAATGGCTACCAAGACGAAACGTTTGACACCTAAGTTGTCTATGTAGTCCAAATATTAACAAAGTTTTAGGGGGGCATAAAGAAATAATAATAATAATATATAGCCTATGTGACATAACAATGGTTGTGCCCTTGCCAAAAGCAAAGCACACCCAATAACGGACCCATCTGCAACCGACACAAGCACACCTCACAATTTCCCCAGAAATTGTACCCTATTTAGTTTACTTATATATTCTACACGTTTGTAGAGGTTATCATGTTGTGGCTACAATGTAATACCCTTATGGTTTGTTAATGTCCTAAAGTGTCTTAAAGTGTGTGAATCACTTTTATGGTGTAATTCTATCTAACCCCAAACCTTTTGCCATTTCTTTTGATTGAATAGAGCCCTTTGTTATACAATATCCTGCTTGCATTTGTCTAGTCTATCGCCTAGAGCCCATTTCAGTTAACACAAGTCAGTTCATGTACTCTATGTTAACAGACAATGCTTTACTGTCTCATGTTGACAAGCACACTGACTGTTAATTATGAGTCCTGGTCTGCCGCCATTTATAACACAGAGGTGATAAAGGTGAGAGGTCAAGCTTTTGACAGACTAACTTTTCCAAACTCTCATACGGCACTTATGTGTGACAGCAACATGGCTGCTTCTGGAAGTTCTTTCTTTTTCTGTGGTGGAGGAGTCACTGTCATGACATTGCCTTGTCTTCAAAAAGCCTAATCTGACAGAAGGGAAGCAAAGGAAAATGTCTGTCTGTCTCTCTCCCACTTATAACCACTCTCTCTCTGTCAGACGTGCCAGACTTGTACATTAAACATGGTGCAGATTTGACACTTATTCACCATGAGCAGAGACTTTCTATTCCCCAAAAGCAAGGGAGAAAGAGTATCTCTATTCAGCAGCTCATTCAAAGCACACACGCACCCAGACATACATTCAATACCTTCTCGCTCAACCCTCACTCAAGCACACACACACACGCACACACAGAAATACATTCAATACCTTCTCTTCCACCCCTCACACACACACACACACACACACACACACACACAGACAAACCATCCCACCCTTTACTCACACACACGCAAGCACACTATGTTCACGCGTATACACACACACACACATCCATCGTTGTTCCCGTATGCTTCTATTCCTGTTGGTTTCTCTCTGTGTAGACCAGGAGGTGAAAGGCTGTTCTGTGTACACACACAGAGGTATGCAGCTCCCAGCCCTCGCTTGCCCCGGCTCCCTCGCCAAAAAGGCCCCTCCATATATCATACATGCACCACCTCAAAAGTAGGTCAATAAACCGTTCTTTTTTTTAAAGGGGCGTTTCGGGGAGAGTGGGTAAATGTGGTTCTTAGACACTGGAAGACAGGCCCAAGAGAACCATTATTCAGAAGGCATGTGAGCTTTGTCTCGCCAAGTCGACTACAGGCTCTTTCAGCATGGTCTGCAAGGACTGCCTCAAGTTGGCCTGTCTAACCCAGTCACATGTGGTCCACTGAGTCTAGCACAGTCTGGTCAAGGCTGCAGCATGATGAAATTCAGTCAAGTCTAGTCTACATGTAGTCCAATATAGTCCAGTCAAAGATCAGAGCTGCGGAGCTGAGTTCAAACATGCATACATTCCTATTTACGTAATGACGTCAAGTAAGGGCGACCATCTCAAACGTGTGAGACGTCAATCTGGTCACTCCAACGGCACCTTGAAGCACAGAACATGGGCCTGCTTCGATGAACATCCCCCCCCTTCCGCCCGCTCCTGTTACCCCTTCAGCTGTGTCCGAACCCAATACCCCCAAGGAGCCTGAACAACGGGGGGGAAGAGAGGAGGGAAAGGCCCGAAAGAGAAGTGGAGTGAAACAAGAACAGCTACGCGTTGAACGAAAGTGAGAGAGAACGACGAGGAGAAAGAAAAAGAGTCAAAACAAGAACCAAAAGCTGATGCATCACATTCGATGATGAAAACCTTCCTGTACATCCCACATCTGTGGGGATCGGGATGTGTAGACCACACAAGAACCAAACGTTATATGCTTCATATTATTCTTTCACTTTTTGAAGGCTGAATAAATGGTCAACGTCCCCCACGCTCATTGAGTTTCACGCACATATATCGCCAAACTCCACCCACGGGTGTTGAGGCAGTGACAAGACATGTTTTTGTGAACGCCATCTTTGTTGTTTTAGGCCTGTACCTGATTGGCACTCCCTAATGTAGTGTGGAGGACGGGCGAGGAGGGGCGGGAGAGACTCAGTCCCTTAGGACCCCGTTCACAAACATACCTGCGGCACAGTGCACGACTACCATATGGGCTTCACCGGCCTGGGAAATACAAATACCGTCTCTCTTACGCAACGGAGGGACCTGAGAAAAAAGGGGAGGCCTGAGAAGGATGAGAATCCAGAGTCAAGGGGTCACTGAGTTTATGGCCTCAGCATAAAACGGAAGGGTATCTGAAAATGATTGGGTTGGGTAAGTTTGAAACATGTAGGGGCAAGGGGGTGAGGAGGAGCGGAAGGTTAAAGGTGAAGGTGTATGTTATGCAGAGTCGCGAGTGTATGCTAGTTTGCCGAGAGAGCATTGTCCGGGGTCGTTTTTGGGGGTTTCACCTCTGGAAGAACTCAATGTTGTTTATCCACTGCTTGACGTGTGCCATGATTGGCCGGTAGTTGTGGGGGAAGTGCATGTTGTCAAGGGTGTGCATGAACAGGGCATGGCGCGTGGAGATGTTGTGGTACAATCTGGGATGAGGTTGGGCCTGTGGTTTTGTTTCTGGAGCTGTGAGTCCAGCGTTCCAGTCATGGCTATAGGGTGCTAGGTCTGGGTCTGAGGGGTTAGTACAAGGGTGAAGGTTGACGTCAGGGGTCCACCATTGTGCCTCTGCTCCCGGGTGGGCTTCCTTCCATCTCCCTGGGCCTCAGGAAACGGCAGGAGAGAGAAAGGGTTGTGTTTTCCGTCCGAAATGAGCTCTTCCTGAGTGGCAGTAGGTTTATTGTTGCAGGGAAAGGGGAGAGGCTTGATGGCTATAGGTAGCAGGAGAGAGTGGTGCACAGCCCACAGTCTGGAATGCATTAGGCGCCCGTCTCTCCATCAAAACACCGCACCTCACAACACCTCACTCCCCATGCGGTCCAGAGGCTACAGCCGCCTCACGTTTCAGCCGGATCAAGCTATCGCACGCAAGCAGACGCAGTTACAATGCCCACCTTGGCTCTGTTTAACTGAGGTCATTCTAACACCATGCAGTATAGGTACTAGAGTCCAGGAAATAACAGAGCAGCTGTAATTATACCGTAAATATCAGTACTGTGGTTACTATAACTTAGGAAATACAGTGCATCCAATCATACACATGTTGCTGTTATAAACATATACTTTCTTGTGTCAGAATATATCCAGCTTCACGATGGCTTGAATATGAATAGAGTCCAATGTCACATGGAGTATTTTCAGGATACTCTATGTGAATGTTTATCCAAATTATGTGTTGAAAGTTTTTCTACTTGTTATACATAATGATCACATCAGGCCTCCAGGGAAATCTGTTCCCCCTGTGTTCTCAGTGTAAAACACTGATTTATGGATGAAACTTGTTATACATAATGATCACAATAACATTCACCACCAGCATCACTGTATTGCTTTATATGTATTACACTGTATTACACGTGATCACTGTAAAATAATGAATGAAAGAGTATCCTAAAATTATAACACCGACTTGCCTACTTATCGTACAGTAGGGATTCTGGGAGTTTTTTCTTGTCTTCCTTAAAGGTTGATTGAGGGGCAGTTCTACCGGCGTATGTGAAGCTGTTGTAAAAAGGGCTATACAAATACATTTTATTTGATTAGGCTACAATAGTTTATTTGTGCCTGCAACAAAACTTAAGGTTGTGTGTTAAAAACGACACACACACACAATAATAAAAGTAATGACAATAAACTAAAATATAAACAACCGTCCGAACAAGACAATGCTCACACAGAAGGCATTTTCAGTTCAATTTGGGATACCTTAGTACTGTAAATGACAGTAGCACTTCTACTCTAGGCTACACTAGACGGATTAGCACTGTCTGCTACAGACTCTGAAAACAGGGACTGATTAACAATTGAGCAATTCAACGTACTATACTCTAGAGCCTGTATTTGAGTGCACATTAACTAACCAACATAAAGAAATGTACCTTATGCTCATGGAAAGTAGGTAGAGCACACTATAAGATAACACACGCGATCACATAAATCACATTCAGCTCAACCAACGAGAGAAAATGTCATGATTTTTCGCACGCGCAAGGAAGGTGGAACAGGAGAGAACACTGGCAATCAAATAATTCATTAAATAATTCAGTAGTGGGGAAATGTATCTACTTAATTTACTTATTCCTTTGGAATATGTAAAAACTCAAAGTTAGCTGGTGTGCCACTGCCAAAATTATATTTGTACCATCGATGATTTTTCCAGCTTTCATGATTTCATAAAACACAGGATGTATTGCTTTATTCTTTGGAATTGAACTAATGGAATGCAAACTACAATTCTTTTAATGCCTTTTCATGTTCACGTGAAATAGAAAATGTATGCGGCACGATAATTTTTTCAACTTAGGCCCTCCTGAATGAGAGTATGGGGTGCCAGTTGACTGTCAGATACTGACGGAGAAACAGATGGGAGGTAGATTCATCGTCACACCAGCGGCCTCTCATCTTCTGCCAGGTCACACACACACAAACACACAGGCATCCACACGCACACACAGAAACCCACACATGTAAATCACCCCCCCACCTCCACCCCCCACTTCACAGACACATGTACGTCCACCCCCACCCCACTCCCACCCCACTCCCACCCAGCAAACACTCCCCCTCCAGCTCTTGATGTCCTTCAGCCCTCCTCTTGTTGACCCTTGATGCCCTGGCCTGATCGACCCTCTCTGGCGTGGGTGGTGCCCACGTGAGCGTCTCCTCTCAGTCTTTGATGTGGGGCCGTTGACCGTTAGCTTGGGTGTTGGCTTGACTGCAGCTTTCTTTGATCCACGCCTGGGCCTTCTCTGGTAAGCGTAACTGATGGAATGGGGTTTATGTGGTAGCTACCCCCCCATCCCCTCTCCTCCACCCTCCCCTAGCCCTGCTCTTACCCCCTTGCAGCTGGCCAGCCGGACCCCCCGTGGCTACCCGTTTAACTCTGACAACTGGTTCAAACATTGTCACGTAGCCTGACAGGTTAACTGCATTAACTGAACTAGGTAATAGCTAACCACACCTTATGGTCAGGAGGCTTAGTGTGCTGTAGTCCACATGTCTTGAATGGGTGTCAGTCACCACCCCTATCATCAGCCCCTATGGTGAATTGACTCCACCTATAATGAAATGGGCCATTCCACCATGCAGGTTGTTTGACTGGGTTGAATTAATTACAGCGGGAGCAAGGATAGGCTCTCTTCTTTACAGCCTGTCAGGGAGCTATGTTTACATGTGGGGACATGAAAACATACATATGCAATGACAAGTGGGACTTTCATGTGCTGTAATGTTGTGTTAATGAGTTAAACAAGCCCTCGTCCGGGTAGGGGACACATGAAACAGCCTCACAGGACTGGGTGCCTGACAACTACCAGCTGTTGGTGGAAAATCACACAGACTGAAAACACACACACACACACAGAGGACTGTATAGGAACATAGGTGACTCAGAAAGCTCACGTGCTGACACATTTTCCAGTTATGGAGCCAGCTTTTTGCTTCAAGGGTTGAAAGGTCAAGAGCACACCTGCATTCTTGCCCCATGGACTTTCCACCAAACTCCCAGTGATCGCCCCTACCATTATAACATCTGAATAGGTGCTAAAACACATAGTGAGATGCCTATCTGTAGAGACCTCACAGGGAAGTACACAAGCCTGGATGCTATGTTCAAGATGCAAGAGGCTTCGCGTGCAAAACCTCCATTTGTCATTGTCAGTAGCTCTTTGTTGTCTGGCCATACTGGCCTCCTTCAGTTGTTCCTCCTCAAATGCTTTTTGGGATGAACCATTGACTCCTGTAAAAGGGGTTCCCACTTAGCCATAACTCTATAAAAAGGGCCGATGCACTCAGTGGGTTGTTAATTACTCCTTTTCCAGTGAAGTGTAAACCCCTGTTAACTCACCGTAATGGACTCCTTCCAATGAGGGATGATGTTATGGACCAAAATTCTGATAAAAAGAGTTTTGTATGGAGGAACTCAAAAATGACTCAACTCTTTACCTTTTATTTGGGTAAAGTTTGACCACTAAACTAAATATTGGGTGAATCCTTGGCTTACCATTGCAAAACTTCCTCTCCCTACTTGAAATCAAGGACTGGATGTGGTGACTGGAATTCTCAAACATCAAGCTAGAGAGTGTTTTCAGCTGTAATAGCGCCCACACGATCCATCTTCCTCAAGTGATCTACATTCTACAATAAGTACACAAGGCCTGAGAGCCTGATGGGAACGTGTCGACCTTCTTCTCTGGGAGAGGACTCACTTGGCTCAAGATTGGCTTAAGATCTATCAAGGGCAGCGAGCCATTTATTAGATGGATATCTAGAGAGCTGGCTCTGATAATGGTCTGTGTCTGTATATAATATGTACCTT
>NC_140374.1:6185000-6220000 GCF_054491055.1 Hypomesus nipponensis | reverse complement strand
AGCTAACCCTAATCCTGAGCACAGAGGGTGTGTGAGGACATAGTCTACACACACTGGAGAGTGTCACGTACGCCCGTACACACACTCCCAGTATGTGTGTGTGCTTGGTTCCAACTAACACTCGTATGTTGTGGACACACAGTGCATGGAGAGCGTGCAGCACACACACAAACACACGCGCACTAATCCGGCGACCGACTTGGGTTTGTTTTCACCCGTTTTCATTCAATAGTTCCTCCACAGATCTGGTGATAGTGCTGATAGGGGTATCTCCTTCCAGCTTGGAATCGGCTCCTATTTGACACAAGATCCAGAAGATTAACTCCAGCTTGTTGTCTGGAGGGAACACAGTCACCATGTTGTGGCCTCCAGAGACCTCAGGAGTATTTCACATCGCTTCTATTTTCGCTGCCGAACGGGTTTTCACGCTGATGCTAGCTCCATTTGACGCATCCATTGGAAAGAACATCTCAACCTTTCTTTTCTGGACTTTTAAGACCAGCCCAAGTGACTATAAATGAACCCTCACACACAACCCTACAGATCTCGTGTAGAATCTGTCTGTCTGGAAGCAAGTTGAAATGAGGATCGTGTGCTGGGAGGTTTGTCTGCTGGCATAAAGTTTGCCTGACTGTGGTCTGCACACTCTGCTAGACAGTAAACAAAGAACAGCAAGAGTTTCTGAAAACACGGGGGAGGACGGACAGGGTTTTGTTTGACTTGGATTCATTTGTTTGGCCGAACGGCCCCATTATTAGGATAGTCAACTTCCGAGGCTGAGCCGGAATGTGGACCACATGTTGGTGGCTTTTACCTCCCCCGTGGGACAGCTAAAGTGTAAGTGGACCTCGGTCTGGTCCCACCATGAGACAATTCAGGGTTGAAGGTGTTCAGTGGAGACCAGCATCCATCATTTCAGCGCTCGGCCATTATAGCAGGGTTGGAGGGTGCTGGACTTCCCATTGGAGGAGAAGGGGTGGGGGTGGGGATGGGGGCTGACAAATCCTGACACAGGGTTCCTCAATGTGGAGATTTCCGGTTCTCACCCCGTGGCTAGCTAGATAGCACTGCCCCATCCCCAAGTATTTCCTAGGGGGAGGAGGAGGAAGAATGTGCCTTTTCATCAGGACTGATATTTCAAACAGGCAACATGATTCCGACGTGCCAACCTTTCACAAAGGGAGAGGTATGTGGGTGAGGAGAGGGGAGAGAGACAGGGAGGGTGAGGGAGGGCAACGCTCTGAGACTATAGATGAGATCTAAGATTAGAGTTTAGCCTCCAGGCTACGCCACCTGCCTGACTTGACAAGCTGGGCCCCATTTGTGGTTGGGGCCATGACGGTTGTTTGGTACAACCCTATCTGACCATGTCTGCCTGTCGCCCTGCCAACTGACTGAATGCAAGCCCACGTCCCATCTCCTGTAAAAAGAGAAGCCTGAGGGCGAGCTTGTGTGTGTGTGTGTGAGTGTGACTGTTTGCATATGTGTGTTAAGTTGTGTATTTGTGTGTGTGACCATCTGAATGGCAAGGTGTGCCTTTGGACATACCAGGCATTCCAAGTTAGCAATAAAGTCAAATTGAAGAGGGGTAAAGTTGATATGTGCTGAGTGATGGCTGGGCAGTGTGGACCAGGAGGCTGGGTGAGGCCTCTGGGGAGGGCTCTAATGATGAGAGGTACGGATCTGGCCTGAGGTGACTGGAGACAGAGTAAGAGTGAAGACTTTACGGTCAGGCCCACTTTAAGCTAAACTTTCTGCCCATGTTCTGCTAAAATGACTAAATGTAAATGTAAGGAGGGTGTGCTCCAATTCAAGGTTCATGCATCATGTCAGACTTGATGTCAAATAAATAAATGTCCATACCATAGCTTCTAAACAGCTGGGTTTAATGCAGTTTTGTCAAAGGAACTTTTGGGGTAAATTGGCATTGATTTTGAATGGTATTTTATGCCCCAAAAAACTGTAAAGTCTTAACATTTGTTTGGATTTAAAGTTTAGTACACAATGCTGGTGAAGACTTCAGAGACCCAGGATGGATAGATCAAAGATCAGACGGGGGCAACTTTAAATATATTGGCTCCTAACATTCAGACAGAACTAAGACACGTGCATTATTCTTCATACATTACCTACCTGTCTGTCACCTCAGGGTCAACTTCTGTGTGGTTGATGTGGAGGGATGTCAAGTGATTAAATGAAATGAACGGGATGGGTGTAGTTCAGTGGTTCAGTAGAGCATTTGAATGAAGATCAAGAGGTTACAGGTTTTAATCCTTTCCTGTACATTACTTTGGATAAAGGCTATATAAATACATTATTATTATGACATTATCTGCAAAAATATTGAGAAATTCATGACAAGACATGCAAACCACTCATATAGAACCTTGTAGATTGGCCACTATTGGTAACATTGGTTTCCTCAAGTTGAAAGTGTTAAACTAAACAACCAGTCCACAGATCCCACGGCAGGTGAGATAACAGTGTGTTTAGCGGACAAGTTAGAATGTAAATGAGATTCTCCTGTCTCCCGCCCCCCTCCTCTGTCTGGTGATTGGGAACTCGCCTCGTTAAACCTGAACACTACACCAATTAAACTCAATCAGACACAATTAATGACCCCAGTGGACTCCCTTGGGACAGAGCCAGCGCTGAGCCACAGAGGAGAGTAGGGAGTCATGCAGAACTGGACGCAATCCTGTCACTCATGTCATAATCCGGACCACATCTACAGAGAAGGTTTGGGAAGAACCATGTCATGTGCTACTCCAATGAGTAGATTTTGCACAGAATAGGACACAATGGGAGCTCTATGTAGTCCATTTCCATGTAAATATTGAATTGTTTCTCCTCAGTGAAACCCACACTGCTTTACTCATGATGGCTTCCACTGTTAGTCCAGCTGAGGCTCCGTTTCATTGTTCTTTTGATGTACAGTACTGTATTTGCCCTCTCACGCACACAATCTCTGTTGTGGCCGAGACATGGGAATCGGGTGAAGCCAAAAATAACCCTCGAGCTTCCCCCAGCTTTCAATAACACAACTATTTCCGAAGCGACTTAGTGGCCACGGTCGAGTATTACCGTGTGACGGACGTGCCAATGTTCTGCGTCTCGGCAAACATCTGGATAGCTCACAGAAACGTTCAAACTCTGGGGGTGTTCAAAAACCGCCCCATATTGGAAATGGCAACAGAGAGCCCCTTTGTCTTGCAGTCCAAACGGCTCTCGGGCAAACCTTCTGTACGTAGAGAGAGGGCGGCCATTTTCCTCCTGGAGGGCTGTCAGTCTATGTTCGCGAGGCCTCAACTACGCCTCGGGATAGTTTAATGTGAGCCAGATGGTCTCTGCTCTGGGGGAAATATAGATCTCATAATTACCATCAATTGACCAATTCATTTGAGACCTCGTTTAACATTGTGTCTGAGAAGCTGCAGTCGGGAGCACGATTCATGGTTGTGTGTGTGTGTGCTTGTGTGTACATGCCCGTGTGTGTGTATGCGTGCATACATAAAGCCCAGAACGCGCTCGGAATAATAAATCAAAAGAGGCTGGTAGCCCTTAGTTCACGTCGGGCCCCTTGTTTTACGGAGAAAATTGGCACACGACGTGAACCTTGATTGGCCGTGGGCTGGGCTCGGATGTGTTTAGATCTGAGCAGGCGTATTCAGCTCACAGATGGTGGGGATCATGCTGCAACGACGGCAGCCAGTGGGCTTGTAAGGGTGCTCTGTGATTCTCACTGGCTGCTCGGGATAAGAGACAAACAGCGCTGGGCTAGCCAACATGAGCTCTGCTTGTGACGAGCCGGACCTCGCAGAGGAGGTCCTCAAAACCAGAGAGTCCTACTGTGATAGATATGCTGCCATAAGAGAAGGAAGGAAGGAAGGAAGGAAGGAAGGAAGGAAGGACAGAGAAATGAGTAGAGCAATGACAAAATAGGAAAAAAGAAAAAGGTGAAAGGGAGATAGGAAGGAAAGGGAATTGAAGGAAAGGAAGTTTCAGCCAGAAATGGAGAGAGAGGAGAAAAGATAGAATAGGTCCATTTTATTGGCTGAAGATGAGATGAAGTGCTTGTGTACAAAGGGATTCCAAGCATGCCAGTGTAGATGGAGACTGCCCCGTGGCCAGGTAGCAGGGGATGTGTGTGTGTGTGTGTGTGCGTGTGTGCGTGTGTATGCGTGTGTGTGTGTATGGGGGCCAGGTAGCCCACTAAAATAGCCCACCTCTCCAGCCCTCCTAATAACTCTGCTTATCACAGCTGGCACACAGCTGCTACTCCATGCATCGCTCCCTCTTAACCACTGGCACAGGTATTTATGTACAGTCCCATAAAAAGAACCTGGGGATGTGTGTGTGTGTGTGTGTGTGTTTGACTTTCTCTTTTTGTTTGAGTCTTATGTTGAGATTTTCCGCTCTGAACAACTCAAAGTGATTAGTTCAGCATTTGTTTCTCCCGAACGTACGCAATGTAAACAAGGGAGGGGACTTTTTCTTCTGGTGTGTGGGGTGACATCACTGTTTCTTTGGGTGTCACACCATCAAATGGTCCTGGTTGGGGGTGGGGCCCTGCTCATGTTTCCCTGACACCCCCATCTGCTTACCATAAGAAGCATTGTCGTCCCCCCCCCCCCCCCCCCCCCCCCCCCAGGACAGCTTGCATCAGACACGCACACACAAAGCACATGCTTACACACACACAGACATGCACATTCGCACACACGCGCACCCCAGCTGACAGACAAAACCACAGCGGAAGAATGGGTGAGGAACTGGTGAGTTTGGACGGAGATGAAACAGACCAGTCAGAGAGGGGAGGAAGACAGCGTTTAGGAGGGTCACATGTGCTTGTGGGAGAAGAAGAATGTTGCCCCCCCCCCAGCCCCCCCAGCCCCCTTGATCACAAACGGAGAAATCCTTTCTGCCTGCTTACAAAACTGTATCATCTC
Organism: Hypomesus nipponensis; assembly: GCF_054491055.1. NCBI lineage: Eukaryota > Metazoa > Chordata > Actinopteri > Osmeriformes > Osmeridae > Hypomesus > Hypomesus nipponensis. Next base: position 6,215,051 of record NC_140374.1, on the reverse strand, counting down.
TGGTGGTGGAAGATACAGTTGGGCTGGAGTTCAATTGGATCAGGAAGGGCTTTTGGGGGGGTTTATGCTCGTGTGTATATGTCTGTGAACAAACACACACTCGTGAACACACACACACTTGTGCGTGTGTGAGACTAGTAATTTGCAGTGTCAGCTAGATGAACATCTGTCCCCCTATAATGAATTGAATCATTTGATTACAGAGATCCACACTGAGTAGCCTATTATTTGAAATGATGCCTTTGGACATTCCTTCATCTTATGCAGCCCATTAAAATCATAATCACACGCATAATTTGATGGGGGAAAGCTATAACATCTTAAATTGTTTTGAAGGAAATTATGTTGGATGATAAACGTGTCATTCAAGCAAAGCTGCTATTTTGAAACGAGTTCTGACAAACACACTTCCAAAACAAGCTGAGGATTGATACTCCGGGACACAGACTTCAAAGATGTGAATAGTGTAAGTTATTATTGTGTGACAAGGAGATCCGGTGAGTAACTGCAACCTCCTCCTGCATAAACACAAAAACAAGAGGGTAAACAAGACTGCAAAACTGTTACGTAAGGCCCAACATGCACCTTGCAAATGTGTCCAGATAAAGCATTATGTGGCATGTGCAGTTATGTCACAGATCCTGGAGCAGAGAGGATGCCAGGCTAGCAGGATTACCTCATTTTAATTAGCAGCACCTGTAGTATTGTTTTTAGATCTGTGGTTCAATTGGCTTCAAAATTATTTTGTGATGTTTGTCAATGCAGGTTGTTGTATTTTATTCATGATATCGTTGTTGGGGTAAATTCAACAAACATTTTGTAAATTAATTTAGAATCAACTACTTTGAAATGCATTTTATTTGAACTCAAATTCTTTGCTCACCCCCTCAACAAACAAATGATTTTTTTTCTACCTTCACCTGCTTAAATTCCGAGAACATTCTAGCTCCCGGCAAATACTGGTAAAGCCCTGAGGATCTAGACACTCCCAGTGCAGGTGTCTCCAACCTCACTCCCATCACATCTGTCCACACACAGATAAGTGAGGGGCTGGGCCTTTCTGTAGAGCAGGGCTAAGCCAGGATGTTTGTGAACGCTCGAAGGCTCGTTTTCATCCCTGTTCTCTCCCAGAGTTCTGACCCAACATGCATTGCAGCTAAAGGATGTCCGCAGTAGACGCAAGCGGGCATCGTTGCAGGGAGGATGAGAGTGAACCAATGGGAATTGGCGTAGCAAACGGAACATTCCGGGAGTCAGTCATGCCTGGATCTCCAAGAGCCGGTATCTCCCAGGGGGATCAGATTGGAGGACGGGATGGGAAGAAGGATCAAGATTGACAATGGTTCGCTTGAGGATGTCAAACACATTTGCGCTTCAGTGCTTGTGTCAGGCAAGAGTGTTTTCAGAAAGACGCTGAACTGACTTGTGCAAGTTCATGGAGAGAAGTGTGTTTGTCTGACACACTGCTTGAGGACTGGGATTTTGAGCACTCACCAACACACACCAACACACACCGACACACAACACACCGAAAGCCGTATCTGTGTTAACCTTGGGAGACAAATGTGAAGTGTTGGGGAGTGGTGACTACAGTGCAGGCTACTCCCCACTCTATAATCACACTGATGACACACCACTGTAATTCTCATCTGACACACTTAACGCCCCATCTCACCTCCAGGGCTGGCGTAGACACGCCACACAGAGAAATATGCATTCCTCCACTCCCCCCTTGAAAGAATAAAGAGCGTGTTTTTATGAGGATCCTGCGTGCGTTTGTGTGTGGACTTGGTGTCTTGTGCGTGTGTTTGTGTGTGTGTGTGTGTGTGTGTGAGAGAGAGAGTTTAAGTATATTTGGTGTTGCGTGTCTGTACTATGCAGTGCTTTAAAAAAAAGACAACACAAAAATATGTTCAGTGGAAGCAATCCAAGTGTGTGATACCAGCATGTGCTGCTCTGTCCACAGCAACAGCATACACACACTGAGCAGTGAGATGATTCTTCATGTTGTGATTTTAGAATAGATCATATAGGATCAGGACCGGTCAGGTTTAGACTGTTTATTACAGGCATAGATAGGTCGCTAGGAAACTGGCAGGAGGACCAGGACCAAAGAACATGCTGTACATGTACTTGTTCCAAATAGCAAATAAACTTGAAAACTGTGTATCACTTTCATCCAGTATCACTGAAACCACACAGCTCACAGGGGCTCTGAGCACCCAGCCAGTTTAATAGAGATGAAATCCCTCCCACATGACGTCCTTATCAGGTCTCATCCAGGAGGCTTCCCGAAAACCAGCCTGCTGTGCCAGCATGCCTCCAACACAATCCTTATCTGCACCAAAATAAGGCATCCCTGTCTTAATGAGCAGGCTCGTCATGCTTCTGCAAAGCATCTTGGGAAGACGGACACACAAAAGTAGACCCCACTGCTGAAGGTGTACTGTCAACCGCTGATAAGAATCGAATCATGTTTTACAATAAGAAAACATTCAAATCCCAACCCAGTGAGCGAGGGTCAGGGTCAGGACATCTCTAGCTGGTTTGTGTTTCTCTGTCTTCCTCTCAAACGTTGTGCTTGTAGGATTCTTTTTTGACCACCATGCCTTGCAGCTGAGATGATACCTATCACAATGGTTCGCAAATGCAAACCCTTTCTCAACTCTAACCACCAAATACTGTTAGAATTATGCACTCCACTTTTTTTATAACCTTTTGTTGAGGCATTTTGCTTTATTCTGACAGTGATAAGGAGAGATAATACAGCAAATGGGAGAGAGAGAGCGTAAGATAAGCAGCAAGGCGCCCAGGCCGTATCCGTACGCAGGTCCTTAAATCTTCTCCTGTATATTCTGCGTGCACCATTTGTACGTCTATTTGTATAGAAACATCTGCGACAGGGGGAAAAAATGTATGTGTAAAAATGTGTGTGTACATTGAGGGTAGCCGTCACCTCATGAAGTAGGTTGCCATGTTCACACGCTTTTCAGCGGACTCACACTGCAGACTGCCAATGCCACTAGTGTGAGAGTTTGGGACTCTGATTTATTTGTTATGAAGGAGCTTTTCATAGCTCCTAGACTGCCATGTCTGCTCCTTTGTTTTCCAACCAGGGCTGCAAAGGCAAAGCAAAACAGAGACTGTTTAAGTTGCCAACTGGAGAAATGAAGAGTAAACACGAGCATACTTCCCATTTCTTCACGTTGAGCGTGGAGATGCCAGAAAACAATTCAATTCATCTTTGCTGGAGGGGCACACAGAGCACATGCTAAACATTCACATCTAGGAAGGGAGGGAGAGAAAGGAGAGGACAGGGAAAGGGAGAGGAGAGGGAAGAAGAGGAGAGGAAAGGAGAGGAAAGAAGAGGGAAAGGGAAGAGGATGTGAGGGGGGGGAGAGGGTGCAAGTATTCATCTAGCTGTCTGAGAGAAAAGGTGCCGGTGGTGCCTTAGAGGTCTGTGTGTAGCTCCTGGTGAGATGTAACTTGCTGTAAACCCTGGCCGTCATCAGGGGAGACATGGTGGATTAGTTGGTTAGGTGCAGGGACGGACTGGGAGTAAAAATAGGCCTTGGACTTTGATCCAGACCGGCCCACCAGAACCGCCCCCATGTATGTCACCACAGCAGCCCTGCTAATGCAAACATATTCTGTGTTCGATGTGATGCAAGTTTGGGAGTTCTATCCTTAATGCGTGCGCGTGTAGCGCGCGAGCCAAATTATTTGACCTTTATTTGAGCACAAAATAGTTGAGCTTTATATTAAATAAACAGACGTATTTCCATTGGAAAAACCTTGTCTAGGGAAGGTGATTTCTTTGTCTCTTCATTTTTCAGCCCCACCCTCACGTTTCTTAGCCTGGTTTTCCATCGTTATTTTTTCTCCCGGGTGTTCCCGATGGCCAGTCCGCTACTGGGCGGCTGTGCCACTGCGGTGGATTTGTGAAGTCATATCATTTTCAATTCTCGTGCTGTCAGGCTGCAACTCCCTCAGCACCCATAGTTCCCGCGGCCGTGCGAGAGGGTATTATTTCAGGGGGAATTGTAGGGTGTCCTTTGTCGGTTGCAGATGGGTCCGTTTATTATGAAAATGGCTTTGAGATTACACGTGACAAAATAGTGTCAGCATAGGTCTACAGGAGGCCATGTTGGAAGACGGTTCCTTCAATTACAAAATAATGGCGCTTGCAGTGTTCCTTCACGTCCGTACCGTCAATATATAAAGCCTGTGAGTCTGTTGTGAAGTACATTACTATATGTAACCGTTGCAATAGTCATTATGTCAGGAAGAGGCAAAGGAGGCAAAGGACTCGGCATGGGGGGCGGCAAGCGTCACCGTGTTGTTTTGAGGGATATTTTACAGTGCATCACCAAGGCCGCAATCCGTCGCCTTGCTCGTCGTGGCGGGGTGAAACGTATCTCGGGCTTGATCTATCAAGAGACTCGTGGACTTCTAAAGATTTTTCTTGAGTAAGTCATCCGTGACGCTGTTACCTACACCGAGCATGCCAAGAGAAAGACCGTGACCGCTATGAACATCGTCTATGCTCTCAAGCGCCAGGGTCGCACCCTGTACGGCTTCAGCGGTTAAACTGCAATTTTGACCTATTGTTTTGACACTTAACCCAAAGGCTCTTTTAAGAGCCAGCCACACTTTTAGTAAGGAGTTATCCATATTTAATTCAGTGTTGAAAACAATATAAATTCCTCCCCCATGCAGTGACTACCTATACAAGTCGCCTGTGGCTAGTGGGTCAGGTTGAACAAGCATAGTTCAGGGATGAATGCTAATGATGTAGGCTTATTTTCTGAGAGCATGAGTGTCGAAGCACAATACATTTGACTCAGGGTGGAGCAACAGGGCCCCCCTGTTAATAGTTTGCAGTGTAATAAAATATAACAATAAAAAGTAGCTAACCAATGGCAACCTCTATTGTGAACAGCACGTATTAGCCTATAGGCCTAATAAATGTGTCCAGTCATCATAGCCCCTAATGTGCGAAGAAAATGTAGGCCAGTCATTCAACCTCTCATTCAACATTCATTAGAATTTCTCACACACAGGAGGCCTGTACACAAATCCATGCATAAAATGGGTTTAATGATCTGTCCATTTACCAAATACATTACATTCAAATTCAATGAAGAGGTCATAAGCTCTCCTAAATTGAGTTAAAAACAGTCGCCTATAGTCATCCTAACAGTGACAACTTATAATAAACAAACAAACCTATAACAATTCTTTCAGCAACAATTTGGGTCGAGCTAGACGCGAACCAAGCTCCCATAAAAAAAACGAGATATATGCAGACATGAAACAGACCACAACAAATGCCCTATTTAAATAATCATCTGTCTGTTCTTATCTTCAGCAAATCTGGCGATTATTTTGTCAATGTCAATCTCGATGTACCTCTCGATGCACAGCAGCGATAAGTTGGACAGCCGCTCCTCTCCCATGCTTGATCGCAAGGAACTCTTGATCAATTTCTGACGGCTGAAAGTCCTCTCTGCCTTTGCACTGCTTATTGGAATTGTCAAGTAGGCTAAATGTGATAAAGAATCGAAAGGTTGGGGAAAGCACGTTCCATGCCGTTGTCAATTAGACATGGTAGGATGCTGTGTGTGTTTAGTTCATGATTTTCCATGCTCAGCTCACGGTAGGCTACATAGTAGGCCTAGGCCGACGAAATGTAACAAATGTGTCAACTACGTCATCGGCCTTTGACAGATCCTCCGAATAGAACTCCGCAAGCGCTGACTTTCTGAGCAGCATCAGGGTGACAAAAATGTCATCAGAGCGAATTGGTCAGCCATTCTCCTGGAATCAGCAAAGCGATGCTCAAACTGCGAAACGAATAAATCAAGTAGGCTATGTAGTAAAAGACATCCACTCTGAAACGGTCTCTACTATCCTCTATAATTTCATCCTAGTTCTCGTCCGGAAAACGTTTTTTCTTGCTCACCCTGTCCTGCAGATAGTCAGTTGTTCCACAGTGTCGCCAAATCTTTGGTCGTGTTCTGCATGGCTACAAACGCCTCCTGTGACTGCAACTCTGTGATCTGTAGCATGCATGCATCAATAAGCTGGATGGCTGTTTACATGCCTCATGTTGTAGGTAATTAGACAGTGCAAATGTTTTCTTTAGAAGTGTGTTTGAGTGAGCATTAGCTCAAACTCAAACACTTTTTTCAGAAGACCGTCTGCTTAGGAGGCAGCTTATGGATAACTACCTCGATGCACCCTTACGATTTAAGGCCTCTTCAATGGCAGACAAGCTTTGTATGACTGCATCGGTCGCATGCTTTCTAAAGGCTCCTCTAGTATCTGGGCTAGTGGTCATAAAGGCGTACAGTGTTTCAAGGCCTCCCAAAAAATTGTTCACACTGTTCAACAAGCTCACAGCATCCATAAGGATCACCTTCAAATTGTGCTCTCAACAGTGCACATGAAGAGCATTTTCAGAACAGTGCTGTTTCACCCTGGCCTGTAGCCCTGACAAGTGACCTGATATAGTCCGTGCACCATCATATGCCTGCCCTCTGATCAGTTTCACATCAAGACCCAGTTCATTTGAGAGTGTGTTGGTCAGAATGTCAAAAATTACTCTGCCGAACCATCAGGAAGCTCCGCGAAGTTGATGAAGCGCTCCATAGACACACCAGCTTCATCCACGTATATCAAAGACAGAGACATTTGGTCAATGTTTGAAATGTCAATAGTTGAATCAGCTATCACCGAAATATGTCTGGCAGCTTTGACATAGGCTACTTGGTAATAGTGGACAATGTTTCGCTTGCCAGTCCAGAGATAAACTCATTATGTGAGTGGTGACTTAAATAAGTGACGCAGCTACAAGGATTTGTCAGGTGCTGCGTAATTGCATCATAGCGCGCTAGATATTTAAGTGTCTCAAGGATATGTCCCTCATTGGTAGTAGGGGCACCAAGTAGTAGGGTCACCAAGACCAACGTCCGCTCCGAGTGTACTGTAGTAGGGTCACCAAGACCAACGTCCAATGACAGTAAAACCACACATCCATATTACACACAGTGTAGTCATCCTTGATGTTGGCAAGTTAACCAAGTACAATATCACACTATTATGCACGGAGAAGCCTGTCTTGGTTGCTATGGTCATGCTTATTTTTACATCATAACAGATAATGTTTTTTTTATTGGGTGTTTTAAGAGTCACAACACTGTTGGATTGTTTCACCACATCTTGATACTAACTTGGAATCGTAAACTAAACGTAAACCATTTTCCATATGTCAAAATGAAGCATTCGCAAGACATGGCTAAGAAAATCATTTTCAACACATCACTTGTTTCCAAATGAAAATGGGAAAGGAGAGCTATAAAAAGAAGTTAAGATAAAAAATAGTTATTGTTAAAATAGCACATTTCTAGTCCGTGACAGACTGAAGGATGGACGTTCAGTCCAAATGTTGCTGTACGCCCCAGGCTGTGCTATTCGTGGGAGGCACGTTCCCAGAAAAGGTCTTGTGTCTATTTTGTTTGTTGAAAAGGATAATTGCTCATCCAAGCTCACCCAAGATGCCTCTCTCCCTTCCAATGGCAATATAAACTTCCACTGCATTCTGGGAGAGAGTTATGTTGACCTCTCTCCATCTCAGACAGCCGTTTGAAGTGTGTGCTTGTGTGTGTCTGTGACTGTTTGTGTGCCTGTGTGTGCGTCTCTGTGGGTGTCTGTGCTTGTGTGTCTGTTTGTGTATGTGCATCCATGTGAGTGCGTTTGTGTGTGTGATTGTAGTGTTAGTGTGATGATACAAGTATTTGCAGACTGTGACTATATGCGTGTGAATGATATGTGTGAGGGCGGTTAGTAGACAAGGTGTGGGGGGTGTTGGGGGGGGTGACTGCTCTGTAGTGAGCGTCTGTGACTCAGCCTTCAGTAATGAGGCAGTAAGGAGAGAGAGAGAGAGAGAGAGAGAGAGAGAGAGAGAGAGAGAGAGAGAGAGAGAGAAGGCCATATATGAATGAGTGGAGGCTGTGTTTATGTGGGTCAGTCGGCTTCTCTCTAACCCTCTCAACCCTTTCACCCCCAGCTCTCCACAGATCAGGATGTGACCCGTCCAGACTACAGTCATGACTGACTGAAAGATGAGTCTTGTGTGCGGGAAGAGAAGCCAAACACATGGTGACAACAGAAAAATAAATCCCTTTGTGGTGTGTCAATGGCCTGTCTGATGAAAGCCAAGGGCTGTCGTGTTTACACAGAGAGAACAGGAGTGTTGGGCCTGACCACGCTTCAACATGAAGGCTCTTATCTCTACAAGCACCAGGCCGGTGTTAAAGAGAGTGGGGTCATGTTGCTATTGTCAGCCCTGGTCTTTGAAGGGTCAACTCCATAGGTGAGGGGGAGGGGAACTCACCAAACAGAGATCAGTTAAACTGCCCCAAACATTTCTGAAGGAGCACAACTGTTTAAGAGGAAACATTCTGCGTTTGCGTTTGGCTTCACATGCACGCAAATTGCCCTTCCTGTTTATGCAGCTGTTCTACTGTATTTTGAGGGATTTCCAGAGAAAACAACTTTCTCTCCACAATGACAGGGAGGAGGTGTAAACACAGGACTGCACAGTGTAGCTGCACCAGGTGCTACTGAGCTCTGACACTTCCCTGACACGATGACTCAGCACGGACATCCCCATGACACACTGAGATAAGGACGTGTCATTTGGGTGATCTGTCGAAAGACCTTGAGTTCATCCATACCATGTAAGGAAGAATAGCAACACATATGTGGCTCGAGATGTCACTGTCATTGTCATTCAAACAGACACGTTGTACTGTAGTTTTTTTTTTGTCCTCCTTGCCTTGTAGCTGAGATGTGGCTGCTTTGCGAAATGGCTGGTAAATACAGACAGTTCCTTGACTCTCACCACTGAAATATTGTAGAACCATGCACTTCTGATCCTTGACCTGTTTTACGTCTCTTTTCATAAAAGCTTCTGCTGAATGAATCAAATGTCAAATGTAAACGCACAGTGTCATGTTTGTCTACAGGACATTCCCGCTTGTTCCTCAGATTGCCCTAACCAGGAAAACGGCATTTATCTGCGGCCAGATGTTTTTCCTGGCTAGGGAAACCTCCAGGCTTATGGTGAAACAACACCAGTCTCAGTACAGACCAGACCTCCATGGAGAAGCTCAGAGTTGGGAGTCAACATCCGAGCAAGCTTGATGTGGAAGGGAACAATGCTGCGAAGGCCCATTCCTGAGGAGCAGAGTAGCTGCGTCGCTGCACAGACAGACGATTGTTCCCCTGCTCACCCTCCCACGTCCAGCCTGCCCTGGGAACCAGTTTCATGGAGCTCAAGGGGTGTAAGGGGGACATCTAGACATCCGTCCACAGCAGCCCAGAAAGACCTTACCGTCTGTGGGCATGAAATGCCTGGAATGTCGGTTCCTCCTTGGTCAGTCGGTCAGTCGACCAGTTCAGGGAGTCCATTGGGCCAAAGAAGCATGTTAGGTCAGGACTCACACCTTGAGAGGGTTCTCCTTGGTCCAAAATTTAGGAATGTCTCTGTCAGGAGTTATGTTTCTGTCTCTGGAGACTGAGGGAGACCACCCTGTTTTCGTCCCAAACATCTCAGGTCTCACGTTGTTCAGAGAGTTCATATTTTGGTTTGCACCATATTGAGCGCATTCGTGATACCGTTGACATCAGCCGTAAGGAATGTCTGTCAATGCTCTGATCTCTCTCACCCTGCTCAGCACAGCATAGTTGGGTTTTAGCGTATTATTAGTGTATGAAAGATTTCTGTTTTGAGAGGAGGACGTGTGGGAGGTGTGTGTTACAGCTCTTTGATGCTGGCAGGTCTTGAATACCTCTGCATTAATTGCTACAGCAGTCAGCAGAAGAAACAAGACATGTCAACTCCCAGCTAGAGAGCAGAGTAATGGTTTTGCAAGCGTTGATGGGTTCCTTTCAAACACAAAGGTGGGATGGAAAGCAACACAACAGCCAATCGAAAGAGGTGCCAAACACTGTCTCTTTCTGACTCTTTCATTCAGTACTGACTCGGGGAGTCAGGTGGCTGAGCGGTTAGGGAATCGGGCTAGTAATCTGAAGGTCAGGGGTTAGGGAATCGGGCTAGTAATCTGAAGGTCGCCAGTTCGATTCCTGGCTGCGTCAAAATGACGTTGTGTCCTTGGGCAAGGCACTTCACCCTACTTGTCTCGGGGGGAATGTCCCTGTACTTACTGTAAGTCGCTCTGGATAAGAGCGTCTGCTAAATGACTAAATGTAATGTAATGTCAATGTAAATGTACTTCACTCTCATTCATTTCACCCCCTTGCTCTGGATAAGTCTTTATATCTCTACCTCTTTAGGCTTCCTCCCATGTCCGGACACCACACTGATCCTCTTCTCCCTGGTCTTAATCTCCAGCCAGCCTCTGGTGTTCTCCACACTGCCTGCCTTCCCCTCCACCATCCACAGCCCCTGGCACTCCAAACGTTTGAACCCCCTAATATCCTTCAGCTGGCCACAACAAAGACCACTCTCCTGCTCTCTTCCTCCACACCCCCCTTCTGTTTTTCACTGTTCCTCTCCAGATCACTCCACATTTTTTTTCTTCTTCCAACCTTCACCCTGAAGAATCTTCCTCCCTCCTTCGACACCCTCCCCCTCGCTATTCTCTCCCTCCTCTTCCATGCCAATTCTTTCTTTCATTTTCACTCAACCCCCACCACCAGTCCGCAGACAGGTTGGGAGCGTTGCGTGCGACGGGGGAGAAGTATAGTCTTTTGTCAAGCCCGCACAAGAGAAAGAAGGGGGGTGGGGGTGGAACAGGGGAGAAGAGGGGAAGGGATGGATGGAAGAGTGAAGAGATGGAGGGAGGGATGAGAGGGGGGGATGGTGGGGTGGGGGGACTGCTGCTAAGGCAGATCCATTTCAAAGCGCCTATCTTTTCATTTGTTTTCCTTCAACATTTCACTGCTATTTATGAGGACGAAAAATGGAGAAGAAAAAAGGAAAAAACACACCCTTACACACGCAGACACACACGCAGACACACACGCAGACACACATGCAGACACACACACACACACTGAGAAACCGTCCGTCGTCACTCATAAAGGGAATCTTTCATGGACATCTCACCCGCTCCCTTTAAGACATTCCCCCCTTTCTGCCAAGGAAAAGATCCCATCACCACCTTGACATGAAGCAATCCTCCCATCCAACATGTCACTTTAAGTGAGCATCAAACGCAAATCACCTGAAGTTGCCGATCGAGTGCTTGCTTTTGTTTGAAACTCAATTCTTCCAGCCCTGACTTGGCTTACACAGGGGGGGGATATCTGTCTGGAATGGTCCCTTCTGTTTAAATCAACCCAGGAAGAGTGTACACACATTCCCCTGAGGCTGACTTGAACCCTACCCCCACCCCCCTTCATCAGAGCAACCACAAACCCCCTTATCGTTCCTACAGTTCCCACAATCCTGCTGGGGGGACAAAAGGACATTCCCATTTGTCTGGAGGAATCTCCCTGTCATTGACAGGCTGCACTGACAGCAAAAAGGCATGAACTCGAGTATAAGTGGGAGGGAGAGATGGAGAGATGGAGAGATGGAGAGAGGGAGAGATGGAGAGAGGGAGAGATGGAGAGAGGGAGGGAGAAGGCGATGGAGAGGAGGGCTGGGATTGAGTGAGGGAAGGTAACATGGCAAAAAATGAGGAGTGGAAGGGTCACAGTTTGGAGAGGAGGAGGGAGATTACCTCAGTGGTTAGCACTTCATTACTTTGTGTCTCATGTTGTTTTATGTGAACGGCGGCCGTGTCTTTGGTGGGCTGTAATGGGATACTGCATGTCAAACCCCAGTGACTAACTCCCTTTTTTACCTCTCTGCTTTTCCAGAGACAATGGAGACCACCTTGGAGTGGCTACCAGGACACTGGGGGTCAGGGGGGGTTTACGATCCATCTCTCCGCCTGTGTGAGGGGGTCACTGGGGTCAGATAGTGCTGGAAGTCCCCAGTAACATCCAGGTGTTATCAGCAGCACTCACTCCTCTCCCCGGACAGTTCTATGGTGCTTTTTCTTCTCCAAACATTGCAGAAGCTGAACAGCATTATCAGACAGGTTAGAATTGTTTTCTTGGAGATGGGGGGAAGGGGGGGATTGGTAGTTCCTAGAAAATTGAATGTGCTGAAAAGTGATGACAGGAAAAGTGGATTCCTAGAAGTGTTGATGTCAGTTGGTCGGCTTGCACAAAAGCTGCATGAGCATGGTTCATTTCGTAGAGAGACAACCGTTAAAACAATGGATGCTCTCCATTGAGATGAGCGTGACACTACAACTCAGATTTCCATCTCTTTTTTTTTGTTTGGCCTTTCCATTTGAGACCTCATGCTATGAAACCTAAGGTTGTGTTCCATTGGGTAACATTGCCAGTTCTAAAGCTAACACTATTGCAGGTTAGCAAACAGAACTTGTTTACTACTCACCCGTTGTCTCCTGATAGAGTATCTCCTCCTCCTGTCCTTCCATACAGTACTATCTAGTACTTACCCCTTTTCCACCGACGCGTTTTGGGTGCTGGTTCGGAGCCGGTGCTTAACCTCAAACTAGTTCTTTCTCTTTCAACAGCCTGAGAACCAACTCCAAACCAGGGAAAGTGGTTTGCAAGTAGCATCACATTGGAGCTTGGCTAGAGTGGGAACCAAGTAAGAACTGCTTGCGTCAGGGGCGGGGTTACCGTGACCAACAAAACGAACAGAATCCTTTCACCTCCATGGCTGTATGTTTTTACTATTCATTTTTCAGCTTAACAGTACATGTAAATTAGCCTGGTCCTAAACAGACTCTCGTACATTTCATTTGTACAGAGAGTCTGGGCTCACCATTGCCCCCATTACAGAACTACAACACAAACTAGCGCACAACATCCACGTCATCGTTCTCAGCCACTCCCTCTATTCGCTGATTGGACTGGTAGAGAGTTAACCCGAGACATTTGATTTACGTACCTCAAGCCCAGACGCAGAACAGAAGCAAAATCATAGTTGCTGCATTTGATCATAATCCTATCAAAATGAGTGAAATGACAAACACAAATGTTATGAGCTATTGAGCCTATATTTACCCCAAATGTAATACACAAGCACACCAACCAGGGACGTCGTTAGGCCGTCGGCCCCCCCAAATCATTTGGCATTATTGGCTTAATTTGTTAAAATAATAATAATTAAACTATTGTTTCTCACACGGACAAGTTATTTATAACTCTAACAAATTATAATCCAATAGCCTGTCATCATACTTTACGATACAAACCCCGGGCACTAGTACCGTCTCGACGTCAACGACAGCCAGTATTATATCCAAGGAGTTCAAAGTAAATGATGCATGGAGTGAAATTGTAAGTACAAGGAGTTACAGAATGTGGCTATCTGTAGTTGTTAGCGAGTGTTACCTGCTTTAGGTTTACTTGATATGAGGCAAATGAAAGCGAATATTGTAGTGGGCTATGTTAAAACTAAGCTAGCTTACTACTTTGTTAGAAACTGTCCCCAGTTAACAAGAGTGTGAACTAGCAAATTCGAAATACAAGAAATAACTACCGACATCTCTCTATTCTTTGCATTGATATATCTCTCTAGTATTTCAAAACAATATTATCAGTCCCTATATAATGTTGTTATTTATAATCAGTTAATTCTAGTGAAAACTAAATGTCATAGTGTCCCTCATAACGCTATTGTGACAGTGTATCATCCAATTCATTGACCCGATGGATATAAGAACATTCTTTAGGAGAGGTGGCAGCTCCGCCCAGTCAGATGAGAGAGAGAAGCAGGAGATTGACAGGGCTGAAGGAGCCGGTGTGACGGAGGTTAGCGGTCTACAGGTCTTGAAGGAAATGAGTGGAGTTTTTTTTCTTTTTTCTCTAATGTGGTAGAAATGTATAGGCATTTGTTGTCAGGCCTAGGCTACTCCAAGGCATAGCTTAAACTAAATTATTACATTATATTTTTATGCCAAGTCATAAAATTGGCTTCTGGATTTCGATCAGTTATGTTTCAATGTTTGAACTTATCTTAAAGGTGACATGACATGAAAACTTGATTTTATGAGGTTATTTAACATTAATATGAGTTCCCCCAGCCTGCCTTTGGTCCCCCAGTGGCTAGAATTTTCAATAAGTGTAAACCAAGCCCTTCGTGTTCTTCTCCGCCTTTGACAAAATCAAGGCTCAAACGCTCTGTTTGAAAATCTCCTCCAAGTGACGTAGATACGAGAAAGGTTACCTCCCCTCTCTCTGCTTTCCCCGCCCAGATCATCTGGCCCGCCCATGAGAAACTGAGCTACCACCGTGCAAGGGCAAGTGCGATATCGTTTTTTCCTGGAGAGACATCATGGGGAGCAAACAAACAAAGCACAACAGTTGCTCAGTGCTTGGATGTACAAATGCAAGCACAAATCTTTATTTAATTCCTTCATCCGAGCCTCTGCACAACCAATATCTCAATTTTATTTTCGCTGGAAATGCTCCGACACAACTTCCCAAAGTTTTGCATGTCTGCGCCAAACATTTCATCCAGGCATGCAGCCCTAAATCTCAGAACTTCTTAAGTGAATCACACTTAGATGAGCTTGCCAATCACTATAGCATCAATTTGAAAAAAGAGGATAAAAAAAAAAAATTGCCGCACGAAAACATGCCACTCCCCTTGGGGCTAAGCCCCCCCTTTCTTTGAATCCTAGAAACGCCCCTGACACCAACACATACAGCAAACGTTTATAAAATGTTGCACTAATGCCAGTGTTGTCACACTGCTGCGAGGCCAGGGTATTACGCAATAGCCAAGAAATCCCACATTTTACTGTAATCTTGCGTTGTTCGGACTGATAAACAGCCGGTGCTTGGCGTTGCCGCGCTACTAGCGTTGCTGCGAAAGATGGGACGTATACAGAGACGTAATAACGTGGCTCTGGTGGCTCTCCAGCCCAGTGGTTTTTACACATTTTTTTCGGCGACCCACATTTTCAAAATGACAAACCATCGCGACCCAAATAATATGTAAAAGAGTGTTTGCAAATTTACAATTTCCCTATCGTTATTATTTATACGTTTTAAAAGAATAATTCGTTCTAATTGTCATAATATAGGCCTACGCCACCACAGCTGCATGCACAGTCTGTGTTTGATGTGACACTAGTTCGGGAGTTCGATACATAACGCCCGCGCCCGGCACGCGAGCCAATTAACTTTTTGGGCCTTTATTTGAGCGCAAACTCGTTTTTTTTAGCTTTATGTCAAATAAACATAACCATTTTTTAATTGGTAAAACCTTGTCTAGTGAAAGTGATGTCTTTTTGTCTCAATTTTTCAGCCCCACCTTTACGTTTCTTAGACTGTTTTTCCATCGTTATTCTCAGCGGCGGTTTTAGGCACAGGCGGACCGGGCATTTTTTCATGTCACGTGGGGGGCGCACGAGTGCTAGGGCCGGCGCTGAGTTCTTCTTCTCCCTGTGCTCCCGATAGGGTTGCCAACTTCCTCAACCTAATGCGGGACACTTTCTTCAAGTGTGTGTGTGTCCCCCCCCCCCAGGAGCACAAATTGGAGAGACGCCCCGCCCCCACCCAGACTCAACGCCCTCTGCTGTGCAACCAGCGTGTCTCATAGCAACGTTTGCGTGAGTTTTGGTGCGTTTACAGCAGCATATTATTGCCCGGCGAGGCTGTGATTGGAAAACGGGACTGGAGGTGTCCCGGACAGGACAAATCATAATCACCCATAAATCGGGATGTCCCGCACTATTCGGGACGGTTGGCAACCTTAGCTCCCAATGGCCAGTCCGCTACTGCGGAGGGGTGCCACGGTGGTGGATTCTCATGTCATATTATTTTACATTCTTGTGCTGTCAGGTGGTGCTGCAGCACCCTTAGCACCCCTAGTTCCCACGGCCATATGTATTCATTGAAACAAGTTTGAAGCTCATGATTCGTACCCAAAGTTTCTGGTTGGACTTGGACCTCTGATGACGTGTCTGGCTCTGGCACACGCGTTCTTTTAGTACCTTTCTGAAGCTAGGCTAACATAACAACTTACAAACTCCGAAACTTGACACACTTTTTTAGTTTCTAGGTTTTCAGCAGTGAAAAATATGTTACGCACTTACGCAGGCATCAGACAGCTTTTTCGAACTAGTGTCCGTAGAGAAGCGAACTTCTGATAGGGTGGGCCGACTGCTTGCCTTTACGTGATTAGTCAAGATCTGAGGTAAGTCACGTAGTGCTAGTGCCCTCTGGGTAGTGTCGTTTAAGTAACGTTAGGGTTATTACCAATCACTTTGACACTGACGCTTTCTCTGTCAGTAAGTACCGGCCGGGTACATGCGAGAAGTAGCAAGCAAGAGTACCGCTATGCTTAAGAGTAAAATGTAGAAGTGCCGGTGCTGCGTACCGGTGAGTACCGGCCCACTTTGAGTACTGCTTATGACAAAATAATTATGAAAACATATTTGCCGACCCAATTTTCATCCCTCGCAACCCACGGGTGAAGAACCCAGACAAACGTTGCTCTAGCCCATGGAAAAGCAAACCGGTCCTTGGGACGCTCGCAAATTGAACCAGCTCACAACCAGCTCTGGCGCCGGCTCCGAACTAGCTCCCGGTTCACTTTGGTGGAAAGGGGGTACCACTGATCTCAGGCCAGAACCAGGCTGCCCCCCCCCCCCCCGACACACACACACAGACCCCCCCCCCCCATGTTAAGACGAAGCTCCAGCAGATAACTGAGGCGAAGTGGTAAGTGAAACCAGGAGGACACGCCCCCTGGTCACATCCATCATCATAGTGTCAGTTAAAAGATGTCCTGTGGGTGGCCCAGGGAGCTAAGCCCACTTGACAGCGTCATGATGCTGGCAGGGCTCAAGAGTGAGAAAGGGTGGCAGGAGAACATTTAAAAGACGTATTATGGTATAATATGAACTGTATGTATATGCTGTATGTATATCCAGTATACTGTATAATAATATAATATTGGAATATTGTGTGAAAGTATTGAAAACTAGACATTTTACAGTTGATGCTCTTTAACTTTCAGATGAACAGTACCTCAGGTTCAGATTAATGGAGCCCATTCTGTTGTTCTGTTTGGGACTTTGGAGAATGTAGCTGGGGTGTTTCCCCCTGACCAGAGTTGGGAGCATTTAACTTTATATGAAAAATAAAGTAGAAGAGGAAAATAGCAGTGAATGGAAAAAGCAAGGGAAAGAAAGAGGGATGGAGCGAAGGAAAGAAAGAAGGAAAGAGAGAGGCAGAGGGGGAGGAAAAGCTAAAGAAACTTTAATCACAGAAACACTGACCCAGAAAAGGAGAGGCAGACACAAGTGGAAACCTGTGGAATTCCAGCCAGCTGGGAGATCCATCTAGCCTTTTCTGCTGCATTTTTACTTAAACGTCGAGGCAGGGCTGAGTTCACTTTCAGACGATGGGGGATGGGGGTAGAGGGAGGAGAGTAAAGGGCCCGAAACAAAATTCAAATTGAAGGATGACCTAAAACCAGCAACGCTGAAACTCTGTGGCTGGGACTTGGTCCCAGAGCTCTACGCCACACAACCCTGAGCCCTGGCCAAGTAGACTCCGTTTCCCAGCCCTCCCCTCTGTCCTGACACTCAGGGGGGAGGAAAGGACAACAGACGGCCAGGGACTGTTTAATTAGCTGACTGGCCAGCAGGAGAGACCACAGCGTCTGAAAGGCTTACTCTTCTCTCATTCTCTCCCCCTTTCCTCTCCGCTCATTCTCTCCTCTCATTCTCTCCCTTCTCTGCCTCCTCTCCTCTCTTCTCCTTCTCTCGACCCTACTCCCCATCTCCTCTCTCCTTCTCACCATCCTTAGCCTCAGCTAAGTGCTAGCCCACATTCCCTGCCTCTAAGCAAGCCCCAGTTAGCTCATTTTTTATGTAGGCTTATGGATGTATATTACAGTAAATGAAGACAGCTGTTTGGAGAAGAGAGTCTGCTCTGATCATGTATACAACGCATCTGTGAAGATCCTATACAATGAAACAGATTCAATGGATGTTTCCACTAAGATGGGTTTATTGAATGCGAGAGGGGAATTTGATGTTCCCAATTTAGCTCCTGGTGAAGTAAACACAGGAGCAGGTAAAACAGTTTTGGCTGTGTACCACTATGTTCTTTTGGACCATCCTGTGCATGCCCTAATCACTCACCCTACGGCAGACTCTTCCCGTATGAACTTTCAATGATGAAGAACCGGATGAACTTTCAATGCCATGTGAAAGTGGGTGGTTAATTTCCAGTAAATATGATGAACTATGTTGTGTGCACACCCCTTTGAATTCAGATTTAGCTTGAGGCAGTCAGTCAAACTACCATGTTTAACTAACAGAATGACATAGCTGTCACGCTCAATGAGGCCCTGACACGTGTGAATGATTTGGTGATAAATCACTGAGCACCAAAACATTTTAAAAGCAAATGCCTCATGTTCAGGTGCCGAACCATTTTAACAATCCAGTGCTGCATAACTTTTGGGCTACCAGGAAAGATCTCTGCATGGTTGCCTATTGGGTAACATCTCCTTAAGTTGGTGTGGGCAAAACTCGGTGGTAGAGCACGTGACTGCAGATCAAGAGGTCACAGGATTGAGGTCCCCTGTGTATATTGCTTTGGATTAAAGCGTTTGCTAAATGCACTTTACATTATAAAACACATGATATCATTGTTGTTTGCTTGAGAGATAGAGCACCCAGTTCTGTATATGTAATGGATGCATTACATGGCGTGCATGTGTCCGGACCAAGCATCACCCCAACAGCTCTCAGTCAGCATTAACAGGTGGGCTGGATGTCAGTCCTTCCTCTGCAAACAACTTGCTTTGAAAATAAAAAGCCGACTAAAGACAGGAAAAACTTCCTTGTTATTGATGGTTATTTTTATTTCCTGGACCACACACACGAGCAAACTCGCGCGCAAATACACACATGTACACAGATGCCTGTGCACAAATACACTTGGTACGCACGCACACATGAAAACGTACATGGTTCCAACGCACACTCACACACGCAAGCCACACGCACACACAAACTGGGAGCCAAGAAAACGGACACGTGCAGCTTGTGCTGGTCCTCTGGGCCTGGATCTCTGGCTGGGAGGGCAGGCTGGCCCAGTGAGTGACTGTAATCAGAACCAAGAGCCGAGGGCCCTGCATGGGGCTCTGTAGTGGCTTTGAGAGGAGGCCAGACATTCCTGAAGAGATCGCCGCCCAGACATCCAGCAGCAGCCAGTCAGCACCAAATTCCAGAATAGCAGCACGGCCGCTAAAAATAGTCCTCCGGACAGGAGTGAGACAGGGCGCGGGACGGGGGTAACGAAAGGGGAGTGGAGACGAGAGGAAGGGAAGACGAAGGGGTGGAGGGGGGGATTATTCCATTTCATTTCCATTCACAATGTTATCATACCATAGCAGAGGAGAACACTGGGGAAATTAGAATTTGGGTGTGTGCGAGAGAGTGGAGTGAGATTAGAGAGAAAGAAAGGGAGGGTGAGAGACGAGGGTAAGAGACAGAGAAAGAATGAGCGTGTGTGTGTGCATGCGTGCGTGCGTGCGCACCGAGTGGCCTTCTCAAACTGTTTATGTGAGCTATCTGAGGAACACACACTCCACTGTACTCAGCCCTTCTCCAGGGCCCAGGCGAATGTTTATTTTTCCTGCTAAGAGTGGCCAGCTCAGTTTACTGCACTGTACTAAAACCTCCATGTGGAATATCCTGCCTGATGCTGCAGACAAAAGACCAACAGCAGCAGCTACAGCAAACTCACAGGCTGCTCTTTGCTCAATTTTCAGACAAAGCACGCGGTTTTCTTTCACTTGCTGCCCCTTCACTCGAGAAAAAAGGCTTGTAAAAGCGAGCAGAATTCGAGACGCATGTCAATTCTTGACCCCGTATGACACAAACTCCCTATGCATGCGAGATGCCTTTTGCTTTTCACAATTCAGAAACAGATTCTGGAGTTTGCTACTCTGAGCTGAGGATCAGGATGTTTCCTCTTATACACTCATAAGCAGACTTCCATATCTCCGAGGCAAGCTCAGGTTTGGAGAAGAAGGACCAGATGGGGTCTGGATGCGCCCACCCTCTCCTTTCCGCCCAACCCACTTAGACTTACCTTAGGCAGAGGAGGTGGGGGGGGGGGGAGGGAGTTGCCGATCAGAGGGTTCTGCAGCTGTCTTTTATTTCAGGGTCAAAAAGTTAACCGAGACACAGAAAAAAAGAAACAAAGAAAGGAAGAGAAAGAAAGAAAGAAAGAAAGAGAAAGAATGAAAGAGAAGAAAACAAAATCCCTTTGAATCTCAGGTCATATTTATGTCAAGAAGGGTTGCAGTTACAGTGTACAGAGAGATAGACTTGATAGAACACTTCACTTTCAGTCCACGTGAGCAGCCTGTTGGCTTCTACTGTGAACACACTGGGGCTGGGTTTCACATCCGCTGCACGACTGATCTTTTCTTCATTATCTAAGTACATACTGATCCTTCCTCCCATTTTTTGGTGGAAAGTTTTGCTAATGGTTGGCTTTTAGTAGCTCACTCAACTAGTAGCTCAGACCATTTTCACTTAAGTAACGTACAGTAACGTAGTAGTAGTGGGGCAATTAGTCCCAGGAACTTTTTCCAAGGGACCATTTGGTTCCTCCAGACCTTTGTTGTCTGCGTTTCCATCGGGGTTTAAAGTCCATTGAAGATGAGACAAATAGTCCAGTGATGTATGACTGCGTGCGGCTGCTCTTTCCAGTCCAGTAGGGGGTGATAATGTGGAAGACTATACAACAACGATAACGTATAAAAAAACCGAAATACCTCCAAACCTCCCTAGTTCTTGTGGAAAGTTCCTGCGGTGGAGAAGCAGCTATGGATTCCAAGGCATCCTTTTGATGGACAATGATGGACCCAGCCTAGCATTGAATGTCAGAGCTTGGTTTGATGGAGAGGACAACTCTGTGTAAAGCTGCTGAACAGTAGTTCCTCCATCATGTTACCCAACCCTGTTCAGCCTGTGGCCCCATCATTGGCTGCTCAGACTAAACCTGCAGTCCCAGGGCTGCAGCCCGCCAGACACCAGTCAGCCAGTCCACCAGCCAGCCAGACACCCACTACATCTTAAAATGTGTATCAAATTAGGCTAGCAGCAGCCCTGTCCTCCCTGGAGAACCAGCTGACTCTCTCCTACAGACCGGTCTTGTCTCTTACAAAGATAGACAGTGCTGCATGGTAGCCTGCATGGTAGCCTGCATGGTAGCCTGGATGTGTAGACTGGATGTGTAGACTGAATGTGTAGACTGAATGTGTAGACTGAATGTGTAGACTGGATTGTGTAGCCTGTGTCAGTGTGAGAGTTTGCTGACATGCAGATCATGTGGTACACAGCAATCTGTGTAAGTGATCATGTGCTGTGCTGTACTCTCCATCCACTCTCATGTTCAGCAGACATATGCCAAGCCCTGTCTATTCAAGTAGACCCCGTCACTGGTCATAGATGAATCATTAACAGATGCAGGGTGTTAAACGATAAGGTTTTATCCAACGAACCTTCAGTAAGAAACAGCAGTCTTGTTAATTGGTTGCAACCAGTGTGTGGCTTTAGCCAGGCTAATAAAAGACAGAACCACAGTCGACACACAAACAAGCCAGACACAAAGTTGATCTTTCTTTGACGTGATCTGTTTATTTGAGTTTATAAAGTACTACAGAAGCATGGTTCCAAGTGGTGGAAAAGAGTCACGATGGATTCCCAGCTCAATCCCATCCTTAAAAAATGACTCGAAACATTTCAGGATCTGTTAAAATGATATGGTTTGAATTTCCCCAAAAGACATACTTGACCTTGGCTTTCACAATGAGATGACATCCCCACACTACTGCATTCTGAACAATGTCACAATCTCCAAGTTGGTCATCTTCATCGTCCCACATAGATTAAGCATGAGCAGAGTAGTTTTAACGTCAAATAAAATGGCTTGATCACCAATAAATACAAGTATAAAAAACATTGATATTAATTATCCCACCCCCCAAAATAAAACATGATCATAAAAGATAGCAAAGGCACTCCACTTAAACCAGCTTGGCAGTCCAGGTTCACCAACTGATATCAAAACAAACAACATGGCATTAGCGGTCAATAGTAAATGATGAGCCATAACCCAAATAATACTTAAATAACATATTAATACTATTTTTATTGTCAAAACAATATCCAGTCAAGTTTCCTATGATTAGACTTCCTACGAACTAAGCGGTACGCACCACTTATTTCCAGTTTGGCAGATCAAGACTCCCATCAGATCACTCTTGATCTCATACCTTCCTTTTGGACCTCATTGTTTTGGTAGAGGTGGCTGTATGCTACTTTGGGATCACACCAGGGGTTGTCAGTGTAGTGGTATACAGTTTGACCAATTCTACCTGTGATGTCAAAATGTGTTTTTTGAGAGGTAAAAGCCATGGACTCATAGCCTTGATGTTGTAGTGTATCAAGGCCACTTCTCTGTCTTTGGACTGTTCGAAAATACCATTTGGTGTTTTATTGGTTCCTCTCTCTATGAGATGTACAATCACAATTTAACACTTGTAGGGCTGGTCTCAGATCAGCTACTCTGACCCCTTCTGGTTTACTAGAACACAATAACACTGAGACTTCACTGATCTCAGGTCAGATTCTCTGCTCTTGGCCAAACTGAAGGAAGAAATACTTTTCTTCCATAACATAAAGCAATATAAGTTTCTATATTTTGGAGAATCAAAAACAGAAGCATAATAAAACAAAATACTAACATAGTATAATTTTATCACTGTAAATCCAGTTGACAATAAAATGCAATACAAAAGGCAATAAAATGAAATATAATACGTATCGGGGCTGTCTTTTGAATCCATACCCAGGACCTTTTTTTTTTTTGCACCTGCGGACCTTTTAAAACATTCAACGCTTTTTTAGCTGATAAATTGCATGCTTATCCATATGTTTCATTTGATATTATGGACGATATCACTCGCAAATCCCTCACTACACCTTGTTGTTGAAAAGGGCTACACACACAATTAATAGACCACACATTAAGCCTGTGACAAAAACTGTTCTGACAGAATCCAGCTTTCATGCTGAAAACGCACGCACATCCACATATGCACATTCACACAAACCCTACACACAGAAGAGGAAATTACACAAACATGTGTCAGACCGGCAGGTCTAGTCACTTAGAAATGACTCCATCTGCAAATTCCCTTCTCAGGGAAGATCAAAGCATATTTTCTGTCTCCTAAGCAATTTCAATCCTTGAATCAACTTTGAGTTGCTTCTCATCTTTGGCTTAGGAACATAACTTTCTTCCAACTTTTCCTCGTCACTTTCTTCATGTTCCTTTTGCTATTCTACCTAACCAATTCCTTCCACTACAACCACTCAACTCCTCAAACCTTTCCTACATGGGAAAGCCCTCTGCAATCTCACCACCGTTCCAGACATCTCTCTTTCGTTACTTCTCCGGGTTTCTTTCTCTCTCTGAAATAAATCACGACGCTCTACCTCTCTCTTACCATCTCATGAAAACAATAGCTGGCTAATTGTGCCTGTTCCACATAATGGAGTAGTGTGCACAGCTGGAGGACCACAGAAGCCACCTGGACTGGAGGTGATAACATCTCCAGCACTGACACGTCTCCACCCATTGTCTGTGGAATGCGCTGTGTCATCAGGCGCACTAAAAACAAATTAACTTACTGCTACGGCATTTTCTCAACCGCGGGATGGGTTCCAAATGAACCCGAGCTGTGGAAAACGACCTAGGGATGGCGTGCTAGGGGCGGACAGCTTTGCTCTGGAGCATCCGCAGCTATCTGCCAGGTTTCGGCTCAGGGAGAGGGGTTTGATCTCTGGGGGACTGTCGTGACGGATCAAACGGGAACATGGGTGTTTGTTTGGCAGCAACATTCCGGGTCTATGAGAAGCCGTCTGAGGCTCTCTAAGGGTCCTAAGGATGCTTTTTGTTCACTGTGCCTTAGCTGAGATATGGCCAGTACACACAGTCTGTTCTCACTAAGGTTCCGTGGGGAGAACCTATCCAGACCTCCCCAGGCCGCCTGTCAGTGCGTCACATCAAGACACATCAAAACAGATCAAACTATCTGTCTCAAAGCACCCCACGAAACATGCCTGGTTGAGACTCTGTGTCATCTCTCTGAGGTGGCAAATTGTTCCTGGCGGTTTGTTTCTGTGTCGTTCAGCCTCGTTCTGTTGAGACAAAGCCTGGTTAATCTCATCAGTTTTTTTCATCTTTTTCTTTTTAAGGCTGTTGTGAACTTTTAAAGGGTAAGGTCAGAGGTCGCGGTGCATTTGAAAGGTCCTGGGTCTCTCCACATTCACCGACAGAATGAAAAACAGCCCCACTGGTGACCTGGCGTGGCCTCTCGCTCCACTTTTAGGAAATGACATAGATAATTTTATATGGATCATAAAAAAGGCACTTCCTACATATCCCTAGTATCATGTGGTCATATATAGGACATACACTTTTATAGTGATATACATGTCTGAGTGGCTTACATACTCAGCCATACTTATATATCGAGTATATATGTTTCTCTTCATAGAGGAACATTATTATATATGTCAGTTCCACACAAAGGGTTGGAGACAGTGAGCTTTTGACTCTTCCAGTACAGCCAGCACCCACCAGTTTTTGGTATGTAAAAACTAAAATCTACACAAAATATTAATAAATAATCAACATTGTCAGTTATTTTTGGAGCAAGACCCTGGTTTGTTTGTTTTTTATCAGGAAGTAAAGATCACAAAAACATTTGCTCTGTGTGAGTTTTAAGGTGCTTTTGTAAACTCAAACTCAAAAACTTGTCGTTTTACTAAGAGAGACAATCAACTTCTGATTGCTGTGTTTGTGATTCTAACTTGCCTTTCGCTGAATATGTAAACATTT
Source organism: Hypomesus nipponensis (assembly GCF_054491055.1). Taxonomy (NCBI): domain Eukaryota; kingdom Metazoa; phylum Chordata; class Actinopteri; order Osmeriformes; family Osmeridae; genus Hypomesus; species Hypomesus nipponensis. Next base: position 6,190,040 of record NC_140374.1, on the reverse strand, counting down.
TGAACACAGCAAAGTCTATGGGTGGGTGAAGGAGGCGGCAGGGGGGTGTTCGTTCGTGCCAGCTACCGGTTTCTTCACACGTTCTTGGAACCCTTTTCACTAGATTTCTTCTTGTTTGAGAAAAGCACAGAAGTGTGTATGTATGTGTGTGTGTATGTGTGTGTGTACATATAAAGTATCCACCAGGAATTGAACCCCCATCGGGAAACTACAACCTCCGAAAAGGTGTATCCCAGCAACACACTGGTCGTCAATGCCACACACACGCACACAGACGCACACGCACACACAAACACGATCACACATGCACTCACACACACACACACACACCTGTCTACACACACACACACACACACATGTACACTCCTACACACCCATGCATCTGATTTCTAGCCCGGCCGTCTGCCTCTTCGTTCCTCTCTTCTACTCCCCCTAGGTGAGGTTGCTGCTGATGTCCAGGGCTTGCTGGTACACCTGAGTCATGTCCTCCAGGTCCCCCAGCAAGGAGAAGCTGCCGTTGTCCCCCGGAGAGCCCCTGGCTCTGGGCCCTCGGCCAAACCTCGCTCCCTGGAGAGGAGGAGCAGCCTGGAAGCCCTGGAAGCTGGCCAGCTGCAGCAGGTTTTCGGCCGATACGCAGGCCCTGATGTTGGGGCGGCGATGCGGGGCGGAGGGGGGCCAGTCAGGGGAGCTGGGGGAGGACAGGACACTGATGTCCTCTCCCACCATGCTGGAGGGCCTGCTCTGGCTGCGAGACAGCCCCAAGTCCCCTGAGGAGGAGATGGCCGAGGGGGCCTCCCCGCCCAGCTTGCCACCCGCCACCACCAGGCCCGCCGGAGGCCCGCTGTAGGTGGAGAACTTCCCGTTGCGCTTCAAGATGCCTTTCCTCCCCACGGCTCTCCTAGGCGGGGAGCTGGCCACCAGGGACATGGCAGCGCCCCCTAGCAGCTCGGATGACTCGCTGCGCTCCGGAGAGGAGTAGTACCCTGATTCCCTCTGATGGTTGTTCTTCAGGATGCCCTTTTTAGGGAGGGTGGGCACCATCTTGGCCGGGGAGCCCCCCACCAGGGCTGGCTCCTCTTCTTCCGGGTCCGGGCTGGACTCGGCTGGTTCTCCACCTGCAGGGAGGGCTCTGAGCATGGCAGTGCCCAGCTCCCCCTCCTCCAGGCTGGGGGAGCGCTGCTCCTCCATCACCCTAGTCTTCAGGATGCCCTTGGGCCTCTTCAGACCCGGCTTGTTCTCCTCCCCGCCACTGTGTGGCGCTCCGCCCTCGTTCTCCTTCTTGGACTTCTTGGGCCTCTGGCGGAGGAGCAAGGCGGACGACGAGGGCTTGTTCCCTCCCGCGGGTCTGGGCTCCGAGCTGCGGTTCTGCCAGTCGATGAAACGGGCCAGCATGGGTGAACCTCCGTGGTCTCGCGGGGTGTCGCAGTCGCACACGCTGCTCTTCCAACCCCAGTTCACCCACCAGTGGTTGGCGATGTCCTCCACCGTGGCGCGCCGCTCCGGGTTCACCATCAGCATCCAGCGGATCAGACCGCGGGCATCTGGGACACGGGCGCAGTAGACGGTCAGCACAGATACACTCACTAACAGCAGCTGTGCATACATGTGTCTGCTAAATGAATCAAATGTCAAATGTAGCTGTGGGCACGGCAGAGGATTAGCACACAATACTAATGCAATTGGATTTGTATATTGAAGAGGTCTGTCCTTAACCACTGATCAGTTAACAATAATGAAAGATTACAAATAATGATGACTTTATTACTTTTATAATGTTTGGAACATAATCCGTGGTAATATCCGGGAAAGAAATATGCCGATCTATGAATTAAGATGCTTGTATCATTGATAAACTGTCATTATGCCTACATAGTATAGAAAACACATAAAAAACATGAACTAATGGAGAAAGGATTGGTTCTCCAAAGCCAGTGAGTGTGGAGACTCGAGAGGGGTGGGGTCTACCTGAGGACTGGGTGGGCTCCCTGTATTCTCCATTAGTGATCTGGCGGATCAGGTTCTTGTGGTCGCCTCCGTCGAACGGCATGGTTCCATAGACTAGGGTGTACAGCAGCACCCCCAGAGCCCAGCTATCTACCTGCAACACACACACACACCAGACACACTGTCAATATGCAGATCACAGGATAGCACACACACGGCCCAAATTGATACATCAACAATGATTATTTGAGAGACTCAGGATCAAGGAATGATGAAATCTCAGCATCAAAAGATGAATAATGAACTTAAGTATGTTTTAAGGCCAGCTGGGCATTTATAATTATGGCAAAACATACTTTGAACTTTTAAGAGTATCTTAACTCTAATGCCTTTGTTCATGCTATTCATCCCTAACCCTTTCCCCCCAGGCTAGAGAAACTCCAGGGATCTGGAAAGTCTGTTAGTTTCCATGCAGAAAAAACTGTTCCTCTCTCTCTCTCTCTCTCTCTCTCTCTCTCTCTCTCTCTCTCTCTCTCTCTCTCTCTCTCTCTCTCTCTCTCTCTCTCTCTCTCTCTCTCTCTCTCTCTCTCTCTCTCTCTCTCTCTCTCTTTCTCCATATCTCACTCTATCTCTTCTATTTTGCTCTCACACACTCTCTCACCCCTTCTTTCTGCCCCCCCCCTCTCTCCCCTCTGTCAGCCAGAACCTACTACTTTGTGACCACTGGCTTAATGCAATGTGGCTTTCAGAGTAAGCAGCAGTTGCATAAGACCTGGGCCTGGGACAAGGAGAGAGGGGTAGGAGGTGGGGTAGGGGGACAGGGTATGATGTGCAGAGTAGGGGTAGGGGGTGGGGTAGGGCATGGGGTAGGGAGGCAGCGGGGCAGGGGTAGGGGTGCAGGGTGTGAGTGAGATGGGGTAATGAATCCAACAGAGTTGGTGGAGCTGTGATATCCTGGACAATAACAGATCTCTGGAGACGTGCTGCCACTCACTGATTAGCAGACATCTACGTGTGTGTGTGTGTGTGTGTAGACCTTCAGTGTTGGGTGGATCTAAGTGTGGTTCCACCGTGAAGACCTTGAGGCGGGTGTGGGAGAGTATGTGTCAATGTCGGGTCAAGTGTGCAAGTGTGCATATGTGTGCGCATGTTTTTTTAGGGAGGACGAGACTCCTGAAGGAATGTGTCTGCTGACGGCTACACCCGGGGGTATCTGGGGTCAGGGAACAGGAAATCAGATAGGGCAGAGTGACTCCACTTCTTGTGGCAACGTCACTAGGCCACGTCCAGGAATGTCCCGCTCCAGGCCTTGTTCCCATTGGTCAACCTGCTAGGCAAGCTCAGTGGGCTAGACAGGGCACGCACCATTGTTGACTCCTGTTTTTGTTCCGAGTGTTGGCTGTAATTTGTGGTTTGTCCCTAACCGGGTTCTACCATTTTGATTACAATCTCCCCATTGTTTTTCTTAGCACTCAGAAGTAAATTACAGTGAATTATCCTAAATTGAATGGTTGAGACTTGAGTCTAAAAATACTAGATTCCCCCCCCAATAGTTTTATGTAACATACAAACTGTTGCAAATATAAAATAAAATGAATTAGCAAATAAATGGCTTTTGGGGCATTTTTCACTCCCTACTTAGCCCAGACTAGTTAGTCACAGACTTAGTCACAGTCTACCCTTGGCAGCGAGGTCTCCCAGACTGAGTAACTCCTGTTAGGAGGAGAGAGAGAGGCGGGACAACAACAGTCCCACAGTGGCTTCAAAAGGGCTGGAGAGAACATTTGTACCTCCAACCCTCTACACAGACACACACACACACACACACTCACACACACACACACCACACACATACACTGAGGAAGTCAAAGAGACCTCCCCAGGACTGGGGTTAATCCTATCAAACATTCAGACATGGAGTCTCCGGCATTCTCTGTGACAACTATGTGAGGATGATGATGATGATGATGTTAGTGGGTGGGTGTGTGGGAGAGAAAAAAAGAGACAGAGAGAGAGAGACAAGGTGGAGAGAGGAAGGGAGAGAGAGAAAGAAAAGTAGAGAGAGAAAGAGAAGTAGAGAGAGAAAAAGAGACAAAGAGAGAGAGAGAGAGAGAAGGGGGAGAAGATAAAGAGGGAGAAAAAAGAGAGAAAGAGATAGAGTATCCGTGCATGGTGTTGACAGCGGGGGTGAGTCCTGGGAGATTAGCGACACCCCCTCGCCAAAAACAAACAACCGGCCCTGATTGGCGGAGTGTGTGTTTGACCTTTGACCCTGGTTCCTACCTCTGGGCCGTGGTAGGGTCTCCCGTTAACAATCTCCGGTGATGCATAGAGCGGGCTGCCACAGAAGGTCTGGAGGAGTCTGTCTTTGTGGTAAAGATTGGACAGCCCAAAATCAGCTATCTGTGAGGATGGGAGAAGAACATAAAGGACATGATTGATTGATTGATTAATTGATTGATTTCGAAAACATACAGAGGGGGGATATAAACCTGCAGCCTCTTGACCCTGCAGATAAATACTTTAACCACTGTCTGAGCTATATGATTCATCATGCCTTCTCATTTATTAACTGGAATTTAAGGTTCCATTGGGGCAAAGTGTTGCCTTTAAAATGCTTCAAAATGTGATGCAAAGTGTTGCCAAATAGTACAACAATGGGTCCAACAATATCGTTACCTTGATGTTACAGTTTTCATCCAGTAGAACATTTTCCAGTTTCAAATCCCTGTGAACCACTCCATTCTGCAACAGACAAAACTTAGTTTTAAAATTGCGGACAACAGTCTTGACAGATGAATAAGCAGCACACCACACAGTGGATGATTCATGGAGACGTAACTAATCCTATCCAGCACAGACTATCTCTCAGGGGAAATCAAGGCAGCGAGTCTAGTAGTGTTTAATTGCTGTGTCGCCCTGGGTCGTCGTGTTGACATCTGCTGCGTTTCTTTTCGTACCATTCTAGCTGGCATGTGTCATATAAAAACAAGACTGTGTAATTAGCGAGTGGGATAAATGATGTTCTCAAAACATCTCGGGATTAAAAAACAACTCTGTAGTTAGTTTCTGTTTTAAAGGCCCGCACTTTGACAT
>NC_140374.1:5280000-5557500 GCF_054491055.1 Hypomesus nipponensis | reverse complement strand
CAGGTGGGTGACTGTGCGTGTGTTTGGCAGGCTCTCCACATTCCGCTGGGTCGTGCCAGCCCATGGGGAGGTGGCGCTGAAGATCTGGTTCCACTCGACCACGCCTGGACAGTTCGACCAGACGCTCAACTTTGAGCTGCTCGGCACCAAGAGGCGCTACCAGGTCAACTGTAGGGGCGTGTGTGCGTACCCCTCTATCAGCCACGAGTACAAGTCAGTACAGCCTTGTACACCAGCCTCTCACAAACACACACACACACACACAGGACACTGCAGGCCCCTGATGAGGCTGATGGAGTGTGTGTTCCAGGACGGTGTTTGCCAACTGTAAGAGGGTCACACACCAGGAGGAGGGGCTGCAGAAGACTTACGTTGTTCGTTCCGGTCATTATGAGTTTGGTCCTCTGCTCTGTGGCAAGACCAGAGACAGGTACCTCCCCCTCCAACCCTGATCTCTCTCTCTTCTCCAACCTCACCCCTCCACACTGATCTCTCTCTCTTCTCCAACCTCACCCCTCGCCCTTCACCCCGTCAGTCCTCAACCATCTCCCCTCAGCCCTGAACCTTTAGCCTTCAACCTTTACCCCTGAACCTTCACCCTGTGTGTGTGTGTGTGTGTGTGAGGACAGGTACAAGGAGAGGAAGTATCCAGAGAACATGGAGAGGCTGGTGATCCACAACACCTCTCCTCTGGAGGCCGAGGTCCACTTCTGCTTCCAGCACGACACCAAGGCCTCCACCTTCCTGCTGGACCCCCCGGTGATGACCGTCAGACCCAACGAGAAGCAGGTCTGCACACACACACACACACACACACACCGAGCCCACATCCCACCCCCACCATCACACTCAACCCCTAACCTGATAAAGCCTCCCTCCCTCCCCCAGGACCTGACGGTGTGGGCGTACCCCACCAGCCCGGGCCAGGTGGAGGACTCCCTGCTGTGCCTGGTCAAGGAGAACCCAGAGCCCGTCCTCTTCCGCCTCTCCTGCCATGGCGTCCGCCCCGAGCTGGAGCTGGAGCGCAAACTGCTGCACTTCGACAAGATCCTGGTGCACAGGTCTGGGCTCTGGACAGGGTCGGGGGGAAGGGGTTGGAGGTCAGAGGTCAGGGTTAGGGCCAGGTTCATGGATTTTGAGGTTAGAGTTTGGAAGAAGACGTGCAGAAATGTCCCGAGCCGGACCAAATATTATTCCTAGAGTTTTACGAAACAGTTTTTTCCACTCTCCACTTTCTTCTCCCCCCACCCTCCGCCCCTCCCCCTTAGTAAGGACACTCGCAGCCTGGTCCTGCGGAACCACACGGCCCTGCCAGCCGCCTGGCGTCTGAGCGGCCTGGAGGTGCTGGGGGACGAGTTCAGCGTGTCCCAGGACCAGGGCATCATCCTGCCCCAGTCTGAGTTCAGCTTGCAGATGCACTTCAGAGCCCTGAAGCCCATCAACCTCAAGAGGGCCATCCGCCTGGAGGTGAGGGTTGGGGGCTGGGGGCTGGGGGCGGGCCTGGAACTGGGCCAGCAAAGTGAGGCAGGACTAGGAGCCATACTTCATGTCTGTGTGTGTCTGTGTGTGTGTGCTAGGTGTCAGATGTCGAGAACATTTTGGGTATCGTCCACACAGAGAACATTCAGATCATCGCAGAAGCGTACGATGTAGCCTTGGACATCACCTTTCCTAAAGGTACAACGTACGTCCACACACACACACACACAAACAAACACACATACGCGTCTCCTCGGGCACGTCATTCCCTCGCTGTGTACCCCAGGGGCAGACGGCGGGCTGGACTTTGGGACCCTGAAGGTGTCGGATGAGGTCAAGCTGTCTGTGAACCTGAAGAACAAAGGCAAATACGAGATTGCATTCAAGTGAGTATCTGTGACACCCCCCACTCCCACACATTACAAACATATTACACACACATTACACACACATTACACGCATGCACACATGCTCTTTCTCCGTCTCGCATGTGTTGTGTTTTGTGAACTTGACTGGAGGTTGGGCCCGGGTTTAACTTTAAACTCGCCTCCATTCTCCTGTGAGGTTCATGCTGGAGTCCACCTACCCCTCCCAGCCAGATCTGAACCAGATCTTCACCATCTCCCCCCTGAAGGGCCCCCTCTACCCTGCCGACAGGCCCACCTGCATCCAGCTAGTCTTCAGGCACAACAAGGAAGTCTCCATCAAAGAGCAGCCAATCCTACGCTGCCAGGTCACCACCAAGGCTCCAATCACAACACTACACCTCCGGCAAACACTGCTGGTGCTTTGAGGCTTGCTGTCCGAATGTGTGTGGTTAAAGTGTGTGTGTGTGTGTGGTGTTGCAGGTGATTGAGCCCAACCTTGGAGAGGGGGGTGAGACCATCGCCATCATCCCTATCAAGGTGTCGGTCCAGTCCCTGTTCTCCAAGTACAGCATCCTGCCCTCCAACGACATCAACTTTGGCCCCTTGATCTACGGCTGTAAGAAGACCCAGAGCTTCACCATCGAGAACAAGGGAGACTTTGAGATCCGCTTCAGCATCAGCAGGATGTCCAAGGACCTTCCTGTTCATTCTCAGAGGAGAGGGTAGAGTCACGGCGTCCTGTCTCTCTCTCTCTCTCTCTCTCTCTCTCTCTCTCTCTCTCTCTCTCTCTCTCTCTCTCTCTCTCTCTCTCTCTCTCTCTCTGTCTCTGTCTCTGTCTCTCTCTCTCTCTCTCTCTCTCTCTGTCGCTCTCTCTCTCTCTGTCACTCTCTATCTCTCACTGTCTCTCTCGCTGTCTCTCTCACTGTGTCTCTCTCTCTCTCTCTCTCTCTCTCTCACTGTCTTTCTCTCTGTCTCGCTCTCTCTCTCTCACAGTCTCTCTCTATCTCATTCTGTCTCTCTGTCACTCTCTCTCTCTGTCCATCCTGATGTCTCCCTCTTTCTTCTGCTCTTAGTTGTGTCCCAGTCATGCGCTCCCCTCTTCTCCTCCGCCATCTGTAATTCCCCCACTCCCCCCCCTCCCTCCCCCGCTCCTGTCCTCCACTTAGCATTGTGACCAAGAGGTCGTCCAGAGAGAGCCACTCAGCCAAGCCTCCCACCAGTAACAAAGTGAGGCGCACTGACTCCGTCCAGAAAGACATGACCGTGACCATGCAGGTGAGACCATGCAACCACAACAAACTCCCCCAAAAACCAGCACCTTCTTTTTACCTCTGACTTGGAGCATATTCATGTTCCATTTTCGCGTTTTGACCGTCAACCTCTAGATCTGCCGTCGAAAGCTCTAACCACTGAGCTGTACCCCCTCCCTGTATGCGAGCGTGACTACTCTCCTCCCCCCCAGGCCAGGCTGACCGTGGGGGTGTTCACGGTGGCCCCTGGCTTCGGGACCCTGGCCCCCGGGGGCCAGCAGGTGGTGACTGTGGACTGCCTGGCAGAGCAGGCCGGGCGCTGGCAGGAGTGTCTGGCTGTCGACATCAGCGACCGAGACCCTGCTGACCACCCTGGAGGCATCCCCTACCGCCTGGTGGCTGAGATCTGCATGACAGGTGGGTCTTTCTGCCTGTTTGCCTGCCTGTCATACTGCCTGTTTGCCTGTCTGCCTGTTTGCCTGTCTGCCTGTTTGCCTGCCTGTCTGCCTGTTTGCCTGCCTGCCTGCCTGCCTGCCTGCCTGCCTGCCTGCCTGTCTGTCTGTCTGTCTGTCTGTCTGTCTGTCTGTCTGTCTGTCTGTCTGCCTGTCTTTCTACTTACACATGCCTAGCCTATCAGGGCCCACCTGAAAGTCTGTCTGGTGTCATGTGAGCAGGTATCAACTGTAAGGACATGGTGTCATGTGAGCAGGTATCAACTGTAAGGACATGGTGTCATGTGAGCAGGTATCAACTGTAAGGACATGGCATCCATCTTTGAGGAGCACCGCCTGTGTCCCACCGCCAGCCTGCTGCAGAGCGAGCCGTTCTGCCACGCGGACGGCGTCTACATCCTGGATGAGAACAGGTTCGTCTTCAACAACGTCCTGGTTGGCCAGCCGGCCACGGCCCGCTTCCGCCTCACCAACATGGGCAAGGTGCCCTGCGAGCTCAGCTTGGCCGTCAGGTCTGTCAGCACCAAGGTAGGCTCCAGTCCTTACTAAGAAACATGAGTAGGTTTAGCACTCATCCCTAATCTGAGCCCTCATCTCTAATCTGAGCCCTCATCCCTAATTTGAGCCCTCATCCCTAATCTGAGCCCTCATCCCTAATCTGAACCATCATCTCTAATCTGAGCCCTCATCCCTAATCTGAGCCCTCATCTCTAATCTCATCCAAAGGAGCTGTCTCACCTGTAAACGAAAGCGTCTGATTGGTCGTTTCAGGTGCCCATGCGCAATGTGGAGGTGTTCGAGGTGGCTCCGACCAAGGTGTGCATCCCTAGCCACTCCCACATCTTTGCTGTGGTGACCTTTGCCCCCCAGTCCATGCAGACCTACCAGGCTGTCTTTGAGGCCTCTCTAGAAGGAGCTACCAGGTGCGTGTGTATGTGGCGTGTGTGTGCGTTGTGTGTGAGTGTGGGGTGTATGTGTGTGTGGGGGGGTGTATACGTGTGTGTCTGGGGGAGTGTGTGTATGTGTGTGTGTTTGTAGGCACACTTCCCATTTGCTGTACCTACATTTTTGTTCCTATGGGGCTCCTTAGGATCTTTATAATATGTTGATACACAGTGTGTGACTGTGTGTGACTGTGTGTGGGTGTGTGTTGCAGTCTGGTGCCCATGGCTAAGTCCAGACCCCTGGTGTTTGACCTGGCCGGCGAGGGGAACCTGCCCAGCGTGACGGTGGTGCGTCCGTCCCTCAGGACCAGCCGAGGAGAACCCCTGCTGCAGTTCAGACACCTGCTGGGCACCCACACCCCCTCCAAGACTCTGCTGCTGAAGAACGACAGCAACATCCCCGCACAGGTGACCCCCGACCTCACACACATCACACAGCTGGAAACCCTACCTATTGAAAATGGATGTTGTTGTAGATCTTATCGTTGGTGAACTGACGCCAAGCGGTGTGCGTGGGTGTGTAGGTACATATGGATCTTCTGGATAAGATGGGGGTGTTTACTCTCCGAGCCACTGCCAACACGCCTGGCTGCACATCCTCCTCCTCACGCCTAGAGGGCCCCGCAGGCACAGGCACGACCGTCACACACACACACATACATACACCGTGTCACCCTCTGAGACTGCAGTACTCTCCTATGGCTGTATCAGACTAGACTGCAGCCTCTATGCTCAGGGTTCCCTCCATGGTAGCTAACTGTGTCCTGTGTGTTCCAGAGGGCGCGGTGGCCCACCGGGCCTCCCTGAGGCTGGGGGTAGGGCAGCAGGCAGAGTTTGAGGTGGGCTTCGTCCCTGCCCAGCCCCTCCAGGTGACCGCTAGCGTCCGTCTGCAGGTGGCGGACAACCCGTTTGAAGACACTCTCATCTGCCTTGAGGCGGAGGGTTACCGCGACGACATCACCCTCACCAACATCAGCAACCTAGCCCTACAGGACGAGGAAGCAGCCAATGGTGAGACGGAACTGATTACTTAACCTCTCCTAGTTGGTTAGTTGTTAGGGGTGTAACGATAAACTCAGCTCACGATACCATTCAAATAACAGATTTATTTCCAAAACATAAAACATTTTCAATAATTTTCTTTGTTGTACATACACTTTAGTTAACTCAGTTCAAGCGATTTCTGTGAATGCAGTGAATGCACGTTCTGAAGTGTGTGTGTGTTCAGGGTTCCACGAGGTTCTGAAGTGTGTCTGTCTGTGTTCAGGGTTCCACCAGGTTTTGAAGTGTGTGTGTGTGTTCAGGGTTCCACCAGGTTCTGAAGTGTGTGTGTGTGTGTGTGTTCAGGGTTCCACCAGGTTCTGAAGTGTGTGTGTGTGTGTGTGTTCAGGGTTCCACCAGGTTCTGAAGTGTGTGTGTGTGTTCAGGGTTCCACCAGGTTCTGAAGTGTGTGTGTGTTCAGGGTTCCACCAGGTTCTGAAGTGTGTGTGTGTGTGTGTTTGGGGTTCCACCAGGTTCTGAAGTGTGTGTGTGTGTTCAGGGTGCCAGCAGGTGCTGCAGTTCGGCGACTGCCACGTGTGTGTGTGTTTGGGGTTCCACCAGGTTCTGAAGTGTGTGTGTGTGTGTGTGTGTGTGTGTGTGTGTGTGTTTGGGGTTCCACCAGGTTCTGAAGTGTGTGTGTGTGTTCAGGGTGCCAGCAGGTGCTGCAGTTCGGCGACTGCCACGTGGGCCGCTCCTACCAGCAGAGCTTCACCATGTCCAACCTGAGCTCCAGCCACGTGGTGCGCTTCTCCTGGCCCAGCGAGCCGGCCCAGCTCAGCTTCTCCCCCGGCGTGGGCCACCTCCACGCCGGCTGCTCCAAGGACATCACCGTCACCCTGTGCTCCCAGCAGCCCTTGCAGCTGAGTGGAGCATTGGTGAGGTGCTCGCTGAGCAGGGTGGAGTTCCAGCAGCCCGTGGAGCAGGTGGCGGACTGGGACGACCGGCGGCGCACCGTCCACTGGCTGGACGCGGGCAGGGAGGCGGGGCAGAGGCAGCCTGCCAAGAAGAAGGTGAATGCTCGTGCACAGTACAGGCTGATACGCATGTACTGTGCACATGAACGCTCTCTCTTTCTCTCACACATGCGCACATGAAAGACATGACATTTTATTTATTTTGTGGACGATTCAACATAGGTTAGCTCACTGTGTGTGTGTGTGCTTGGTATGTGAATGTGTGTGGGTGGTATGGTTGGTGTGTGTGGTTTGGTGTGTGTGGTATGGTGTGTGTGTGTGGTTTGGTGTGTGTGGTATGGTGTGTGTGTGCAGGTTGTTGAGACAGACCCAGAGCCGTGCTGCTCTGTAGTGGAGAACTCCCAGAGGGACCTGGAACTGTGTGTCAGTGCTGTGTGTGACTACGCCAAGTTCTCCTGCAGCACGGAGCCCATCCGCTTCAGAGACACTCTGCTCTACCAAACCCGGGTATTCCAGTGAGTACCAGAGAGACAGTGTATGGTGTGGTGTGGTGTGGTGTGGTGTGTGTGGTGTGGTGTGGTGTGGTGTGGTGTGGTGTGTGTGGTGTGGTGTGGTGTGGTGTGGTGTGGTGTAGTGTAAGTGTTGTGTATGGTGTGGTGTGGTGTGGTGTGGTGTGGTGTGGTGTGGTGTGGTGTGTGTGGTGTGGTGTGGTGTGGTGTAGTGTAAGTGTTGTGTATGGTGTGGTGTGGTGTGGTGTGGTGTGGTGTGGTGTGGTGTGGTGTAAGTGTTGTGTATGGTGTGGTGTGGTGTGGTGTGGTGTGGTGTGGTGTGGTGTAGTGTAAGTGTTGTGTATGGTGTGGTGTGGTGTGGTGTGGTGTGGTGTGGTGTGGTGTGTGTGTGGTGTGGTGTGGTGTAGTGTAAGTGTTGTGTATGGTGTGGTGTGGTGTGGTGTGGTGTGGTGTGGTGTGGTGTAAGTGTTGTGTATGGTGTGGTGTGGTGTGGTGTAAGTGTTGTGTATGGTGTGGTGTGGTGTGGTGTGGTGTGGTGTGGTGTGGTGTGGTGTGGTGTGGTGTGGTGTGGTGTGGTGTAAGTGTTGTGTATGGTGTGGTGTGGTGTGGTGTAGTGTAAGTGTTGTGTATGGTGTGGTGTGGTGTGGTGTGGTGTGGTGTGGTGTGTGTGTGGTGTGGTGTGGTGTAGTGTAAGTGTTGTGTGTGGTGTGGTGTGGTGTGGTGTGGTGTGGTGTGTGTGGTGTGGTGTGGTGTGGTGTGGTGTGGTGTGGTGTGTGTGTGGTGTGGTGTGGTGTGGTGTGTGTGTGGTGTGGTGTGGTGTAGTGTAAGTGTTGTGTATGGTGTGGTGTGGTGTGGTGTGGTGTGGTGTGTGTGTGGTGTGGTGTGGTGTGGTGTGGTGTGGTGTGGTGTGGTGTGGTGTGTGTGTGGTGTGGTGTGGTGTAGTGTAAGTGTTGTGTATGGTGTGGTGTGGTGTGTGTGTGTGTGTGTGTGTAATGCGGTATGGTGTAGGGATGGTCATTTTTTGTTCGTTTTTTTCTGACCGTTTTTTTTCTGACGCTTGTTAATGACCATTAACTGACATGGTTGTCCATGAGTATCTGTGACCCATTTGAAAATAACGGTATACATTTTTCTTTTCACAAGGGGTTGCTTTTTTAAATAGCAGCATAAACAACAGCCATTCAAAAACGAATAACCAAAATGAGAACACATTCAAGAGCCTATTGCACTGTGTGTGTACTTCAGTACTACAGTAATCATGATTGGCGGCTATAACATCTCAGTTCAGTACAATAACAGTTATTTTGCTGCTGCTCAACAACAAAAACAGGAGGAGATTACCAAAGTCACAAAAAAGTCACAAAGTCGCTAAATTGGCAACACTGTTTAACCGAAAGTATTAATCGTTAACATTCAGTTATCAGTCACACGTTTTAATACCCTAGTGTGGTGTATAGTTGTGTGTCATGTTTTCATCTGTGTCCATCTCTTACCCAGACTCCCGATGGAGAACCAGGGTTCTGTTGAGCTGGAATTCTCCTGGCAGGTGCTCATGGACAGATCTGGAAAGACTATGGGCTTTCATCACCAAGGTAACACAGCCCTGTCACACCATCATCCTACAATGAAGACAAACTCATCTGCTCTGAGCTTTAGTAGATGGCTTTCATGTTGATCATACAGTTCCCTACATCAGCCTCTCTCTATCCTGGTCCTGGGTCTCGGTTCTGTACTGTATGTTGTATATGTTTCCCTCTTCCAACACACCTGGTTCAGATGAAGGGGTTATCAGGCTTCTGCTGAGCTTCTTAACGACTAGGGATGTAACAATATCAAAATGTCAAGGTACGATGATATAAAGTCCACGGTATTTATTGCTGCGAAAAAAAGAAACCCTGATTCAAATGAATGGTCATAAGCAGGCTTCTGTTTGGATAACGGATAACGACCCATTCATTTGAATCAGGTGTGTTGGAGCCCCGGAAACATCTAAAACATGCAGGACGGGTGTTCCCTGAGGATCAGGGTTGGAAACCACCGCTGGAGAGGATGATGGGCACGCATGGCTCGATGGGAATTGTAGTTCCCACTTTTTGCCAAGAAGACTTATCGTTTCATACAGTCATGTGACCTCAATGACATTGAGACATCTACAACATGTCACCATCATCCCAAGTGTGTGTGTGTGTGTGTGTCAGGCGTGAACCCAGGCGTGACCCCAGGCGTGACCCCAGGCTCCGGCCGGAGCAGCGTGTCAGCTCTGCGTCCGGCCAGCGCGCTGGGCAGCGTGTCGGCCCTGCTGCTCGGAGACCCAGAGCTGCCTCCCTTCTCAGTGGAGCCCAGCTCTGGCACCATCCGGCCTGGGGACACACACACTCTCCTCATCCGCTTCTCCCCCCTGGAGGTGGCTGAGTATGAGGCCAGGCTGGTCTGCAGGTACACACACACACACACACACACACACAAATGACACGTACAAAACTATCCAAACATTCATGGCATTGGCAATTTCGTTTAATTAATTATGAATTCCTTCTTCCAACTGTGTGTGTGTGCTTATGTGGGTGTGGGTGTGTATCTGTGTGTGTGTGTATCTGTGTGTGTGTGTATCTGTGTGTGTGTGTATCTGTGTGTGTGTATCTGTGTGTGTGCACCTGTGTATGTGTGCATGTGGACAGCATCCCAAACCTGAAGGATGAACTGGCTCCCAACATGGAGGTGTCTGGTCGGAGTCTCCTCCCCTACTGTCACTTCCACCTGGAGGACTCAGACTACCTCAGCAGCCACAGACGCAGTCTGGAGCTGCGCGCTCCCCACGGAGCCCCACCCAGGGAGCCCCTGCACCCCAGCACACGCACCATCCAGTTCACCTCCGTCGGCCTCGGGCCCCACGTCACCAGGTAGGGAGGCAGGCTGGGGTGCAGTTACACAGGCAGCTAGACAGAGAGACAGGTGTGCAGGTAGACAGGCAGACAGACAGGTGTGCAGTTAGACATGCAGCTTGACAGAAAGACAGGTATTCAGTTAGACAGGCAGACAGACAGGTGTGCAGTTAGACAGGCAGCTAGACAGAGAGACAGGTGTGCAGTTTGACAGGCAGACAGACAGACAGACAGACAGACAGGTGTGCAGTTAGACAGACAGACATACAGGTGTGCAGTTAGACAGGCAGCTAGACAGAGAGACAGGTGTGCAGTTAGACAGGCAGACAGACAGACAGGTGTGCAGTTAGACAGGCAGCTAGACAGAGAGACAGGTAGAACAGTGGTGTGTTTTGTGAGTTTTGTGTGGTTTCTTTATCCCATCTCCAGAAGGTTCAGTGTGGTGAACCCAACCAACAAGACCTACTCCTTCCAGTGGAGGTGTGAGGACTCCAGCCCCCTGCCCTTCCGCTGCCTCGTCCCCCAGAAGAGCATCCAGCCTGGGAAGAAGGTGGAGGTGAGACTCCTTCTGTGCGCTGGCTTACTGGTTGTGTTGACTCATGGTGTGTGTGAGTGTGTTTGAGACAGGATGTGTGTGTGTGAGAGAGTTTGTGTGTATGTGTGAGAGGATAGGTGTGTGTGTCTGAGAGAGAGAGGATGTGTGTGTGTGTGTGTGTGTGTGTGTGTGTGTGAGAGGATATGTGTGTGTATGTGAGAGAGTGTGTGTATGTGAGAGGATATGTGTGTGTATGTGAGAGGACAGATGTGTGTGTCTGTGTGTGTGTGTCGGACCATAACCCAAGCATCCCCTCCACCTCCAGTTGGGGTTTGAGTTTGTTGCAGAGCAGCTGGAGACGGTGGAGTCGTTCTGGAGCTTCCTGATCCCAGAGCTGTCCCTGTCGGTGCCCTTCCTGCTGGTGGGCTCGGCCAGCGACCCTCTGGTCTACCTGGACTGTGCCTACCTCAACATGGGGCACTTGCTGCAAGGTCAGCCCCCCTCTCCCCACCTCCACCCTCTCCCACTAAGGGGGTGCCAGACCAGTGGGTCTCAAACTATGGTACCAGTGGTACGCGGCGTGCCCCCTTCTCGTGGTACGCGGGGGAATCTCCGAAATATTGAAAATACCTTAACCTTGATATCATTGAAAAGGGATTAAAAATACGTTTGGCCTTCACTATAATATTTTTGTTTTGAAACAAAAATCAATGTTGGCACTCGCTACTACCTGCCTGTTCCCGGGTAGCATGCAAACATCCACGATAGTTACTGCGTGAACTGTGTGTGGCTCAATAGGGTTGTCAGGAATGCAAACGTGGACCCAAAAGCAGACTCCAAAAGACGTGTGCTTCCTCCTTTTATTGGAAGCAGAAAATAACATACAAAAGTAGATCAAAAAGGCATGACTCTCCCTCTGTGGCAGGTCAGAGAAAAACTAAGCACAGAACTAAAAATCCAAGCCACTTAAAAAGCACAGAACAAACAAGGCACAGGTGAAAACAATATGTCATAATGAGAACAGATTAACAGAACCAAAAACAAGAACACAGCGAGGGCCTCTGGTGGCCAACAAAGGGTCACAACCCTGACAAGGGTAGGCTTACGTTATAGTATTAACCTTGGTCATAATGGTGGTACCTGGTGAGTCAAATATTTTCTGAGGTGGTACGGCATGTGAAACGTTTGAGAACCACTGTGCTCGACTATTACACCACACCCTAACCCTATATACTACACTTGTATACTAGTCTGCACCCCAAACATGTATGCTCCACTATTCCCCTTCCTGTCCTGCGGTCTGGGACTCCCCCGCCCCGCCAGGCTGCAGGGTGGAGCACACGGTGCTGGTGGTCAACGAGGAGGAGCAGCCGTTCTCCTTCTCCATCCTGGAGACGTCTCGCCACTCCCAGGGCTTCCAGGACAGCCTGCTGGTGCAGCCCATGACGGGAACCCTGCCCCCCAGACACAGGTGGCACTGCTCCACTACACACACACACACAGAGTGACACACACACACACACACAAAACACGTTTTAGTATATTGTGAGGGGGGTCTTATGAGTCTGGATAGGTTTACTTCTGTCGGTAACCCTAACCCTTGAATAAACCCTAACCCTGAAAAGGCTGAACAATCTAACCTCCTAAACCTGTATGAGCCTAGAAGTGTTTTGTTCAGATGTGAGAACCAGGCCTTGTTGTTTTAGTCTTTGGACAGCAACCAACATATTTGCACAAAAACACACAACCACACAGATGAATGCCGTGACCCCTGACCACTGAACTTCTGTCTGCAGGCTGCCCCTGGTGGTGTCCTTCACGCCCAGCCAGGAGGGCCTGGTGACCTTCAACCTGGTGCTGCAGATCCGGGGGAAGGTGGAGCCCCTGAGGCTGAACGTGAAGGCGGAGGGCTTCACCCTGAGCGCCTGTGTCGTCCTGCAGGGCCCAGAGGGGGACCTCACTGAGCTGGCCCCCACGCACACACACACGCTCAACTTCGGAGAGGTGGCTGACACACACACACGCGGAGACACGCTTACACATGCATGTAAACGCACACGCACGAGCACACATGTACACACTGACACACACACTTGTTTCTGAATGTGTGTGTGTGTGTGTGTGCGTGCTCGTGTCCCCAGGTGGAGCTCCGTGACGAGTCGTCCCGGTTGTTCCTGGTGTCCAACCACGGGAGGTTCAACCTGGACGTCGAGTTTGAGCTCTGGGGCGGCGCTGAGCTGCGGAGGCAGCTGCATGTTGAGCCAGAGAGGGCCGCTGTGGAGGTGGGCCAGCAGATGAGCTGCGCCCTCACCTTCTCACCTCTGCAGACGTGTGTCCTCAGGGACGTGGGACTGAACATCAGGGTAAGGACCAGGGCAGGGGGCGAGGTCTGGCCGGTCTCCATCCAGCTTCCCCTTCTTAAGTCCTCCCTGTCTCCTAGCTTGTCTCCCAGCTTGTCACCTACCTCCTTGTCATGTAACTTGTCTCCTAACTCCTCCCTGTCTCTGCCTTTGCTCCTCCTCCTCCTCCTTCTCCTCCTCCCCCTTCTCCTCCTCCTCCTCCTCCTCCTCCTCCTCCTCCTCCTCCTCCTCCTCCTCCTCCTCCTCCTCCCCCTTCTCCTCCTCCTCCTCCTCCTCCTCCTCCTCCTCCTCCTCCTCCTCCTCCTCCTCCTCCCCAGGTGAAGAACGGTGCTGTGTTCAGCGTGGCCCTGGCAGGCTCAGCCGTGCCCCCTGGCCTGGACTTCTCCTACCTCAAACACGACTTTGGCATGAGCTTCATCTACTGCCCTGGCATGGTGCCCCCCTCCAGCACGCTCTGCATCAGCAACAAGGGGCTGAGGGCCGCCAGGTAGCAAGAGGGCTGAGGGCTAGAGGGCTGAGGGCTGCCAGGTAGCTAGGGGGCTGAGGGCTAGAGGGCTGAGGGCCGCCAGGTAGCTATGGGGCTGAGGGCTGAGGGCAGCCAGGTAGCTAGAGGGCTGAGGGCAGCAAGGTAGCTAGGGGGCTGAGGGCTGAGGGCAGCCAGGTAGCTAGAGGGCTGAGGGATAGAGGGCTGAGGGCAGCCAGGTAGCTAGAGGGCTGATGGCTAGAGGGCTGAGGGCAGCCAGGTACCTAGAGGGCTGAGGGCCGCCAGGTAGCTAGAGGGCTGAGGGCTAAAGGGCTGAGGGCAGCCAGGTAGCGAGGGGGCTGGGGGCCATAGAAGGGGTATCACCAGACTGTGTGTGTGTTCTGTTGTCCTCTGGAGAGTGTGTTATCTGGTGTGTGTGTTGCCATGTCAGGGAAAGTTACAAGTGTGTGTGTGTTTGTGTGTGTGTTTGCTTGGGGTGTGTGTGTGTCTGTGCGTGTGTGTGTGCTCCAGTCTGGACTGTCAGTTCCAGACCTCAGCCTACCTGGAGGTGAATTTCCAGCCCCAGGTGCTGCCCCCTGGAGGCAGCTTGCAGGTGCCCATCACCTTCTACCCTCGCGAGGCCAGACGCTACCGCGACTCGCTGCTCTTCAGCATCAACGCCTGCACCAAGCAGCCCGTCGAAATCCTGGGACAAGGCATCGAGATGAAGGTGTGTGTGTACATGTGAGCGCGCGCGTGTGTGTGTATATGTGTGTGTGTGTGTGTGTCTGACAGGCCGTGTGTGTCCAGGTGGAGCTGGTTGACCCCAGCCAGCGCCAGGTGAACCTGGGTGCTCTGCTGGTGGGTCAGAAGAGCAGGAAGATCATCCCCCTGGTGAACAACAGCCCCTCAGCCCTGACCCTGACCCTGCTGCTGCACACCAGCACACCAGCCCTGCTGGACGCCAGGGTAGGTGCACACACACACACACACATATATGCATATACATACTGTATGTACGCACACACACACCCCACCAGCACACAGGCCCTGCTGGACAGGGTAAGACACATACGCACACTTATACACACCCAACAACAATCTGGACACATACACCCCGGCACTCAACATGGAATCTAGACATACACACACACACCCACTTAACTGTCCGGTCCCCTCTAGGTGATGTCAGTCAGCCCAGCAGCTGAAGTAACCCTAGCTCCCGGGAGCCGCTGCGTGGCCGAGATCCTCTTCTCTCCCCGCCAGCGGGTGGAGCCCTTCCGGGCCGAGCTGCAGGCGGAGTGCCTGGGCGTGCTGCGCCCCCTGGTGGAGGTGACGGGCTGCTGCCAGGGGGTGGAGGTCAGCCTGGACCAGGACTTCCTGCCCTTCGGGGCGGTCGCCCAGCGCTGTTCGGCCACGCGACGCATCATCATGGCCAACACTGGAGACATTGGGGTCAGGTGGGTCTGGACATGCACATACAAACACGTATACATACACACACGTATATACACACACACATATACATCCTCCTATACACACACACACATATACACCCACACACACATATACACACACACACATACATCCTCCCATACATACACTCACACACACACACATATATATATACACAAACACGACATGTACTGGAGGGGTAGGTTTACTCCAATTAGTTTCCTTTGTACTACTTCTTATCTGGGTCTGGGTCTGGATGTTTTCTGTCCTATCTCTTGGTTGTACCCCTAAAAGCAGTCTCCAGGGAACAAAGCTAGAACAGAATGATATGATTTAACCCCACTTCCTGGTTCTGTACCTGTGTCAGACCTCCACTGCCAGGAAAACTTGACACTGGCACAGGTATATATATATATATATATATATATATATATATATATATATATATATATATATATATATATATATATATATATGGGTGATCTATGTGTGTGTGTGTCAGGTTCCAGTGGGACGTGAAGAGGTTTGCCCCGGACTTCTCCATCTCCCCAGCGGAGGGCTACCTGAGCGGGGGGCAGGAGGTGTCCCTCCTGGTGACCTTCGCCCCCCTGGAGCTCAGCTCGGAGCTGCGCTACAACCGCCTGCCCTGCTCCGTGGAGGGCTCGGCACCCCTCACCCTCACCCTGGCCGGCTCCTGCATCCCACCCCCGGTCAACAAGGACGTGGGTCCCTTACACACACATCTATTCTCACACACACACACAGTCTCTCACACTCATTCACATCCTCTCACGCACTCATTCGCACACGGCGAGATCACATCACGTGTGTCCAACATCCAGGTGTGTGAGAGAGAAAGGGGAGGTGGATGCTGAGCGCGTGTGCGTGTGTCCGTGTCTGTCCGTGTGTGTTCCGCCCCAGGTGGTGACGTTCTCCTGCCAGGTGCGTGGGCAGCAGACCCAGAGTGTGAGTCTGTCGAACCGGACCGCCCAGCGCTGGAGCCTGCGGCCCGCCATCGAGGGCGAGCACTGGAGCGGGCCGCCCTCCCTCACCCTGGAGCCCCACCAGAGCAGCACCTACGACATCATCTACCGGCCCCTCGTCATGACCGCCGACGGCAAGAAACACCAGGTGCCCTGACCCCCCCCCCCTCCCCGACCATGTGACCCCCCACCTACAGACCGCCTGGGTTGTGATCCGGGTCCTAATCTCTTCCTCTCCTTCCCCCATGTCCTCCTCCCCCTGCTCCTCTCCTCTACCACTCGAACCTCTCCTTCTCCCCCTGCTCCTCTCCTCCAGGGGTCAGTGTTCTTCTCCTTCCCCGACGGGACGGGTCTGCTGTACCTGCTGCAGGGCACGGCCGACCCCCCCAAGGCGGTGTCCACCATCAGCCAAGAGCTGCCCTGCAAGACCCACTACACCCAGCTGGTGCCTGTCCACAACTGGCTGGCCAAGCCTCAGAGGTACACACACACACACAGACAGACAATGCGTGTGCGTCTAACTTCTCCCGTCCCTCAGCCCAGCCCCTGTTCTCCTGCTCCTCAGGTTCCGAGCGCTGGTGGACGTCATGAAGCCCGAGAAGGTGGACAGCACAGTGACCCTGAAGGGGCTGGACTATGTGGATGTCCCTGCGCTGGCCACAACAGACTACAAGATCTCCTTCTTCACATACAAGGAGGGCCTGTACAACGCCAAGGTCAGCTCTCTCCCACACACCTACACCTACACACATACAGTCCCATACGCCCCCAGACCCAGAGCTACGTGTTGTGTCGTCGGCAGGTGACCTTCCGCAACGAGGTGTCTGGGGAGTACCTGTTCTACTTCCTGAACCTGCGGGCCACGCCCCCCGGCGTGATAAGCAGCGTGGAAATGACCACGCCCGTCCGCCAGACGGCCTCCGCCTCCGTCACCCTGGAGAACCCCCTCCCTGGCACCCTGAGCTTCACTGCAGAGTGTCGCTGCCCTGACGTCAGCCTGCCTCCACAGCTGTCTGTCCCTGGCCTGGCTAAGGTAGGACTGGCTCAACACACTGATACACACACACATCATAACACTCTCACATCATCAGACACACACCCGTGTTTCCTCTATGTTGATGTTGCCGTGGCGGCAGAAATTGGCGGGGCGCCACGGCAACATCAATATCAGAAATAGGGGCTGTGCGAAAGGCCGTCGGTCAGCAGGGATTGTTAGAGTGCATGTCGGAGAAGAGCACGGACACGCGCGGTTGAGATTGCATGTGCGCCTTGAGAACTGTAAGTCGTATAACTGATGTTGTCAGTTCATTTAAGCCTGTTATTGTCTTCGTCTATAGTTCTTGCAAATTTTTATCAAGTTAACCGGTGATTTTCGTTGTTTGCATTCTTCACCTGCTAGCGAAATTGCACTTGACTGTTGATTTGATAGTGATTGCTGCCCTTGCTCACGTTTGCATTTTAGGTGCATTATTATGCTGAAATATTTACACTGCATTAAGATAACAGAATTAATAGTGGGTTTATTGTTATTGTTTGCTACAGAATGCTTAGCCTATCAATATCAAATGAAGCAGACAGTGTACACGTGCTTTAGAGTGGCCTACCTTAATCGATAGGCCAGGCTACTGACCATTTACATTGTTGAGTCAATTATTAATTGGCAGAATTTATGCCCTAAGTAGCCTAACCTTATTGCTTTAGGGGAAATAGGACGAAAATATGTGCAATATTACATAAGCTATTAGACTACTACATTAACCTGCTCTGAAATATAGAGTTAGGGTTAGAACTTTGTTTTGGCTGGGGGGGGGGGGCAGACCTGCCCCCACTGCAAAAAAAAATCCTAAAGGAAACACTGCACACACCCCTGCACGCTCGCAAACACACACACTCGTGTACAAATACACATACCGCACACACACACACACACACAGTTGCTGACAGCTCCCTCAGTAGTGAGTGTCTGCGCTGTCTGCATGCGTTCCCCAGGGCACGCTGACTTTTGAGTACCAGCCCCTCCGTGCGGGGGAGAGCTCCACTCGCCTGGTGGTCCAGAACAGCGAGCTGGGCTACTTCAACTACGAGCTGCTGCTGCGGGCTCTCCCCGCCCCCCCGGAGAAGCCCCTCCTCTTCCGGGCCGCGCTGGGCGCCGCCCACTACCTCTCCGCCCGCTTCATCAACTACTCCCGCGTCAAAGCAGAGTACAGCTGGAAGGTGGGTTCCTGCAGGGGGGTGTGGATCCAGGATGCCCTGCCTCCAGGATGTCCTGTGTGTGTGTTCAACTATGTGTGTGTGTGTGTGTGTTAACTACGTGTGTGTGGGTTAACTACGTGTGTGTGAGTTAACTACGTGTGTCTGTGTTAACTACGTGTGTGTGAGTTAACTACGTGTGTGTGTGTTAACTACGTATGTGTGTGAATTAACTACGTGTGTGTGTTAACTACTTGTGCGTGTGAGTTAACTACGTGTGTGTGTGTTAACTACGTGTGTGTGTGTTAACTACAAATGTGTGTGAGTTAACTACGTGCGTGTGTGTTTTAACTACGTATGTGTGTGTTAACTACGTGTGTGTGAGTTAACTACGTGTGTGTGTGTGTTAACTACGTATGTGTGTGAGTTAACTATGTGTGCGTGTGAGTTAACTATATGTGTGTGTGTTAACTACGTGTGTGTGTGTTAACTACGTGTGTGTGAGTGAACTACGTGTGTGTGTGTGTTAACTACGTATTTGTGTGAGTTAACTACGTGTGCGTGTGAGTTAACTATGTGTGTGTGTGTGTGTGTGTTAACTACGTGTGCGTGTGAGTTAACTGTGTGTGTGTGTGTTAACTACGTGTGTGTGTCCCAGACGGACTGCCAGGACTTCACCGTAGAGAAGAACATCCACGCGGCTGCAGGTTACCAGGCTGGCTCCGAGGCCAGCGTGGAGGTGTGCTTCGAGCCCAGCCGGCTGGGAGAGGGGCGGGCCACGCTCACCCTTTCCTCAGCGTTCGGGGGCGAGTACGTGTTCCCCCTGTACGGCACCTGCACCCCCCCCAGGGCCCAGGGCCCCTTCCCCATCCGCTCCGGCTCCAGCGTGTCCATCCCCTTCAAGAACGTCTTCCTGCAGACCACGGCCTTCTCCTTCCAGGTGGGAATGGACACGCTCACAGATCTCTGAGTTCTTTATAGACAGGACTGTGCCAAAGTGTCTCTGTGGGGGGGGGGATATTCAAAGTTATTAACTTTTAAAAAGTAAAGCAAAACACGATTTTGAGAAATAATTCAGTGAATGGACAGAACAAAAATGTTCTCAAAATTACTTTTTTACTACACTTTTTGTTCGGCCGCACCGACACAAAAATGAAAGACAATATTCACCATAGACATCTGGGGTGCCCTGACGCTCTTCCACAGTACTGTAGTCCCTGTCAGCCAACACATAGAGCCAGTTCCACAGAATCGCTCATCGTCTCTGGAATCCATCCTGCCCCCCAGGTGGACAACCCAGCCTTCACC
The DNA here is from genome assembly GCF_054491055.1 of Hypomesus nipponensis. Classification (NCBI taxonomy): domain Eukaryota; kingdom Metazoa; phylum Chordata; class Actinopteri; order Osmeriformes; family Osmeridae; genus Hypomesus; species Hypomesus nipponensis. The sequence goes on along the minus strand of NC_140374.1, from coordinate 5,538,367 downwards.
GTGAAAGGGGTGGAGACCATCCGGCCCAAGAAGACCCACAACATCCTGGTGATGTTCGAAGGCGCCCCGCCCGGCGCCCGGGGGAAGCTCACCATCTCCAGCCCTCGCTCCGAGGGCCACGGCCAGGCGGTCAGCTGGGTGTTCTACCTGCGGGGGTACTGCCCTGAGCTGGGCCAGACCAGGGACAAGAGCTAGGGAACACACCTCACACACATCTGGCTCTCTCACACACACACTTCACACACACACTTCACACACACACTTCACACACACACTTCGCACACACACCCCGCACACATACACATCTGACTCTCTCAGTCAGACCCATTTAGCTTTCTCTCACATACTTACACAATCACACATATGTGGTTCTTTCACACACATCCATCTCTCACTCATTCACTCACTCACTCACTCACACACACACACACACACACACACACGTCCTACTCTCACACACAGACAGAGCTGCAATATCAAAAATCAAAGAGACAGGATGTAGAATTATTGCTGACCTAGTGTTTTTACTGTCATATTTAAATGATTGTTCTTTTTGCTGTAAATAGTTTGTTTTCACTTTTAACATTTGCCTTTTCCCCCATCTTAACGTATGTGTCAAAATCAATTCAGTTATATATTTTGGCCAAGCTGGAAATGTTAAGATACCCAGTATAGTTCTTGGTGTTTCGAACAGTTGATTCCCTCTTTTCAGAATAAATGTGTGTTACCGTAACTGGAGTTGCTGAGCTGTCATTACCTGCCCTCTGCAGCTAGGGGGCACCACACACAAGCGTGTGCCTCTGACAGGCTGCACTCAGCGCTTAACAGTAATACCATGAGGAGCTTGCAAACAACTAGGGGTTCCTAATTCAGCTCTGACTGTACTGGTTTTAACCAGTAGACTGATGACATCAACAACACTGGTTTTAATCAGTAGGCTAAAACATCTGGGGGGTATTCCAGAAAGCAGGTTATGTGACGTACCTGGGTAAGTTAACTCCCCAGCTGACACCCAGCGTTGTAACAACATTGCCAGTAGGTTGCTCCAACATTGTGGGTTAACTTACCTGGTTATGTTGCATAACCTACTTTCTGGAATACCCCCCTGGAAGGCTTGTCTCAAAGTCTTTAGTTAGCTGGACTCTCAATGCCTGAAGTAGGATTGTCTCTATAAGTAGGCCTCTTATTGGCTGGTCTATAAGGACACTTATAGGGTCGAACACTTGGTAATGTGCCTGACCCCTCATGTCTGTTATGTCCTAAGAAGTCCCAAAACTGGATCTTAAGATATCCTGTTGCTGCAGTAGTTAGGCTGCTCTAAGACTAGCTGCTGTAGGTTTGTCTATGAGAGCTCTGGTAGGCTTGTCAAAATCTCAAGCAGGCTCAGATTATCAGTTGGTGGGTCAATGTCTTTGGTATCCCAGTCTTTACAATCTCAAGTAGACTAGTGACTATCTCCAAAAAGATAGTCTAAATAGCTCCAATAAGCTTGTCTTAAAAATCTCCAGTGGACTTTTAAGTTCCCCAGCAGGCTTGTCTAAGCTGTTCAGTATGTTAGCGTCTAATATCCCCAGTATGCTAGTGGGTTACAGTGTGTCCCCCAGGAACCCGTGTCATTTAGTGATGGAGGGGAGGTGGGTTTTTCGGGTTGGTGGTGACGTAAGAGGGGAGGGGGGGAGGCAGCCCCCATAGCGCTCAGCATGAACGCTCCACGGCAAAAGGATGTGTGAGCAGGCAGCGCGTTACTGCAGGGACGGTGTCCACAAACTGCTCAACAAAGAACAAGCCAAACTCCGGGCTCAGGACAGCAAAGATCAACCGAAACCCGAAGCTCAGGATAGCGAGTCAGCGACGGCTGCACAGTCCGGAAACAGCGGCTCTCAGCCCGGTGGAATTGACGGGCTTGTCCGCTGGATAGTTACCAAGATGAGCGACAATAAAAGCATCTCGACCCGGGAGTACGCGAAGGAGGAGGCGGCAGTGGCTCAGGAGCAGTTCTTCGCACCGGAGCCGCGTAAAGGCATCTCCGTCATACTGGATGTAGGTACCGCAAACTTACCGTTAGATTTACGGCAGACCATCCCAGATCAACTGAACATGAGTTAGTTTGAGACGGGTAGCCTGTAGAGGGGAATGGCACTCGGCGGAGTGCCCTTAATGTTCGCGCAATGTTGCCAGTTTTGAACCAGTGATATATCCTTGTAAATATAGGCCTATAATACATTATTAATACCTTTCTATTTATAAAAAAGAAAATACATTTGAATTTTCACATTTGTATTTGAAAATTAACTTTATGGATAGTTTTCTATGTTACAGCATGCTGGGACAATTATCGGTTGTTCCCTGCCTTTATTCGTAATTAATTCAGTTCATCTTAACTGACAGAGTACTTAAGACACAGGCAGGCTAATAACAAGAACATGCCCCAAATTAGGTCGAAACGACACCAGGGCGTATTTCTTTTAGACGCAGCCGGAGTGTGTTGATGGATGTCCGAAACCATGATCAGAAAGTCCGAATGTGTTACATGAAGTTGTATACTTTGCGGTAGTAAACCTATACGGTGGTTATGAATCCAACAACAAAATCATGAGAAGAAATCTTACCTTTGAATAATTTATTAAGATTTTAAAATGAGCTTGGCAATTATGCCGCAGGAAAGGCAGCAGAAAACTGTGCTCAGCAGTATTGATTTATAGGTCAAAGAGATGCTTTACTAATATTCATCGGTGGCTCATAAATATGTGTATTTCAGTGGTCTTCCTTACCCTGGAGACTTCAGGGGTGAAAATAACACGTAGCAGATTGTAAAGTTGTCAACTTTTCAACCGAAACTCAGACCGGCAAAGAGCTGGTGCATGAACAATTTGCATAAAAACACCGATGGGGCTAACTGCGTGTGCTCGCGCGTCTGTCTGTCTCCGTGTTGTGTACGCGCGCTAGTTAGTGGATGGGGCGGAGAGCGAGAGAATGGACAGAGTTACGGGAGAATGTAATAAGAAGGAAGTTAGATAGAATTATAATTCGTTTACAGTCACTGTGCAAAAGATAACTTGATTAGAATGGTGTATATTTGTCTGACTGGAGCATGACTAGGCCCATATATTATTGGGTAGAGAAACACGGACCTACAGTTAAGAGCAGTTCTCCAGATCGGAACAGGAGGTTGTGTTAGCCAGTGACATTTATAGCCTTAGCTCTTGAATGGTTTGAACTTTAACATGGCAGTAGTTTATCCATTGAACCTGGGGGCAGGGAGAGCCTCCATAAAATGTTATCTGACTATGGTTCCAGCAGGGGCGATTCTACACGGGGGCCTACAGGGGCCAGTGCCCCTGTAGAAATGTCCCTGGCCCTCCCTGTGGCCCCCCTGAGCTAGCTGAATATATATATATATATATATATATATATATATATTCACATATTTTTACACATTTTTCTTCTTCTAGTAGTCAGTAGTCAGAACCTAGGAAGGGACATTGCAGCCTTTTTGCCCCAGTAAATAACAAGGTTAGAGAAACATATCAAGGTATTGAGAGAGCTGAGGAGCTGGAAGAGGGAGAGACAGAGCCGTTTGTATGATTTTAATGTAAAGCTAAATTAAAGTATTTAATATAATTTATTTCAGTTTTTTATGTGCCCCTCTGATTAAACACCCCCCCTTGGCCCCCCCAGTAAAATTAGTCTAGAACCGCCCGGGGCGAACAGGGCTCCAACGTCCCCTTCCTGTGAATAGCGTTGTTTATTAGACGTCTTGACTGCAGATATTTGGTGTTGTCTGTGGTGACATTGGAGAGATGAAGAAGCCAGTAACCCACTGAACCTGACTCTGGCAGTTGTCCCCTCCTCCCCCCTCCCCCCACCTCTTCCTCATCCTCCCCCACTCTGCCAGCTTGGCTGGGGAACATCCATTCTTAATGAGGCGAGGGGATGCAAGAAGAATTTCCCTCTTCTCTCCTCCCTGTGCTTCTCTCTCTTTCTCAAACCTTTCATTCTTTTCTTGTCGTTGGCCCGCCTGCCTCTATACCTCCCCCTGCCTTCTGTTTCCTGACACATCTAGGCTGGAGCTGGCTGCACAGTCCTGTCTGTGCTGGGAAAGGCGGCTCTTTAGTTATCCTATCTCTGCTGCCTTCCACTACATGGCTCTTTGATGTGGTTTGCATCCCACAAAGTCAACATTCAGGAGTTAGTCTGCTCTCTCATCTGAAGGAGAGAAACTAGGTCACCGCCATTATGACACCACACACACTCACACACCGTCGCACACATACACCACACCCACACACACATACAAACACACACATATACACACATACACACACACAGGAGCAATAAGAGCAGTTCTACCTCTACTCAGAGAGAGACACTGTGACTGGTGAACTGAGCAGAATGTTTCTCCTCGGTCTCCATAACGATTCCCTCACTGTCTCTGGAGCCAGGTGGACGAGAGGGATATCACACACACCACTGCACAGAGAAGCAGTCGTTGGTACATCTCTCCCCCTCTCTCTCTCCCTCTTTCTCTCTCTCTCTCTCTCTCTCTCTCTCTCTCTCTCTCTCTCTCTCTCTCTCTCTCTCTCTCTCTCTCTCTCTCTCTCTCTCTCTCTTTCCCCCGAACAGACACACACACACACACACATTCCTCCCATCTCTCTCCACTGTCCCTCCCTCTCTGCTGTCCGTGTCTGTTCTTCAGTCCGAGAGCAGCCTCCGGCCACACCCCTCAGTTCAGAACCGTTCCACTATCATCTCCATTGTCACCTGCGTGTGGCCCCACTGACTGTATATCTACCCTGTCTGGTCCCCAGTTCCCTGCAAGATCCTGGTATTATCTCCAGAGTCTTTCCAGCGTTTAAACGTGTTTCGATTCCTGTTCAGACCCCTGCCTCTTGTCTGACTGACCCTGATTTTCGCCCTGTCGTGCTTGGATTCCGCGTTAGCCTTCCGGCCTCTTTTTCTGTCTCTGGGTTTCGAACCCGCCCGTTGTTTCTGTATGTGCACGCTGTGTGGATTATGAGCTCAGTCCTTCACCCAGCCTGGTCGGTCCGACCGACAGCTCACCCCCTGGGCGTGATTGACGGTCTGTCCTCCGGGTGTGGAAACAATAAGATCCTCGTTCTCTGTAAGCTGATTGTGATCCCTGCTGATGGCTGCATCATGTACTTCTCTCTGTAATACCACCGCTCTGACGCCTCCATAAAACATCCACAGCGCCATGATGACATCCCCTACACTAAAACCGTGGCTTCATATGACATTTTTATTGCATTTTCTGATGATCCCACGATTACCTCTATTACACAGCTATACATCTTTATGATGCTTTATGATGTCCCCTCCTGCCTACCCCTCTAACCCGTCTTTTCATTGGTCTTCCAGATATTCCGGAGAGCTGATAAGGATGGTGAGTACTGCCTCTCTCCATGAGGCTGAAGATGGCTGCATGCCTGTAAGCCTGTTAGACAGAATGTGTGGGGTAGTGACTGTGGGTGGGTTTGTGTGTGTGTGGTTGCGTCCGTGTGTGTGTATGTCTGTGGTGGTGTCCGTGTGTGTCCATGTGTGTGTGTGTGTGTGTGGCTGTGTCCCTGTGTGTGTTTGCGGGAGTGTTTGTGAGTGTGTGTATGAGTGAGTGTGTCTGTGCGTGTGTGTAGCTGTGTGTGTGAGTGTGTGTATGAGTGTGTGTGTCTGCGTGTGTAGCTTTGTAGCTGTGCATGTGTGTGTATGTCTGTGTAGCTGTGTGTGTGTATAGCTGTGTGTGTGTGTGTATAGCTGTGTGTGGGTGTAGCTGTGTGTGTGTGTGTGTGTGTGTGTGTAGCTGTGTGTGTGTAGCTGTGTGTGTGTGTAGCTGTGTGTGTGTATAGCTGTGTGTGTGTGTGTGTGTAGCTGTGTGTGTGTGTGTGTGTGTGTGAGTGTAGCTGTGTGTGTATATAGGTGTGTGTGTGTGTAGCTGTGTGTGTGTGTGTGTGTGTGTGTGTGTGTGTTGAACGATGTAATCAGGAGAGACGTGCAGTGCGCGCGTCTCCTCTCCTCGTCTGAGGGCCCTTCAGTCTCTCTGACAACAAACAGGAAAACTAACGAGGAAACTTGAAAAGCCCTGCTGCAAACCAGCCAGATGGCCCTTTGTGCTTTTGATTTCTCATTTCTGTGACGGTGTGTGTGTATGTGTGTACTGTAGGTGTGTGTCCGCCTTATTCTGCAGTCTGTCAAGTGTCGATTGGCCACCAGTGATTGGTGATTGTAAAAGCAATGATGGATTCTCAACAAACTGTGTATTGATCGTCAGGAGCAGCAGGACTGTCAGCCTCCCCTGTCCTCAAACAGCAGCCGTGTTTCATCTCAGAGGAGTTTCTGAAACGAGACATCGAGAGACGGATCCACTCACTCAGAGCAGTCCCAGATACGTCGCTGCATCAGATTAGTGGGATTAAATACAATACTTCTGCCAGGAAGAAAAGAGGCTCTTCCCTTGCCGGTCTGTAACTAGGCGGATCACCTAGTTAGTGTGTGAAGAGACAGTTAGAGCCTGCTTTCTGCCACTTCGTTCAGAGTTTTGCAGGTAAAGGAGTCGACTGTGTTTCGTTTAAACGGCAACTCTCCCCCAGGGCTGTTTGCAGCCCAGAGACAAAAACTAAGTGTTTATGTTGAAGACAGAACTGCTAATCAGCTGCCTGTCTCTTCACTGTTCGCTGTGCTACACACGCCAAGCTATTTGATGTATAGAGCGCGCTCGGTTAGGACTATTTTTACCTTCTCTTCTCCCCTGGGAACATCTGTAACTGTTTTAATGAGAGAGGGAGGGAGGGAGGGAGGGAGGGAGGGAGGGAGGGAGGGAGGGAGGGAGGGAGGGAGGGAGGGAGGGAGGGAGGGAGGGAGGGAGGGAGGGAGGGAGGGAGGGAGGGAGGGAGGGAGGGAGGGAGGGAGGGAGGGAGGGAGGGAGGGAGGGAGGGAGGGAGGGAGGGAGGGAGGGAGGGAGGGAGGGAGGATAAATAAATATTATAGAGTAGAAAGGTGGAGATTGAAGATAGACAGAAGGCGATGTTGTTGATGATAATGCAGAATCCCAGAGTTTTTGACACCTTCTGAAAGTCTTAAACCCCTTTCACACGTCGCCCACTCCCTTTCTCTATCTCTCTCTTTCTTTCTCTTTCTCCATCGCATCTCTCTCTCTGTCCCCCGAACACACACGCACCCACGCTACCTCCCCCCATCACTGTAGATATACAATCCAGTTACTGTGAATACAGAATCAGGAATCACAGACTAGTGGGTGGTAATGGAAATCTAATTGGCTTTTTTCTTTCCTCTAAATCCAGTTCCCCCGCAGTATAACAGGAGGGCAGAGAGGAGGAGGGAAAGTGCCTGCCTGCCTGTCTGCCTGTCTGTCTGCCTGTCTGTCTGTCTGTCTGTCTGTCTGTCTGCCTGTCTGTCTCTCCCAAAGGTAGGCGACTGTGTGGTTAGTGTGTTTACTGTGTGTTAGTTCCAAGTCATGTGACTCATTAGTTAGAAGTAATTACTGTTGCCAGAGCGACAACCCCCAGGGCTCCATGTTTGCTAAACATTATTAGTACACTAGCACTCCATCCTGTTTACTTAACACTACTAACCAACACAGTAGCCTGTTAGAAATTAGAGCAGCCTGTATATGATAATCAGGGCTACCTACTGTAGTCCATCTAACTCAAGTTTTTAAATACACTTTAAGTTTTACTAGACCGTCTAAACTGCCCTGGCCAAATACAACTGCAACGTACATTGTAGTTGCCAAAAAGCACTCCACCTTAATTTCTGTCATTCTCACGGTCCAGGAAACAGAACGCTGTAGTTCAATGATTTATAGCATAACTCCCACACGCACAGCTGCCCTCTATTCACCTTTACTATTTTGCTACAGAATGGAACATTTCACACGTTGCTAGTGAACACACACCACACAGGGCCATACGTGCACATCCTGGGTGGAGGGACGGAGGGTTTGGAGGTCGTGTTTGAGTCTGTTTTTGACTCGCGTGAACACACCGGTCTCACTGTCCCCTTGAGTCCCTCAGAAGGAGTCTTCCTCACTTCTTCACTTATTCATCAACCAGGACAGAAGAGGACAGGAAGGAGATAGAGAGAGAGAGGAAGAGAGGAAGGGAGAGGGAGAGAAAAAGAAGAAGGGAAAAAATTGGACGAAGGAGGAAGAACAAAGGCATGAGTAAAAGATGGGAAGACAGAGAAGCAAGAGAGATGAGAGGAAGGGTGTGAGAGAGAGAAAGAGAGAGAAAGAAAAAGGGAGAAAGAAAAAAAAGAAAGAAAGAAAGAAAGAAAAGGGTGAGTTGTGAGAGGACAAAGATAAAGGAGTTGGTTTTGGAGCAGGGTTTATGGTTTATTCAACATGATTCAGACTTCCGAGTTTACCTCAGATAGAACATTCTGTACCTCATACCAGATCAGGCCTGGGTCAATCAGTAGACCCAAGATAGAGGGCAAGCATGTGTCTTACTGTCACAGAGGTTAACGAGCACTAGCAGCTAGTGGTTGGATGGATGAGCCAGCGGTTCAGCTAATAACAGGAACTCGTTGACATACCAGGGTAACCGGTCCAGCTGTGGACAGCCTGTCTCTGCAGACAGCCTGGTGTCGCAGTCAGAATGGTGCCATCTGTGTTTAAACACACTGGCCTCCTGACTCTGAGAGGGGGGAGGAGAGGAGGAAAGGATGAGAAGAATGGAGTGGAACAGGGCGGAGAAGAGGATGGAGAGGAGAGGAAGCAAAAAGGGGGGAAAAGAGGATAGGAAGGGAGGGGATGAGAGGAGAGAGGGGTGGGAAGGGAGAGGAGAGGAGAAGATAAGAGAGACAAGGAGAAGGGGGTACGGGATCAGAGGTTAGATCCATTGACATTCCCTTCCTTTCCTTTAAAGCTCCACTCTTGAAGTAGTGAGTCTATCTCCCATCCAGCTCCCCCTCTCTCCACTGGGCCACGACGATGTGCCCTTTCTGTTCAAAACCCTCCACACACACACGCTCGTACACTCACACACACACTCACACACACACACACACACACACAAACACACTCCTTGACCTTCTTGTGAATCTGAACAAACAAATCAGTCATCAGAAGAGGATCAAAGAGATTACACACCTGGCTGGTGTGTATAGGCCGGGGGCTCCAGGGAGGAGAATGACGTTATTAGATGGATGGATATTCACCGAGGAGCAGAAGGGGTTTGACTGACTGACTGACTGACTGACTGACGGTCCTGACTGACTGGCTGACTGTGCTGAATGACTGACTGACTGACTGCACTGACTGCACTGACTAACTGACTGTGCTGACTGACTAACTGACTGACTGTGGTGATTGTGCTGACTGACTGACTGACTGAATGTGCTGACTGACTGTGCTGACTGTGCTGGCTGACTGACTGACTGTGCAGACTTACTGACTGTGCTGACTGACTGTGCTGACTGTGCTGACTGTGCTGACTGACTGACTGTGCTGACTGACTGACTGTGCAGACTGACTGTGCTGACTGACTGTGCTGACTGTGCAGACTGACTGTGCTGACTGACTGTGCAGACTTACTGACTGTGCTGACTGACTGTGCAGACTGACTGTGCTGACTGACTGACTTTGCTGACTGACTGACTGACTGTGCAGACTGACTGTGCTGACTGACTGTGCTGACTGACTGACCGTGCTGACTGACTGACTGACCGTGCTGACTGACTGACAGCGGAGGGAAGCAGGCAGGGCAGAGGCCAGCCAGCTGCAGGAGATGATCTGTGATTGATGAGTGATTCCTGCCCCCTCTCTGCTCCGTGAGCTGCTAACATGGATAAAGAGGAGGCTGGTTGTGTGTGTGTGTGAGTGTGTGTGTGTGTGGGTTTGTGTGTGGGGGGGGGGTGGAACAGCAGGGGTTCTCCGCACATGACATTTAGATGGCTGGTAATTACAGTAACACAGCATCCTTGCTCTGTGTGTGTTCATGCGTGTGTCTGTGTGTGTGTGTTTGTGTGTGTGTGTTTGTCTGGAAACTCCATAGTACAGTAAACACACACCAGTGTTCTGATATGTTTTTGAATCTGAGGATGGTGGTAATTAGAATACTTTTCTTTCATGTGTTGGAACTTCATTGTGAATGGGAACAATTAGCCTTGATTAGATTAGAATAGATATATGAACATGTTAATCCTTAAATCTAATGTAGTGCAAAAAATGTATTCAATTGATTCATGGCTTTCCGGTTGTTGTTTTTTGATGTTTTCAGGTTGCCTCCCTATTAACTAAATGGTTGCCCCTAGTTACCTATTTGGAAACAGTTGCCCTTTGTTACCTCCTTGGATACAGTTGCCCCTTGCTACAAAGCTTTTGACATCCTTTCTTACGGCAGGAGAAAAATAATAATTTAAAACAGCTGAACCCCTTAGGAAATATAAAGGACTTATTCCATTAAAGCTGGTGTTAGAGTTGGCTCCCAGCAGTTTGTGTGAGTGTGTGTGCGCGTGTGTGTGTGCGTCCATGTGTGTGTGTGTGTGTGTGTGCAACAGTAAAGAGAACTGCACAGCCTGGTGAATTGTAGGTGAGATGCAGCTGGAGCTCAGCAAGTAAACGGTGTTTTCCTGAGCACCTGTATGGTGAGCTGCATGCATGGTGATCTGCATGCATGGTGAGCTGCATGCATGGTGAGCTGCATGCATGGTGAGCTGCATGCATGGTGAGCTGCATGGATGGTGAGCTGCATGCGTGGTGAGCTGCATGCATGGTGAGCTGCATGTGTGGTGATCTGCATGCATGGTGAGCTGCTTGCGTGGTGATCTGCATGCATGGTGAGCTGCATGCATGGTGAGCTGCATGCATGGTGAGCTGCATGGATGGTGATCTGCATGCATGGTGAGCTGCATGCATGGTGAGCTGCATGTGTTGTGAGCTGCATGCATGGTGAGCTGCATGCGTGGTGAGCTGCATGCATGGTGAGCTGCATGTGTGGTGATCTGCATGCATGGTGAGCTGCTTGCGTGGTGAGCTGCATGCGTGGTGAGCTGCATGCATGGTGAGCTGCATGCGTGGTGATCTGCATGCGTGGTGATCTGCATGCATGGTGATCTGCATGCATGGTGATCTGCATGCATGGTGAGCTGCTTGCATGCGTGTGACTGTGTGTGGCAGGTTAGCAGTTCTGACAGATAGGGAGAAAGAAATACAGTTGACAGCCCTGTGAGAATCTCTAGTGTTCCTCATCTATCAATCTGAACAGCTCTCTGTTTCACTAACACCCCTCCACACACACAGGTACACACACACCATACAAGCCACAGACCCACCACACACACCCCTCCACACACACAGGTACACACACCACACACACCCCTCCACACACAAAGGTACACACACCACACACACCCCTCCACACACAAAGGTACACACACCACACACACCCCTCCACACACACGGGTACACACACACCACACACATCCCTCCACACACAAAGGTACACACACCATAGAAGCCACACACACACCCCTCCACACACACGGGTACACACACACCACACACATCCCTCCACACACAAAGGTACACACACCATAGAAGCCACACACACACCCCTCCACACACACGGGTACACACACACCACACACACTCCTCTATACCTGTTCCTGTCGCAGCAGTGTTAGAGATGAGGACACGAGAGAATAGATGGATCACTGGACTGTAATGAATGTGCTACTTCGGAGTCAGGTCATTATGATCAGGAGCAGAGAGGAGAAGCCAGAGAAAGAGAGGATGATTGAAAAGGGCAGAGAGAGATTAAGAGAGAGAGAGGGAAAGAAAGAGAAAATGGTGAAAAGCACTAGAGACAGTGAGGGGGTAGGGATAAGGGAGAAGAGATAAAAGGGGGAGAGAGAAAGAGAGAGAGCCTGTGTGGAGAGAAAGGGGGAGAAGAAAGGGTATACAAAATTAGAAAAAACTGTGAGTGGGAAAGAGAGAACGGGAGAGATGGAGAGAAAGAGAGAGGAGGGATAGAGAGCGACGGAGAGAAAGGGGAGTGAGAGAGGGGTAAAGAGTAGAAAGAGTAGGGAGAAAGAGGGAAAGAGAGAGAGAGAGAGAGAGAGAGAGAGACAGAGAGAGAGGGGAGAGGGGGAAAGAGAAAAGGCGATTGAGACATCCTGAACGGAAAGAGGAGGGGGTCAACTTCCTTCTGGTTTCCATGACAACTCGGCACCCAGTGCCCCAAATATAAGGATAACGAGAGAGAACAGAGGGACGAGAGAGAGAGAGAGAGAGAGAGAGAGAGAGAGAGAGAGAAAGTGAAAAGGGATGGAGAGAAAGATGGAGGAGTAGAGAAACACTAGAGAAGGTGTTCTCGCCACAGGGAAGAAAGCAGGGAGGAACTGCAGGTAGGAACAAGTGGTAATTGTTTCCTTTTAGTCTGGAGCAGCCATGTCTGCTAGCTGTCATCTCCACAGAGGCCTGACCACTCTCACAGTTTAACAACCAACACACACGCGCACACACGCACTCTTGTTATCAGCTAACAGAGCTGTTTTTGTCTCCTGACCTTGGTCCAGCCTGCTCCTGGTCCGTCTAACCTTACACATGCTAGCACACACTCGACCTGTTTAGCAGCTCCAGGGTGGACAAAGACTCGCCCGGCTTAATGAATCAAACACAAACACAACCTTCTTGTCCATCCAGAAGTGAATGAAGCACCTTCCGTTCTGCGTGACATAAAAACAGCCATGCAGACTAAAACAACATTTACATTATTCACACACATTTATTACAGGGATGATGCTAGAAACACAGGTAGAAGGAGCAGGACACAACACAACACAGTACAGCACACCTCCCAGCTCCTGGGAACTGTAGAGGCTGAACTAGCTTGTCCAGAACCAGGTCCAGATCTCCCCCCTCACCCCCCTCCTCCCGTCCCCCTTTGCTCCCACGACATAGGAAGCTGGTCCAGGGTTTGGGGAGAGCAAGGAGATTCTGATTGGTCTAGTATTCCTTAGTGGGTTGGACTGCAGTAAACTGGGTCAACGTTGAATTAACTACAGGACTGCTGTTACTACGACCACCGCTGTTTCCACCACTGCTGCTGCATCACTGTATGCTGTAGAGAGACCGCAGAGATAACAGAGAGAGCCTGATAAAATACTAGATTGTATAGTTGAGATAATAGATATAGCCTGGTAGAAATACCAGATAGTATAGTGGAGACAACAGAGATAATATCATAGAAATACGAGATAGCATAGTAAAGATCGTAGAGATAGTTAGGAATGGTTACAGGACCTTTCTTTCTCCAGTCCCAGTGGTTGATCATAGAGCAACCAACTAAACATCTGTGTTCTCAGTGTTCTTCTGGCTCCTAGGCAGGGGCTGTCTCAGCCAGGCCCCAGGGCAGGCTGGGGGGCCCAGGGCAGGCTGGGGGGCCCAGGGCAGGCTGGAGGGCCCAGGGCAGGCTGGAGGGCCCAGGGCAGGCTGGAGGCCCCAAGGCAGGGTGGAGGGCCCAGGGCAGGGTGGAGGCCCCAGGGCAGGCTGGAGGGCCCAAGGCAGGGTGGAGGGCCCAGGGCAGGCTGGAGGGCCCAGGGCAGGCTGGAGGGCCCAGGGCAGGCTGGAGGCCCCAAGGCAGGGTGGAGGGCCCAGGGCAGGGTGGAGGCCTGGCAGTGATCCAACAGTCTCTCTGGAGTGGGGGTTTGTCGTGCCAGTGACGTTGATGTGTCATTATTTCCAACGTGTGTGTTTGTTGTCCCCTGCAGACGATGGCAAGCTGTCTCTGGACGAGTTCCAGGCCTTCTTCTCTGACGGATCTTTGAATGAGGAGGAGCTGGAGAAACTGTTCCACACCATAGACTCAGACAACACCAGGTAGGCTGCACGCATGTGTGTGTGTCAGGGTGTGTGTGTACGTGTGTCAGGGTTTGTGTGCGTGTATCAGGGTGTGTGTGTGTCAGGGTTTGTGTGTTTGTGTATCAGGGTGTTTGTGTGTGTGTCAGGGTTTGTGTGTGTGTGTGTCAGGGTTTGTGTGTGTGCGTGGGTGTCATGGTTTGTGTGTGTGTCAGGGTTTGTGTGTGTGTGTCAGGATTTGTGTGTGTGTCAGGGTTTGTGTGTGTGTCAGGGTTTGTGTGTTTGTGTATCAGGGTGTTTGTGTGTGTGTCAGGGTTTGTGTGTGTGTGTGTCAGGGTGTGCCTGATTGTGTGGGTGTGTGCCCCCCCTCTCCCTAAATGTCAGGTCTAGTTTGGAGCTCTTTGCCCCTCAAATCCCTCCCTTCTCCAGCTGCAGTCTGCATGTGAAAGACAGGATGAGTGGAGGGATGAAACAAGAGACGAGTTGGATGGGGATGAAAGGTGGAGTTGAAGGCGGGGTGTTATCTCTAACCCCCTCAGATGACCGATTTCTCTTGATACGTCACTTTGGAGGACATTTCCCTCCAGGACTTTAAGCTTGTTAGTTTTTCCTCTCTCTCCTCTCTCTCTCTCTCTCTCTCTCTCTCTCTCTCTCTCTCTCTCTCTCTCTCTCTCTCTCTCTCTCACTCTCTCTCTCTCTCTCTCTCTCTCTCTCTCACTCTCTCTCTCCTCTCTCTCTCTCTCTCCTCTCTGTCTCTGTCTTTCTACCTGGTACTGTGACTTCAGCTGACACACCCTCTCTCCAGTCCCAGCCCCCTGCTCTGACCACATGCAAGCTTCATTGTCTGTCTAGAAGTGTGTGTGTTTGTGTGTACAGTGCATGTACATGTGTCTACAGTGTGTGTCTACAGTGTGGTCTTGTTTGTGTGTGTGTGTGTGTGTATGCACACACATGCGTATGTGCCTTTCCTCTGTTCTTGACCCTGTTCAACGCCTCTCTCCTTCCTTCCCCATCCTCTCTCCCTCCTTCTGCCTCTCCTAACCTTGCTGTGGTAGTAATGTTGACACCAAGGAGCTCTGTGGTGAGTATCAGCATTCCTCCTTCCTTCCTTCCTTCCTTCCTTCCTTCCTTCCTTCCTTCCTTCCTTCCTTCCTTCCTTCCTTCCTTCCTTCCTTCCTTCCTTCCTTCCTTCCTTCCTTCCTTCCTTCCTTCCTTCCTTCCTTCCTTCCTTCCTTCCTCCCTCCCTCCCTCCCTCCTTCCTTCCTTCCTTCCTTCCTTCCTTCCTTCCTTCCTTCCTTCCTGCCTCCTTCTTCTTTCCCCTTCCTACTTTCTGCTTCTTCTGGTGTTTTATTACAGAAAAAGAAAAAGGTTTTGTTGAGATGCCTGATTGGCTGTGTGTGTGTTTGTGTGTGTGTGCGTGTAGACTACTTTGCCAAACATATGGGCGACTATGAAGGAGTTTTGGCCTCATTGGAGACTCTCAACCTGTCTATCCTCAAAGCCATGGACTTTACCAAGAAGGTAAGCGTGTCTGTCACACATGAACAGTACATGCACCCACTCATACACACCCACTCATACACACCCACTCATACGCAGTGTCTGTCTCTCTTTCTTTCTTTTTCTTTCTTTCTTTCTTTCTTTCTTTCTTTCTCTGTCTCTCTCTCACCTTTTCTAATTGTCACTGGCCCACCACTACGTGGGCCAGTGACTGCTAACACAGATGTTCTGGGCTTTAGGTTGCCGTCAGGCTTGACTGTTTAAATATTGATGGAGGTGTGATGGTGCTGGCTGGTGGAGGGCTGTGGGCTGACTCCGCTGGGGGAGGGACAGATATACACCAACTCTATTCAAACACTGACTATGACCATGCACAGGAACACTTTTAATAGCACAGCTGCATTTAGACCCTCCCTATAGCGGCCTCCTCCCTCCTCTGTCCTCCTCCCTCTCTCCCTCCCTCTTCTATGCTACCTCACTGCTCTCTTCCTGTCTCTCTCTTCTTATCTCTCTCACCATGTCTCTCTCTTCCTGTCTCTTCCTGCCTCTCTCTACCTGTCTCTCTTTTCCTGTCTCTCTCACCCTGTCTCTCTCACCCTGTCTCTCTCTTCCTGTCTCTCTCTTCCTGTCTCTCTCACCCTGTCTCTCTCTTCTTGTCTCTCTCTTCCTGTCTCTCTCACCCTGTCTCTCTCACCCTGTCTCTCTCACCCTGTCTCTCTCTTCCTGTCTCTCTCTTCCTGTCTCTCTCCCCCTGTCTCTCTCTTCCTGTCTCTCTTCCTGTCTCTCTATTCCTGTCTCTCTCTTCCTGTCTCTTTTACCCAATCCTCCTCTCTTCTCTCCTCCACCTTCCTTGGTTCTCTATACGTCTGTCAACGTCCTTCTTCCCCTCTCCAGTCCTCTGGGGACTCAATGCTAATAATTCATGCTAATGTGATATTTCCATTCACTTCATTAAACATTCATAGTCTGACAGTGGACGTATTAATTACAGTAGTTGTAGGGTGCTAGAGAGGAGCTATGCAAACTAACTCTCAGCACTGATTGGTGCATATTCATGAAAGGAGACCGCTGAACTTCCATGGCCTTTTATTGTGAAATAACCAGATGTTATTAAAACACAGTGAAGACCATGGGGACTCTCTTATTACCAACGCACTCTCGCATCTCATCTGACAGTACGCCGTTACTATGGTACCGGTAACCATAGAAACAATGGTCTGTAGAATACCAATCACCGTAGAAACCTTCCCGGGGGAGCTTTGTGTGAAAACCCTATAAGAAGGGTGTGTCTTTGTATGTGTGTGTGTGTGTGTGTGTGTGTTTGTGTGTGTGTGTGTGCATCGTAAAAGTCAGTGACAGGGAGCTGTGTGTCTCAGCAGCCTGTAACAATGATGTTTATAATATAGTGACGGACAATTTTTACACCAGTGAAGCCTTATATGTTTCAAGAGCCTTTTAATTGGTTATTTAGCAGGTGGAGATGACTAATGGAGGTCTCGTAAGAGATGGTGTGGTGAGCGGTCGCAGGAAATTCATTAAACCCATCTCATGCTCTCGTGTCTACCCTGCAGAGTTTAATGAGCTACATTCATTATCCCAGTATTTGTTCAAGCCCAGGGCCAAGCCCTCACACACATACAGACAGATCTGTGACCAGCCTTGTTAGGATCCTACTGTAACAAGACTACTGGTTCCTCTCTTACTTCTCGTCCATTGTACTTTAATTTCCTCTTTTCCTCTTTCCCGCTTTCCTCTCCTCTCTTCTCTTCTCTTCTCCTCTCTTCTCCTCTCTTTTCCCCTCCTCTCCTCTCCCCTCCTCTCCTCTCCTCTCCTCTCTTCTCCTTTCCTCTCTTCTCCTTTCCTCTCCTCTCCTCTCTTCTCCTCTCCTCTCCTCTCCTCTCTCCTCTCTTCTCTTCTCTTCTCTTCTCTTCTCTTCTCCTCTCCTCTCCTCTCCTCTCCTCTCCCCTCCCCTCCTCTCCTCTCCTCTCCTCTCCTCTCTTCTCTTCTCTTCTCCTCTCCTCTTCTCCTTTCTTCTCCTATTTTCTCCTCTCCTTTCCTCTCCTCTCCTCTCCTCTTCCCTATCCTCTCCTCTCACTTGTTATGATGTGTTTTCGGAGCTATAGGGAGGCGTTCGAGTGGCGGAGTGTTAAAGTGTGTTGTCTAACATGCCCCTTGAACTCTGGTTCCTGCTTCCGTCCTGTAGACCTGGTGACCACGGTTACCCAGTTTCCTTGGTAACGGAAGAGGCGCCCAGAAAAGATGTTGGGGTGTGAAAAGGAGAGGGTGATGAGGAGGGGCGCGGTAAAGGTCAGGGGTAAGGAGGGGGGCAGGCTGAAGTGGAGGGCAAAGGGTGGATAGGATAGAATGAACCAGGACTGGGAGCAAATGGGAGGAGGAGGGTGTCCTTGGTTGGTTCTTGTATGTGTGTGTGTGTGTGTATGTGTGTGTATGTGTGTGTATGTGTGTGTGTGTGGATTCGAGCCTCAGATCTGTCTATGTGAATTACCTAATTGGGGCTCATTAGAATTCCTCTGCTTGGAGCAGGGCTAAGGAAGGTGTGTGTGTGTGTGCGTGAGTGTGTGTGTGCGTGTGTGTGACTGTGAGTGTGTGCGTGTGTGTGTGTGTGGAAAAGCCAGGCTACTGCAGCATCCAGTAGATGGTTCTACTGTAAACATGTAAACATGTAAACACCCTATGGGCAGAGTGAATACTGCACTGTTGTTTATTGCTTGTTTTCTTACATTTGTCTTCAACTAGCCTCTTCTCTCTTTCTTTCTTCTCCTCCCTCTCTTTCTCTTGAAAAATATGAGAGTAAATCATGAAAATATGGGTATAAATATGCACTTATACAATGTATTGGATTCCGAAATCAGGAAAGGGGGATACTGAAGCCAAACAAGTTTGAGAACCACTGCTGTAGTCCACTGTAGGTTATCCAGTCCACCCAGTTTAACCAACCTCATTTACGGTAACCAGTCCATCCCTCTGAACTCATGTTCCCACAAGGCCTCAGTTCTCCAAGACCTGCTGGAACTCCTCCTGGCAACAAGATCCCATTTCTAACCACATGGAACTGGAACCACAACTGAACCAATCACAGGTCCAAAGATCATGGCATATGAATATTTATGAGCATCTGATGAGACTATTGGCCAAGCTCCTGTATGCTAATTCTCTCTTGCCTGGTCCCCTCGACACTGCCACAGGATTAGTCAAAGCAAGCTTGTCTCCTAGTAACCAGTCTAGCAAGGTCTCACCAGTTAATATGAGGAGCTAGGACATGCAAACTAGGAAGTAGGAGATAAAATGGGGGAGATATTGGACACATTTCTATTATATACACGTAAACTAAGATTACATGTCAAATATGATCGCACCAATATTGTTCACGGTGACCCCACGCCTCACAACATGCAGGATTCCTCCATCTCAGCTTCCATTTTTCCCTCCCTTCCCTCTTCCTCCCCTCTCACCCTCCCTTCTCTGTACCCTCCCTCCCTCTCGTATCCTCATCACTGTACAGTAGAGTTAGTGGGTGTGAGATGGAGATTAGGACTGACATTGATTATACATGAAGCTGTTGACCTCCTGCACGTCTCCTCGGTGCCAGCGTGCCCGATGTGTCTGGCATGACGCTAGCCGAGATGCGAGGCCTCTTCAGTTTCCATCACACATGTAAGCCCTCATCACACAGTCACAGACGAGAGAGCTCTAACCCCTCCCTGGAACGCGAGACACAAGCAGCGGCAAGAGATCCGGAAAGGACGGGCGGTGTTGGAAAACAATCATTGTGTCGCTGGATTTCTGACCGTGTGTTTTGCGCACAATGGGGAGGAGGAGGTGAACGGGGGAGGATGGGGCGAGAGGAGTGGTGGGAGGAGGGAGAGCGAGAGGAGAGACGGCGAGGGGGAGATGTGCGGGGTGGGGAGGAGAGCTGTGACTGCGTGATTACAAGGGAGAGGCTCGACTCGTTAGCTCTGTTTGTTCTCTGCTTCATTCGGCTGTTTGTGGAGACGGAGGAGAGGGGGAGAGGAGAGGAGGGGGAGCAGAGAGGAGGGGAGAGGAAAGGAGGGGAGATGACAGAAGCGAGGACCAGGGAGGGGAAGGGAGGAGAGGAGAGGAGAAGAGGGGAAAGGAAAGTAGAGAGGAGAGGAGTGAAGCCAGGGGAGGGGAAGGTAAGAGAGGAGAAGAGGGGAAAGGAAGGTAGAGAGGAGAGGAGTGAAGCCAGGGGAGGGGAAGGTAAGAGAGGAGAAGAGGGGAAAGGAAGGTGAAGAGGAGAGTGGAGGAGAACTGAAAGAAGAGAGGACAACAGTTGAGAGAGGAGGAGAGAGAAAACAAGATGTGTAGTGGAGTTTCTCAGAGGAAAGACCAGCAGATTTGATAAAACAGATAAAGATGTCATTATCTATTATGGAGAGCTCTAACCATATAAGCTGATCTCCAGGAGAGAGATGAGTGCTACCATTGATCCTGCTGATCGTGGCTTTATCACACCACCCTAGGCCAGGCTACCAGCAGACTCAGAGGTGTGTGTGTGTGTGTGCTCCTGTACAAGGTCCATGTTTGTGTGCGCCTGTTGGTGCTTGTGTGTTTGTATGTTTGTGTGTGTGTGGTCAATGTTTGTGTGTTTTTGATCTATTTTGAGACATCAACCTCCCTCCTCCCCACTACCCTCGCACTCACACATCAACCAATTAATAGTATCCTAGCAACCACAGTCAATATGTCTCTTAGCAACACCGTTTGCAATAAGTAGAAATTATATCAGGGCAAGGCTTTCCATCCAAAAATAGAAATAGAATTTACCCCTTCTCTCTCTCCAGACCTCTCTCTCTCGTTCCCTCTTTATCCCTCTCTCTATACCTCTCTCTATATACTGTATATATATATACACGTCTCCCTCTCTCCAGACCTCTCTCTCTATACCTCTCTCTCTCGTTCCCTCTTTCTCCCTCTCTCTATACCTCTCCCTCTCTCGTTCCCTCTTTTTCCCTCTCTCTATATATACCTCTCTCTCTATACCTCTCTCTCACTATATACCTCTCCTTCTCTCCAGACCTCTCCATCTCTATACCTCTCTCTCACTATATACCTCTCCTTCTCTCCAGACCTCTCCATCTCTACACCTCTCTCTCTATACCTCTATCTCTATACATACTTCTCCCTCTCTCCAGACCTCATTATCTCGATACCTGTCTCTCTCAAACACAGATGCACAGTCATTCCCTGCTTCCTCTGTCATGCTCTGAATGCAGTCCGTTTTCTCTGATTCTGTGCTGCTGTCAGCCTGCTATAACTCTGTAATTTAGTTGTGACCCACTCAGCAGTTCAGACTCAACAGAACCAAACAGAGCAGTAATAAAGCAGAACACAACAGTACATAGCCGAACAGAACAGAGCAGAACAAAAGACGAATGAACAGAGCAAAACTGAACAGAAAAGAACAGAACAGAACATAGCAGAACAGAGCTGTACAGAACAGTACAGAACATAGCAGAACAGTACAGAACACTGCAGAGCAAGATCAAGATTCTGCAGGGCTCTTGTCTCTGTTACCACTAATGCACAGCTGTTTCCCTGCAGACCAGTGGTCAGCCTACCTTCCATTAGATCACACACACACACACACACATACCCACCCAGTCACAAATACAAACACGCACGCACACACACCAGACACACACAAATGCACAGGTAGATACAAATACTATGACACACACACACTAACTCTGGGAGTGTGTGTTTTGCATCTCTAGTCTAGCAAACTTGCCAGCTCTTAACCAGTAGCATCAGCCGCAGGAGTGCATAGAGTGTTGCTGTGGCGATGGCTGCTGGCCAGTTTGAACTGGGATCAAAACTCCCCTGGCCCACTGGAACAACGCCAGAACACAGACTTAGGGAGTGATCCGATCTGGTTTAGCTCAGTCCAGTATGATGTGGTCAGATCTGGTTCAGTCCGGTCTGGTCCTGTCAGGTCTGGTCGGGTCCTGTCCTGTCTAGTTTGGTCAGGTACAATATGTAATATCGGGACCTTTTAAAGCAAACACAATCAAGAATATAAGATACACCTGTTTACTTGATCACATCACTTAAGCGTCTTTAAGGCCCACCTCCCAGGAGAGGTTGCCCCCGGACCCTGTATTCCTCCTGACCCCTCACATTTGTTATTATTTTTCACGTTCCTTGAGGAACACTGAACATTCAAAAACATTTGCATAATACAATTCCTGCTGGAGAGGCTTCCGAGACTAAAGTCTGAAGAAGGAAGGAGATTCCTTTCATCATTTCTCTCCTCTCCTTCTCTATCTCTCTTTCCTGTCTCTCTCTTTCTTCTCTCTCTCTCCTGACTCTTTCTCTCTCTTCTGTCTCTCTCTCACCCCCCCCCCCCAGGTGTACGAGCGAGGGAGCAACGTGGAGCAGTTTGTCACCCGTTTCCTGTTGAAGGAGTCAGCCAATCAGATTCAGTCCCTGCTCAACTCCGTGGAGAGTGCTGTGGATGCGATTGACGAGCAGCACAGCCACTCAGGGTGAGGCTGGGAGCGTGTGGGCGGGCTTTGCAGGGCTGGGTGTCTGATGGTGTGTGAAACAGACTCTGTCAGTCTTCTGCTGGAGATGTTCCAGCGATGTGCCTCCTCTGGTTAATCTCATTGTCCCTCAGCCACACACAGACGCATGCTCACCTTCTCCCTCTCTCCCTCTATCCCTCTCTCCTTCTCTCCCTCTCTCCCCCTCTTTTTTCCCCTCTCTCCCTCCCTCTCTCCCTCTCTCCTTTCCCTCTCTCCCTCTCTCCTTTCCCCTCTCTCCCTCTCTCCCTCTCTCCCTCTCTCCCCCTCTTCTTTCCCCTCTCTCCCTCCCTCTCTCCCTCTCTCCCTCTCTCCCTCTCTCCTTTCCCTCTCTCCCTCTCTCCTTTCCCCTCTCTCCTCTCCCTCTCTCTTCTCTCCATCTCTCCCTCCCTCCCTCCCTCCCTCCCTCCCTCTCTCCTTTCCCCTCTCTCCCTCCCTCCCTCTCTCCCTCTCTCCTTTCCCCTCTCTCCCTCTCTCCTTTCCCTCTCTCCCCCTCTTCTTTCCCTCTCTCCCTCTCTCCTCTCCCTCTCTCTTCTCTCCATCTCTCCATCTCTCCCTCCCTCCCTCCCTCCCTCCCTCCTCTCTCCTCCCTCCAGGCCTCAGCGAGCCAAGGTGAGTCCCAGGGTTCCAGAGAAGCGGAATGAGAACCCTGTCGTCCCTGACTACCCGCCTAACAACAGAGTCAACACCAGGGAGACCGTCAGGAACGTCAACACTGCCACAGGTGAGAGACCTCATCACACACACACACACACCTACACAAACAGACACCCACGCACACATGCACACACGCACACACACACATCTACCTTGGTGTAGATGATCAGCAGATCATTGGGGTGATCCATGCCTCTGTGCTGTGTAATGAAGGTGATCTATCAGATGGAGTCTGAGTCCTGTCGTTCCCTGGGGCTGGGAGCAGGCTGTGGGGGGCATGATAGGGGGGAGGTGGGGGGAGGACGGTGTTGCAGGGGTAATGAGGCAGGCTCTGGGGGGCCTCAGACTCTCTCTGTCAGCTGAAACACTGATTAGCTTGCAGTATCACTCACTCTGAATAGCAACCTGACGCCCTGTTCCTCACGGCCTGTCAGATTTATACCCTATTATAGAGCACACCCCTCCATCTATCAGCCTGCTGCTGCCCCACCTATCACCAAGAAGAGAGGATGGGAGAATGGGAGGACGAGGGGAGGAGAGCAGAGGGGAGGGAAGGGGAGGAGGGGAAGAGATGAGAAAAGAGGAGAGGAGGGGAGGAGAGAGGAGGAGAAGAGAGGAGAGAGTAGAGCAGGAGGACAGGATGGGATGGGAGGAGAAGAGAGGAGAGAGTAGAGCAGGAGCAGGAGGAGGGGAGAGCTCTTTCTCTTTTCTGACAGCGATTTAGTGGCACAGATTGACGCCAACGATTCCCCTTTGAAGTTGAGTAGTGTTGTGTCTCTCATTCTCTCCTCCATCTTCCTCTGTGTTTAACGGAGACAGTCTATCCTTATACTTGTCACCTTGAGTAGTACACCCACAGCAACCATTAGCATGCTCTACACTTGCCGTCATAAAAACACTAAACTAGAGCAACTCATGAAGTTGAGTGTGGTTGAAACCCAGGTCCAATACAGCATTGTAGGTGAAAAAGGAAGAGGAGGTTTGATTGGTAGCTGGTTGTTATGGTCACCAGTAAGGACTGGGGAGCTTGTAACACTAGTTGGGATCGACCGTCTTTATAGAACTGACACTATTGGTTAGTCCTACACCCCATCTTTCTCCTGTCACTGATGTTTTCTGTCATTCATGTTTACTTGAGCAGTCTCCTGTCTTCTCTGCATCCTGTCAGCTAGATCATCCCCCAGCTCAGAGCACAGAATGCCTCATCTGAGAAAGAGAGAGAGAGAGAGAGAGAGAGAGAGAGAGAGAGAGAGAGAGAGAGAGAGAGAGAGAGAGAGAGAGGGAGAGAGAGAGAGAGAGAGAGAGAGAGACAGAGAGAGATTGCAAGACACGGAGAGAGAGTGCAAGACAGAGTGAGAGAGAGACATAGAGGCATAGAGAGAGAGAGTGCAAGACAGAGAGAAAGAGAGAGATGTATGAAACAGAAGTATGAAAGACCAATCTGTAAATAAGTTCTTCATACGTACACGTCAGTGTTGGTAGTCTTGGTGACAGCTTCAGTGCCAGGTTGATGTAGAGTCGTGAGCTGGTAAGTTGCAGGAAAGTACTGTAGTGGCCGAGAGCGCGATTGGAATTCTGTTTTCTCAGATCTCATATGATAAGTTCAAACATGAGCTGCTCTCTGCAGCATGTACCAGGGTCGGATATAAAATTTGATGTTTAGTTATCAGAAAAAGATCCTGGAAGACATTCTGTCTCTTAATGAGCGTTCATTGTTCAACATTACCTGAGGCTAAGGTATATTGCAGTTTGATCAAAAATGCTGTGTGTGTAGCAGTGTGTGGTAAATGTGTGTCTGTGTGTAGCAGTGTGTAGTTAATGTGTGCATGTAGCAGTGTGTAGTTAATTTGTGCATGTAGCAGTGTATAGTTAAGGTTTCTGGATGTCTGTGTGTGTGTGCAGCAGTGTGTAATTAATGTGTGTGTGTGTGTGTGTGTGCCATATGCTAACCAGTGTGTAGAGTGTGCCATATGCTAACCAGCCTGCAGAGACAGAACGTCTAGCTTCTGTCGAACATCTCTCACATTAGAACCTTCTAACCCACCAGTGGTTCCAAACATCTCCATGGTTTCGCCTCACGAACTAACTGCAAAAAGGGGCGGGGGCAAGTTCTAATTGGCTGAGAAGCTTGAGAGGAGGAGAGGCTTAAACCTGATTTAATTGGCCTGCTGGGACTTCCAATCAGATACTCCCTCACTGCTGTCACACACTGAGGTTATGTCACACACACACACACACACATATTTACACACACAAATTGGCGTGTCACATATTGACACGCCAATTTTTTACTCTGTATTAGGTTCATACTGTTTTGTGAAGTTTACATTTCAGCTTCTTTGAACGAGCATTCATTTCCATAAACAGATTTAATTGCCTGCTTTATTGGCCTTGTTTGGAAGACTCTTCATAAAACATTAATCTTGCTTGAAAATACGAGGGAGAGAGGGACAGAGAGAAAGCTGAATGTTCACACAGAGATGTTCCTGGTGTGTAGTGTCTGTTTTAGCTCTTGGCTGTCCCCTGTAGATTCTCTTGAGAATCGTTTTTGACTGGAACTTTTTAAATGAATTCATAGGTTTTAGTGACTGTGGGATGTTCTAGACACATTAAGATTAATCTATAAGAAAATCTAATTAAAAAAAGCTTGTTATTGTGTCCTAGACTAGGCTTAATCTGTGTCTAATGGCTATGCAACAAAAAATATAAATAATAACGCTCGTGGGCCGGTCTGCATTTCAAAGTCCTGGGCCGTTTTTCAGTCCCAGTCCAGACATGTATAAGCCTGTGTTGTGTGTAACTAGAACCTTGTGTTGTGTGTGACTAGAACCCTGTGTTGTGTGTGACTAGAACCCTGTGTTGTGTGTGACTAGAACCCTGTGTTGTGTGTGACTAGAACCCTGTGTTGTGTGTAACTAGAACCCTGTGTTGTGTGTAACTAGAACCCTTTGTTGTGTGTGACTAGAACCCTGTGTTGTGTGTGACTAGAACCCTGTGTTGTGTGTGACTAGAACCCTGTGTTGTGTGTGACTACAACCCTGTGTTGTGTGTAACTAGAACCCTGTGTTGTGTGTGACTAGAACCCTGTGTTGTGTGTAACTAGAACCCTGTGTTGTGTGTGACTAGAACCCTGTGTTGTGTGTGACTAGAACCCTGTGTTGTGTGTAACTAGAACCCTGTGTTGTGTGTGACTAGAACCCTGTGTTGTGTGTAACTAGAACCCTGTGTTGTGTGTGACTAGAACCCTGTGTTGTGTGTAACTAGAACCCTGTGTTGTGTGTAAATGAAACCCTGTGTTGTGCTGCTCAGCAGGGGTCGTGGAGGTGAGGAAAGAAGGTCTGGAAGTTCAGATCAATCGCCTGGCTGAGCTCATTGGTCGCCTGGAGACCAAGGTAAGATGTCCACATGCCCCTCCACCCCTTCCAACACCCTGTCTCACCCACCCCCTCCAGCACCCTGTCTCACCCACCCCCTCCATCCCCTGCACCACCCTGTCTCACCCCCACCCCCTCCAACACCCTGTCTCACCCACCCCCTCCACCCCCTGCACCACCCTGTCTCACCCCCACCCCCTCCACCCCCTCCAACACCCTGTCTCACCCACCCCCTCCAACACCCTGTCTCACCCACCCCCTCCACCCCCTGCACCACCCTGTCTCACCCCCACCCCCTCCACCCCCTCCAACACCCTGTCTCACCCACCCCCTCCACCATCCTGTCTCACCCACCCCCTCCACCTCCCTCCAAGACCCTGTCTCACCCCCACCCCCTCCAACACCCTGTCTCACTAATCCCCTCCACCACCCTGTCTCACCCACCCCCTCCACCCTCTGCACCACCCTGTCTCACCCCCACCCCCTCCAACACCCTGTCTCACTAATCCCCTCCACCACCCCGTCTCACCCCCACCCCCTCCAAAACTCTGTCTCACCCTCCTTCCACCCCCCTATCTCACTCCCACCGCCTCCCCCACCCCCCATAAACCCATTGCTTGTTCACCTGGTCTCCATAGCAACAACGCTATCGAGAACGTCTTATTGAAAGTGCCGTGATTCCTCGTCTCTTACTTGGTATTAGCGCTGGGGAACGGAGATCAGAACTGTAGCATTAGGAATGTGGGTGTGACCCCGTGAAGACATTCTGGTCCCCCCTGTCTACCGGCTAACAGCAGACAGGCTGCCTCTCTCCACCCCAGCACTCCTCTGTCTCTCTCTCTCTCTCTCTCTCCCCTTCTCTTCTCCTCTTCTCCCCTCACCACTTCACTCCCCCTCTCCTCTACCCGCTCTCCTCCGTCTCCCCTCTCCTTGTTTCTCCATAAGGAGAGGGGGAGCCGTGAGGGTGGTCAGTGGAAGGGAAGGAAAGAGACGAAGAAAGCAATTATAAAGGCCTGACATCTTATCCTCATAACAATGAGAAGACGTCGCCCTCTTTCTTACACCCTCCTGCCAAAACTTCCTTCTCCCCTGCGCCCTCCACAACTTTCTCTGCCACTTTCTATCTTTCCTCTTGTCTACCTTCTTCTTTTTCTTTCTCCACCTTTCTTGCCCTCCCCTTCTCCCCCTGTCTCTTTCCAGTGCTTGCGTCGTGTGGCCAGTGAGCATGTTAGACTAATGCAGTCCCTGGTGAAGCCTTTGTCAGTCACTCTGAGAACTGCTCTAAGAATAGACCCTTTCTGTACGCCCGGGGTAAAGCGAGGGAGAGGGAGCGACACCACGACAGAGAGAGAGATGCAAGAGAAAACAGAGAGGAACACCAAAGTGGAAGAATAGAGACCAGTCGCCCTGCAGAGAGACAAATTGGCAGAGGAAGAGAGAGAGGGGAAGAGAGGAAGAGAGAGAGAGAGAGAGAGAGAGAGAGAGAGAGAGAGAGAGAGAGAGAGAGAGAGAGAGAGAGAGAGAGAGAGAGAGAGAGAGAGAGAGAGAGAGAGAGAGAGAGAGAGAGAGAGAGAGAGAGAGAGAGAGAGAGAGAGAGAGAGAAAGAGAGGAGAGAGAGAGAGAGAGAGAGAGAGAGAGAGAGAGAGAGAGAGAGAGAGAGGAAGAGAGAGAGAGAGAGAGAGAGAGAGAGAGAGAGAGAGAGAGAGAGAGAGAGAGAGAGAGAGAGAGAGAGAGAGAGCGAGAGAGAGGAAGAGAGAGCAGGAAGGGAGAGTAGAAACACTATCACACCAGAGCAGGAGGAAGGTGAAGGGAAGAAGAGCAGAGCCTCATAGCTTCTCACTAGCTTTTGAACATCTGTGGGGTTTTACGAATGACGTGTAGCCTCAGCCAATCCCTCGCATAAGAGAGGCCATCCTATAGATACAGGAACCTATAGACCTATAAACAGGTGATTTTATAGATCTAAGGTAAGGTAATCCTATTGACAGATGATCAATTAGACATATTATCCTATAGACCTATAGACAGGTCCTATAGGCCTGTTCCTATAGACCTGTAGACAGGTGATCCACTAGACAGGTGATCCACTGGACAGGTGAATTGTTAGACTGGTGAAATATAGGCAGGTGAACCTATATTCTGGGAGGAAGTGATCTAAACCAGACATACACGTATACTCCAGTCCAGCACAGCAGTCTGTTGAGCGAGTCTGAGTGTGTGCTTGTGTGTACGTGTAGCGTGTAGACTCATCTGTTTGCATGTTTGCGTGTGTGTGTGTGTATTCTCGTTCCAGACAATGTGGTTTGACCTGCATCAGAGGCTAACAGACACAGATGCAACCACCAGCGCAGTAAGTAGATCCTCACCCTCTCTCCCTTACCCTCTCACTCTCACCCCCTCAGCCTCTCTCCCTCACCCTCACCCTCTCACCCCCTCACCTTCACCCTCACTCCCTCATCCTCACTGTCACCCTCTCACTCTCACTTCCTCACCCTCTCTACCTTGCTCTCTCCTCCTTTACCTCACCACACCTCCTCACCTTCACTCTCTCCCTCACTCCTCCCTCTCCACCTGGTCTCCTCTGCTCACCTCACCTCCCCCTATCTCTCCTCTCCTCTGCTCACCTCACCTCCCCCTATCTCTCCTCTCTTCTCCTCTCCTCTCCTCTCCTCACCTCCCTCTATCTCTCCTCTCCTCCTCTCCTCTGCTCACCTCTCCTCACCTCCCCCTATCTCTCCTCTTCTCCTCTCTTCTCTTCTCCTCTCCTCTCCTCTCCACTCCTCACCTCCCCCTATCTCTCCTCTTCTCCTCTCTTCTCCTCTCTTCTCCTCTCCTCACCTCTCCTCACCTCCCCCTATCTCTCCTCTTCTCCTCTCCTCTTCTCCTCTCCTCTTCTCCTCTCCTCTCCTCTCCTCTGCTCTGCTCACCTCACCACTCTCCTCTCCTACATGCTGTACATTACAGTACATTTCTCCAGACACTGTTTTTTTTAGAGAGGTAAAGACTAGTACAGCTCACTGGCTTCTGTCAGTACAACCACCAGGCCATGAAGAATGGAGGGAGACAGATTGAGGGAGGGAAGGAGTAAGAGAGAGAGAAAGAGAAATCTGGGGAATTCAGGAACGTCTGGGGCTGAGAGGGGCTGCTGTACTGCAGAGCAGCAGAGAGCGAGTCGGCATCTTTCACCAACTCCCCATTTGCTCTGTCCGATCTCTCTCTCTTTCTTTCTCTCTCTCTCTCTCTCTCTCTCTCTCTCTCTCTCTCTCTCTCTCTCTCTCTCTCTCTCAACTTCCTCTGTCTTTCTCTCTCTCTCTCACCTCTCTCTCTCTTTCTCTCTCTCTCTCTCTCTCTCACCCACTCTCTCTTTCTCTCTGTCTCTCACCCTTTCTCTCTCTCACCCTCTCTTCCCCCTCACCATCACTCTCTCTCTCATCTTCTCTATCCCTCTCTCTTATTCCCTCCTTCCCTCTCTCTCCCTCTCTGTCTCTCCCCCCCCTCTCTCTCTCCCCCTTCTCTCTCTCCCTCGCTCTCTCTCTCTCTGGCTCACTCTCTCTCTCTCTCTCTCTCTCTCTCTCTATCTCTCTCTCTCTCGCCCCTCACCATCGCTGCAGAGAAACACTGTGTATGCAAATGACCTGGATGTAGGAGAGACCCAGCTCAGTCTCATGCCAGAGCGAGAGAGGAGGATGGAAGGAGGACAGAGAGAGGGGAGGAACAGAGGGGGATGGGGAGAGGGGTGAAAAGGGGGGAAGGGTGAGGGAGGGAGGCGGGTGAGAGGAGGTGGGGTTGAAACAGAGAAGGAAGCTAGGGCACATGGGGGGTATTCCCCAGTTTCCATGGAAACGGTGTTATGATGTGATCCCCCTCTGAGTTCTCCCCTACCCTCTCTCCTGTGATGTGCCCCTGGAGCAACATGATCCACACAGACACACACGCACACATACACACGCGCACACGCACACATATGCACACACGCACCCACACATGCACTCACGCAAACACAAAACATGCAAACACATGAGTAATGAATGTACAGTTCTGCACATGGAGTGTGGTATGCATGTTTCATAGTGATGTCCTCACTCTGTGTAAATCACAGTGAAGGGGAAAGAGGGAGAGATTTGTGCACCGTGTGTTCGCCTTAGCAATACTTGAAATAGTTCTCCACACGCAAATAAAACACTTGAAATAAAATAAAATATGACAGGGCCTGGGGGAGGCAGAGATAGAGAGAGAACACAGAAACATGCTCCCACACAGAAAGTGACACATACAGTCACTCCCACTTTATAGTGTCATCTTCACAGCAGGGAAAGGAATTGATTTGTGCCGTCACTCACACTGATACAAGGCTCCAGATATACACACACTCACACTCACCTACCCTCACACACACACTCACCTACACACACACACACTCACACACACACTCACCTACCCTCACACACACACTCACCTACACACACACAATGATTTGTTCTAAGGCAGCATGGGTAATGTAGTGTGTGTGTGATTGAGTTTGTAGTGCATTAGCAGGCTGGCTCTGGAGACGAGCGGGGGTTTAGCTGTCAGGCGCTCGCTTGCAGTGGCTCTGGACGTGGCTATACGCTGGGGTGGTTTTAGAGAGAACGTTACTGCAGCAGACTGGAGCAGTGTAAACCCTGGAGTAGTTCATCAGACCAGACTCCATACTGGAGACACAGCAGATACAGAGCATTAGAGTTAGTTACCGCGGTAACAACATCATCACCTCCACATCCATCACACTGACGTCTGAACAGGACCACAGAGCGCTGGGAGATCACGTCTGGGTATCTCCAATAACCGTCATTTCAGATCGTAAAGAGGATCTTTCTCTCCCTCCCTCCATCCCTTCTGTCTCCCCAGTCCTTGTTCCTGATTCGCCAGGAGATGGTGGTTACCCAGAAGCACCTGGGAGAGTACTGTGAGGCGCTGAAACAGTATCTGAAGAACGTGTCGGCCCAGAAAGACTGCTTCCAGTAAGATTCCTCCTTCCACCTGTCTGGGGGGGGGGGGGGGGACTAAAGCTGAAAAGGATTAGTTGTCCCCTAATCCATGGGAATCTATCATAGACCAAAACTACAGTAACTCTACCTGTGTGTGTGTGTGTGTGTGTGTGTGTGTCTGCTTGTGTAAGTATGTATGTGTGTGGGTGTGTGGTGTGTCTGTGTGTGTGTTTGTGTATGTGTGTGTGTGTTTGTGAAGGGGGGGGTGAAGGATAGAAGGAGGGAAGGAATGGAGAGAGCTGGTAAATAATTGATCACTAAGGAGTTGCTCCGTGTCTGCTCCTGAATGGGCCATTACTCTCTCCTTCTCTTCTCTCTTTCTCTCCCCTTGATCTCTCTTTCCCTCGCCCTGATCTCCTGTCCCTCGCCCTGATGTCTCTTTCCCCTCTCTCTCTGCTCTCTGTAAATATTTTGTTTCTTTCCTGGACATGCCATAGACACACCAGCAATCATACATCAACACAAGCAGTGTCAATGCAACATCAGTCCATCTGAGCTCAAATGTCAAACTACTGCCCTCTTGTGGAGTTGATACACAACCTAATCTCTCTTTTCACCTCCCCCCCACTTCTCCCCCACCCTGCCCTACTGTACTCTCCCTCCTCCCTCACCCCCAAACCCTGTACCCCCTCCCTCCTCCCTCCTCCCTCACCCCTCACCCCAACCCCCCCCCCCCCCACACACACACACACACACACACACATCCTCTGCAGTGTGACAGCGGTGCGTCTGCCAGACGGACTGTCCTTCGTTGTCTATGAATTCTGGGATGGAGAGGAGGAGTGGAAGAGGTGAGTTTCCTCCCGATCGACCACTCAGCAGGGGGGCAGAGCGTGGGGAGGGGGAGGGGGTTAGTTATGTCACCATGTCACCAGTTCATGGAGGGGGAGTGCTTGGAGTGTGTGTGACTGTGTGTGTGTGTGTGTGTGTGACAGTATGTGTGACAGTGTGTGTGTGTGTGTGTGTGACTGTGTGTGTGTGTGTGTGTGTGTGTAGCTAATGCCTTCTCTGTCTACCCCAGGCACCTCCAGTCTGGGCCCACAAAGGCATTCCAGCATGTGAAGGTGGACACATTGTGTCAGCCTGAAGCTGTGTCTACTGTAGCTGTGCCAGGTGGGAAACACACACTTCCGCTCAAACACACACATCACAACACATACACACACAAACATCCCATACACACACATCACGTACACACATTACATACACGCACACACAGCTGGAGCCATCGGCAGAGATGAGAGTCGGTACAGATAGATAGCAAAATGTAGAAATATGTCTAACCACCACCCTCTTCTCTTCTCTCCTCGGTTTTCCCTTCTACTCTCTCCTCTCCTCTGTTTTCCTCTCTCCTCTCCTCTCCTTTCTTCTCTATCTCCTGCAGCCGCCTGGTGCAGTCTGAACAGAGACTGATGAGGGGCGTGGCCGAAAGCCATACCCCCCCACACACCTCCCCCCAACCCCTCCCCCTCATGCCTCTCACCCCCCCTCCACCCTGCCCCCACCCCTCTGTAAGTTAATGTTTACACAGTAGCAAATGAAAGATGTCGATTGCAGTGAATATTGAGCGGCAGGATTATCTCCATACATCCTCACAATGTAGCAGTCACCTTGTGTTTTAATTCACAATGGAACAGGGATTTGTAGCAGTTGACCAAAGGTTCGATTTCCCTTGGAGCGTAACCTTGCGGTCAATCTGTGCTGGTCAAATTGCTCCATGTAGCGGTCACCTAATGGTCAAGTGGACCATGGAGCAGCTACTTTATAGTCAATCTGTATCCTGTAGCGGTCATCTAATGGTCAAGTTCTCCATGTAGCGGTTATCTAATGGTCAATTGCTCCATGTAGCGATTCCCTTATGGTCAACAAAAAAGAAAATTGACCTGCATGTCACCCTGTCTGATTCTGAGCCTGCTTTTTAAGAGAAAGTAACATATGTATAAATGGACAGGATAGAGAGGGGAGGGGAAGAGATATAGAAGTGAGACTGAAAGGAACTGAGTGAGATACAGTGATTGTCTGTGAGGGGAGGGGAGGGGAGGGGAGGGGAGGGGAGGGGAGGGGAGGGGAGGGGAGGGGAGGGGAGGGGAGGGGAGGGGAGGGGAGGGGAGGGGAGGGGAGGGGAGGGGAGGGGAGGGGAGGGGAGGGGAGGGGAGGGGGGCAGAGGCAGAGGCAGAGGCAGAGGGAAAGGGAGAAAGCTGGAGAAATACCGACCAATCGCGACGGAGAGATGAAACAATAAGTATCGACAGGTATCTCTGTGACAGGTATCTCTGTGTTCTCCATTGTGCAGCTGAATCTTGTTTTTCCCTGTCGTGTTTGACAAGTGTTTTTGTTGGAATCAGCGATGGATATTTTAGCTGTCTAGTGACATTTATTCCTATGAAGCCTGCTCTTCTATGATTCTATTATGATTCTGGCGTTCAGTTTGTGTTGGTGTCTGTAGTGTTCTAGTGTAGACGACCTCCTCCTATCAGTCACTCCCATACGGTTTACATTCAGAGAGAACTCCTCCACGATCTCAAAGAGGAGGACAGGGGAGGGGGGGAGGTAAAGAAGAAGGAGGTATGGGAAATGAAGGACTGTGTTGAGGTCTGAGGTTAGGGGACAGGTTTAGGTTATGGGTGGAGGGGCAGTGCGACAGGGGAATGGGTTCCAGTGGATGAAAACTTCCCGGAACCGCAGCTACTGTAGCGCTCTCACTTGACCGCCACCCCACAATGTTCATTGCCGTTAACCAAAAGAGCCCAAGTGTTTGCATGTCTTGACGCAGCCAATGACAGGACTAGGTTCATGTTGTACTGACCAATGAGAATGTCCATTCACCCACTCAGCTTTCGAGATCGTTGTAGATCAACCACAGCCCAGCTAAAACCCAACCACATGTGGAACCCAACCGCAACCTACAGTAGATCAAACGCAATGCAACCCCAATCGAAGACATCCAACTCTTACCTAACCACATTTGAACCACAACCTTTACCTCCCTGGACCTCAACGCAACCACAATCAGACAGCCACCCTGAAAGCACAATGTAAATGGATGAATATTGTAATTCTAAAGATATATATATCATATATATATAAACATTTGAAGGCATTAGAAATGATGAAAAACAGAAGCTATTGACGTTTTACATGTAAAAGGTTGAATTATTTAGGAGTCACTGATCTTTGTTGACCTGTAGAGGGCGTCATCTCCCCCCTCACCCTCTTTTCTCAGATGATGACAGACTGATAGCCTGTTGTGTTGACAAAGCCGGAACGCCTCTTTCACTGACTGTTGAGGCAGTAATAACCCCCTCTCCTTCAGTCAGGGACAGTAATATCTACCTGCCTACCTGCCCAGGTCACCCCTCACCCCCTCGCAGAAAACAGGAACGTGTGGATCCTGATTGGTTTACAAGAGGGGAGACAGTTCTGAGATCTGGGCTACCCTGAGCAACACTGCGATGCAGACCCAGATAACACTCTGTCTGCCAGACCATCAACAGGGAGAACAGAGATGAATCTAGACAGGGTGATAGGATAGAAATACCTCAACTAGACACGGCAATAGTATAGAAATACCACCATAACACAGGGTAGTAGTATAGAAATACTACGACTACACAGGAAGACAGTATAGAAATATCACAACTAGACGGTATGATATTATAGAAACACTCCAACTAGACAGGACGACCCACAAACAGTGATTCCAGTATTTTTCTTTCCTGAAAGAGACCTGGTGTGTGTCAGGCTGGCTCTCTGTGTTCTGCTGGGCTTGGTTCAGTGTGTGTGGGGTCTAATGTTCCTTCACCCGACCTTCAACATTCCTGGCTGTTCCCTGACTGTGCTAGCTACTGTTTTCTATCCTTCACTGAGTGCATGATCTAGCTGAATGTCCAGTAACAGGTTTGCCGTAGTCTTTAGCTATGCTACTGTATGGGTTTGGTGCATTTCTTATGTTTATTTTCTAGTATTATTCCTATAAAGGAGACAAAATAAATATATAAATATACATATATAGAAAATGGCAGAATGAACCTTCACTTTTAAGGCAATGTTTATGAAATAACACTTCTGCTCACGTATGTTTCAGTAACAAGGCGTTCTCTGTTGAGACTTATTGCAGGGATGCAAGTATTCTATTTCGTCTTCAATCTTTGTTGAAGTTCTAGACCATGTAGAGTGATGCGATTCAATAAAACAAATGAGACAAACTCATGTACATTTTTCTATGAGAATCCCCACACACTTGCATACACACCCGTCGAAAATAATAGGTCGCAGTTTCATATAAAAACATGTTGTTTATTCCGAGATACAGTGTTATGCAGAGTGGTGTCTATATACATAACAAACAAGGTTATAAGCCTGGCTTAGTGTGTGTTGCCATAGACAACCAAGATCAACGTGACACACATGCCATGTTATGCAGTTGCCAGGAGACAACACTTTACCGTAGCACCAATCATCAGTATAAAAACATCAGAATTACATAGTTCACAGAAAACGCCAAACGGTATCATGATCACGTATTATGAACCTGATCTTCATCACGGTATGGCTTGAAATAGGGAGCTTCTTCCCTCCAACCGAATGTTCCAGCACATCTTCACAAGGGTGGTCGCTGTGGTAACCAGTCGTTCACAGTTCAGGGATGGCCCTCGTGGTAACAGGCGGTTGTCCGGGGGCGACGGATTATTATTATTTTTATTTTGCAATTACAATCTAAATTGTCCGGATGATGCGCCAGCTGTTGCCAGGTTGGTCAGACGTGGTGGAGGAGCTGCATGATGGCGGTGGTGGTGCTCTGGCCGAAGATGAAGGCCCCGCAGAGCAGGGTGACGGATCCCCAGGAGGTCAGGGTAAGGCGAGTCCACCAGGACACCGGCTCCGACTGCATGGCGAAGATCAGACACAGACCTGTGGGGGCGGGCTGTCACTCAACATGTCCAACACACTCCAGCAGGTGGTGTGTGTGTGGGCGTGCTAACAGGCAGTGTCTGTCTGTGTGTGTGTGTGTGTGTCTGTCTGTCTGTGTGTGTGTGCGCGGTGTGAGAGGGACTTTCTGAGCCACCTGGGAAGATGAAGATGAAGAAGGCGCTGATCCCTCCGATGACGATGATGACCTTGCTGATGTCGGGTACGAACATGGCGATCAGCATCGTCACGGTGATCCACGCCACCGTCAGGCCGTACCTGCAACGACTCTCAAACGCCTCGGTCACCACGGCGACACGCCGTCGCAGGGTTAGCAGGGGTGCCTGGATGACTGATCTGGGAGAGGGTCAAACCACACACACAGTCTGACAATCTACATTCCTATTGGTTGGCTGTGGCTCAGGAGGTCGAGCGGGTCATCAGGGTTGGTGGTTTGATTCCCATTTCCTCCTGTCAGTGTGTCAAACTGTCCTTGAGCCCAAAACTCAATTTGCTTTATATTTTCTGCCTCTCTTTCATCCATTCACACATGCACACCAATAACGCACCAATACGCTTCATTGGTGTGTGATTGTGTCTGTAAAGCGGTGAAAGACAGGCAAAAAATATAAAGTTAATTGATGACCCGTAAGGTAGAAAAGCGCTATTTAAGTGCAGTCCATGTCCACGTTTGAAGCACACACAAATCACACCTGGTTTGAGTAGAAACACTGCTCTGATTGGCTGGGAGGTGATCTGTGGGAGGAGCCAGCTGTGTGTGTTACCTGACGAGCAGCACCACTATGGGGTAGATGGTGACAATGGAGATCCCAAACAGCACTCTGGCGATGAACATCAGAACATCGTTGCCTCTGTACGACATCAGAATGTCCGCCGCCACATCCTCCCCAAATGTCAAGTACCCATAAATCCCTGCAGCAGGCCGAAAGTGTTACCATGGTGAACAGGAAGTGCTTCATCACACCATGGCCAATGTTATGTGGCAATGTCTTTCAACAAAATGAGACCTATCTCCTCCTTGCTTGGATGGAGGAACCCCTGATGGATGAGTGCAGAATGTGCATTTCCACACTAAATCCCATAACTTTAGTATTGGAGATGAGGGAGATGAGGGAGATGAGGAAACGCAAAAAGGAGACATTTCTAGATGGTTTCAACTCAGCCTACAGCAGACAGGAGAGATGTCTGGATGACGTTTGGATAAAGTACTGACCAGTGAGAGAGTAGATGATGAGGCAGATAACCATGGAAACCACAGAGATAAACACCCAATGGGAGAGCTTCTTGTTCTCCATGCTGCTGTAGATGGTGATGCTAGCCTCGTGGCACTGAAAATAAAGTAAATAAACAGGAAGTGACCAGGAAGAACAGAGGAAGTACACAACCGGCTTCTTCCTTCCGAACCCTGAGCGTAGACTCACCTGGAAGCCAAAGCAGATACTGGGAATTACACTGAACATGGAGGCCCAGGAACTGATGCTGCGTGCACACACACACACACACACGGACACACACACACACGCACACACGCACACACACACGGACACACACACACACGCACACACACACACACACACATAAATAAGAGTAAAAGAGTTTAGTCTTTTTGAGACAGTCTTTTATCATATATATGATTTGACCTTCTAGGCAACAACCGTCTTTACAAAAATATACCTGTCAGTCGCTCCTAACATTTAAACCATTTAATATCCTCACATTCAGAAGGAGTGCAGGAGGAGACGAGAATACAATGAGAAGAGGACAAGGGGATAGGAGGGGAGAGGACAGGAGAGGTGAGGAGAACCGAATACAAGAGGAAACAAGACAAGAAAAGAGGAGAGGGAAGATATTTACCCACCCACTGCTGTAACCTGAGACATTTTGTGCTGGTCTGGTGTGGTACTTAATTATGATGGCGACAGTCAGGTAGGTGGCAGCCAGGGTCCCTAACACACTGGAGAGGGTGGTTGGCAAGAGGTGGAGGGGAGGAGGACGAGAGGAAAAGGAGGAGTGGTGGAGGTGAGGTGGAGGGGAGGAGGACGAGAGGAAGAGGAGGAGAGGTGGAGGGGAGGAGGACGAGAGGAAGAGGAGGAGAGGTGGAGGGGAGGAGGACAAGAGGAAGAGGAGGAGAGGTGGAGGGGAGGAGGACGAGAGGAAGAGGAGGAGAGGTGGAGGTGAGGTGGAGGGGAGGAGGACGAGAGGAAGAGGAGGAGAGGTGGAGGGGAGGAGGACAAGAGGAAGAGGAGGAGAGGTGGAGGGGAGGAGGACCAGAGGAAGAGAAGGAGAGGTGGAGGGGAGGAGGACGAGAGGAAGAGGAGGAGGGAGGGAGGGAGGGAGGGAGGGAGGGAGGGAGGGAGGGAGGGAGGGAGGGAGGGAGGGAGGGAGGGAGGGAGGGAGGGAGGGAGGGAGGGAGGGAGGGAGGGAGGGAGGGAGGGAGGGAGGGAGGGAGGGAGGAAAGTAGGAGGGGGGAGAAGGGGAGGAGGAGAAGAGGGTGAAGGAAGGGTGGAGGGAAGAGGGGGAGAGAAGACAGAAGTTAGGATACTTGAGGGGGTTCTCGATTTGACTTTCACGACACAATGAAACGACTGGAGTGTTCTCATGCATAATTCCCAATGCACACGACCTCACCCTTCTGTAGACAGAGCGAGCTAAATAGACCGTAGCACAGAGCGTGGCTCGATGTGTGCACGTGAGCGTGCGTGTCCTGACCTGATGTACTTCTGGAAGCTGATCTCTTTGGGGATGGAGAGGGGGAGGACGAGGAAGACACAGAGCAGGGTGAGGGCGAGGCGCTGGTCGGTGTACCAGAGATGCGGCATGTCAGCCTCCGGACGTCTGGTCACCAGCTCGTACAGGGAAGCACACACTGACACACACACACACACACACACACAAAAGGCTACGATCACTCAGATGTACTGCTCAAGGATGTCTTGGAGTGTTCATCTACTACCATGCGTGTCTGGTGTGTGTGGGGCGTGTGTTGTGTGGCCTTACGTTTCTCCAGCTGGTCCTCCACGATGATCAGGAAGGCCACGGAGATGGCGAACAGGTTGAAGATGAACACCACGTTACACATCTGGCCAATCGCAGGGCCGCAGATGCCCCGTACTACGCCCTGATAGGTCGTCTGGCCACTGATGGAGGAGGAGTATCCCAGGATGACCAGCCCACTGATCAGGAAGACCATGCATACCTGGGGAGGGGGAGGGGAGGGGGTGGAAGAGGGGTCATAGTAACAGATAGGTTTAATGAAAAACCTATGATGAAAAGCTTGGAAATCAACAGAAGGGAACGAGTGCCCACGGGACAGGGTTAATTCTTACCCTGTTCTAGGAGAAAATTGTTTCC
The DNA here is from genome assembly GCF_054491055.1 of Hypomesus nipponensis. Lineage (NCBI taxonomy): Eukaryota > Metazoa > Chordata > Actinopteri > Osmeriformes > Osmeridae > Hypomesus > Hypomesus nipponensis. The sequence goes on along the minus strand of NC_140374.1, from coordinate 5,499,129 downwards.
TGTGGATTTTCGCAACGACTTTAATCTAGCCAACCAGGTTTTCGCGACACTATCACGTTTGACCTCAAACAATGATCACTGTCAGTTCGAACTTCCAGTAACGACTGGTCTCTTATACATGCTCATCTATTTCCGCTCACACTTATTGTACAGTAGATTTTCACATGAATCCGTGTGTACACGCAATCCATGTCTATAGCACATCATCCCACAAGTATTTTAAACACCAGACACATCATATACAAGCATTCTAGTTTACTTGACCAACTTGAGCATCTCTCATCTCTCTCCAGGTGCCGAGTTATCTCTCAACAGAGGCAATAAAGCATGACCTCAGGCTAACCGCAATTTTATCTCGCTTGAATCACAAACCATTTCCACCGCGACGGCGGCGCGGATCCCTCCCGCACGCTCGAAAGCCCAGGGGAAGTTAAGTAGACCGGCGCCCAGGGCAGACTTCAGCATGATGAAGATCGCACCCAGCGAGCTGAGCCGAGGGCTGCCAGAATCTAACGTGGGCTTGGCCAGCAGGCTGATGCTCTCTCTCGCCAACTCTTCCATGCTCCGGCGGGCAGACTGGCTCCCGACAAACTCTTGGAGAAACTTCTGTGGTTTTCAATAATCAATGTGACCTTACGAGGGGAGGGAGAAAAGGGCAGGAGAGAGGGGGGGGGAAAGGTAACGTAAGCAGGGATCGGAGAGGGGAAGGAAGGAGGAGTTGATACGAGTGTCTTCCAAGTTTCCAAACCAATCGGGCCATGAACCGTGTAGCATCACTTGATTCCGGACCACCGAGGTGTAGACAGTATCATAGACAAGGTTTAATACTCATCCGTTATTTAGTCTAATTGTTCTAATAAACTGTCACAATGTGGGTTTGTCAAGAAATGGTGGAGGTCTGGTTTTGTTGTAGAGGAGTTTCTGGTTGACTGTCACATCCAGGGATTTCAGCCGTACCGGGAGAGGGGGAGATTTGGGTACCAGGGTTGGAATGCCTTGGCTGAACGTCACCTCCAGGGATATCAAGCAGAGATGGGTGGAAGAATAGGGGGGGAGCACGGAGCGGAATGCCAAGTCTGTCTGTCCTCGCTAGGACGAGAGGGAGGCTGGTGATTGGTTGGCGGCTGTCCTGGTGTCTGGGAACAAGGGCATGTGACAGCGTTTAGTAGGAACGATTTTTAAATCCCATCAGCACACAGGGTTGTGTGTGTATGCGTGTGTGTGAGAGACAGAGGTGTATATATAGGCTAAACCAATGAGAACACGAATAATGAATAGCAAAAACAGTCCAGAGTCCTCCTCTGTTCCGTTTCATCGACGGTGCGTATACATCCGAGGACACTTTTGCTTGCGAGTCTCCTTCCGTCTCCTCAGCTTAAAATGAAAGTGCAAATTTGTGACCACTCACGCAGGCTGGACACACACGGCTGGACGAGATTCATCCTCTGAGCCAAGGCCATCGTGCCCGTTAGCAGAGCCCGCCTGTGGCCGTGCTGCCGCGGTCTCAGGGTGATTAGATCCAACAGGGCGTCACACAGAGCAGCAGTGACAGATTCACAGGCTGGCTAGCCAGGGGGAGGAAGGCGACTGGCCCATTAGCAGGGATCAGCCAGGGGGTCCTCTCACAGCCCCCCTTCCCCCCCTGCCAGTTTCTCTCACCTTCCAGAGTATTAATCCACTTCACATCACCTTCACATCCTTGGGAATGACGTCCGGAGTATTCGTCTACCTGCCAACTCTGGAATGGAATTAGTCCAGCTCATAGACCCACTGGCGGCTTTCAGAAGGGGGAGGAGTGTGTGTGCGAGGTGTGTGTGTGTGTGTGTGTGTGAGAGAAAGTGTGAGTGGGAGTACTCCAGGTACAACAGAACAGACTCCAGAATGAAGCTTTATTGAGGAGATAATGCAACAGCACAGTAGATAAGTCTTCTGACCCCCCCCCCAGGTCAGCACGCCTGACCAACAATCAGCATCATCAGAATTATAAAATATAAAAACGAGAGACAAACCAAACAGCCCATGACGATGAAAAAGTGCAGATAACAGTTAGAATCAGTCCAAGTAACTTAATCAGATCACACACCTCAGTAAGTGTGTGTAGGTGTGTACATGTGTGTGTGTGTGTGTGTGTAGGTATGTTTGGATTTAATTTAATAAATATAAAAGTCTGGGGCTGAACTCCAGTCCAACTCTATTTGGTCAGATGAACGATGCCTTTAGAGGACCAGAGAGAAAACAGGATGAAGGAGAAGGACTGTGCGTCCATTGTTCATTATAGCCTCTCCTCTAACCAACCTCTCTGCTGTCTCTCTCTGCTGTCTCTCTCTCTGTCTGTCTCTCTGTCTGTCTCTCTGTCTGTCTCTCTCTGTCTCTCTCTGTCTCTCTCTGTCTCTCTCTGCCCAGTCGGCATGCCAGGGTCAGGGGTCACGCTCAGGGCAGGATGATCCCTCCAGACCCCAACCGCCGTGGCATTCCACAATCTCCTGCCGTGGCCCCGGAATCTTCCAGATCCTGGGTCCTCAGGGTTCTAGAAGGATCAGACAGTGGGGCTCTTGGCGGTGCTGAGAGTCAGGCTCTGCTGGAGGTACGTGGGCCGCTTGACGCGCGGTTTCCTGCGTTTGGGCTTGGACTTGGCCTTGGTCAGCTGGACCACAAAGAAGGACAGGACCACCATGGCCCCCAGGAAGGCAAACACAGGGATGGTCTGGCCCACGTCCTGGTTATAGCGGCCTGGCATGATACCTGACAGGGGAAGAGGGGAAGGGGTCAGAGGGCAAGGGGTCAGAGGTCAGGGGGGAAAACCTCACAGCACCAAAAAAAGGAAAAGGAAAGAAAACTATAGGTGAAAAGTGAGACATGATCTGTGTGTCTGCCAGGTGTTGTAGATAGAGAGTTAGAGTTAGATGGTTATAAGGATACATAGAAATAGATAGATAGGAAGAGAGAGAGTGAGATGGAGAGAGAGAGCGTTAGATGGACCGACAGACAGTTGAAAGGACAGACGGCTGTAGTGTTGTCCTCCAGGCTGCCTACCTCCAGGGATGTCCCAGGCTCCACTCTCCCCAGGAGAGAGAGGTCGAACCTGGGGCCGGTACGCCCTCATGTTGGGCAGCACCACCTTGTCCAGGTCCACCGACAGCAGCTTCTGGTGCTTCCAGAGGTTACTGGGACACAAACACACATATATGAACACACACACACACTTATAAACTGCATTATCTGGATGCACCCCTTTGTTAAGTAGTGTGCATTGACTGGGTAAGCTTCAAATGAATCGCCCTTTTTGGGATGGATAAAGTTGTCTGAATGTGAAGGGGTGCAGACCTGGGCGCGGTCTCGTTGAGGGGCTGGGGCTTGGCCCAGGACAGGTGGGGGCAGGCGGGGAGCGGCCGGGGCTTGGGGTCCCCCAGGTGGGCCTCTAACACCTTGGAGTAGCGGTACAGGTGGTTCCCTGGAGAGACAGAAGGGTCAGCACACAGGTTCTACTGAGTGTTGAGAGTGCGTGTGTGTGTGTGTCTCACCCTCCAGTCTCTGTGGCAGGGGCTGCTGGGAGCCGGAGGGGGAAGGGACTCTGCCCTGGGTGAGGCTGGGAGGAGTCAAGCTGTAGGAGGTGAACTGAAGCAGGGAGTCCAGGAGCCAGAAACAGTCTGAAACACAACACCATCTCATCACCTTCTGAAGGAGCTGCCAGCTCTTATTATTATCATATTTAATATATACAGTCTGGGGGCTGTAGGGGGGGTCTGGGGGCTGTAGGGGGGGTCTGGGGGCTGTAGTGGGGGGTTTGGGGTTTGGGGGCTCTAGTGGGGGGTTTGGGGGCTGTAGGGGGGGGGTTTGGGGGCTGTAGTGGGGGTTTGGGGGCTGTAGGGGGGATCTGGGGGCTGTAGTGGGGGGTTTGGGGGCTGTAGTGGGGGTTTGGGGGCTGTAGAGGGGGTCTGGGGGCTGTAGGGGGGGTCTGGGGGCTGTAGGGGGGGTCTGGGGGCTGTAAGGGGGGTTTGGGGGCTGTAATGGGGGGTTTGGGGGCTGTAATGGGGGGTTTGGGGGCTGTAGTGGGGGTCTGGGGGCTGTAGAGGGGGTCTGGGGGCTGTAGGGGGGTCTGGGGGCTGTAGGGGGGGTCCCTACCTTTCTGCCGGTGGCTGTCGTCTATACAGTTGGAGTCTCCGTAGAGGGCGATGCGACCACCCCCCTCTGAGGGGGTCTGGTACATCCCCAGGATTGGCACGCCCTCCACCACCGCTGTCTCCTGCTTCAGAACTTCCAGGCCTGCAGGGGGTGCCAGAGAAACACTGGATTAACTATTCACATGTTTGGAAAAGAGATTACACACGCTATGACATGACGCGGGTGGCAATGAGTGAGCTAGTAGATGTCTGGAGCTGTATCACTTCCTGTCCTGCGGGGGCACCAGGGAGCACAGAGCACATCCATCTCAAACACACACACACACACACACACACGTATGAATAAAATGTGCTATTATTAAAGACAGGAGAGAGAGAGAGACCGGGACAGACAAAAAACTAAAACTGCAGAAATGAGAAAAGGGAACACAGCGGCTGGTCCATCGCCATGGTAACAGTTGCCAGGTGACCTGTGGAGGAGAAGAGATGCGAGTCTCCATGGTAACCACCAGGTGTGTACCTTGGTCTTTGAGGTTCTTGGCGACTACGATGCCGTCCGCCGGGAAGCGCGCGATGCTGCAGCCCGACGCGTAGTACACTGGAGACACACACACACTTCCTGTGTCACAACGCACTGCAGCCACAGCTGGACTCGCTATTGTTCTTCTTCTTATTTTTCTGTGTGAGTGTGCATGTGTGAGTGTGTGTTTGTGCATGTGTGTGTGAGTGTGAGGTGTGTGCGTGTGAGTGTGTGCGTGCGGTGGGACAGTGTCTCACTGTCGTGGTCGGCCATGGTGAAATCTCCCTCATACAGGCCGTCGCTGAAGGCCATGCCCCAGACGGACAGCAAATCGTTCAGGGCCGGCACGTTAGCGCCCCCTGTGTCCGGCATCCACCACTGACGCGTGTTCTCATCGTAGAACTTCACCTGCTCAGAGACAAGGACCATCACTACCTTTACTGGGAGGAGGCCAGGATGGGAGGTAAACACCGCACATGCGACACACCCGGAAACCTCCCACTTGCCTTCCTCATGACAGATGTGTTGTACCAGTCGCTGAAGATGATGAGGGAGAGACCGTTCTCGATGTCTCTCCTCAGCTTGGTTATCTCCTCCGGGAAATACTCCTCCTCACTGTCTACCATCAACAAGGTGCCTGGGGTGCACACAAACACACAAACCAATGCCTTAGTTATATTAAGGATTGTTGCGGTGTGAAGGAGTGTTTTGTGCGTGAGAGAGACAGGATGTGATCTCACCATACTGGCTGGCGTCGAAGCAGGTGATTGGTGCTCCCAGAACCTCTATGAAGTATCCCATACTCCTCAGGTGCTGGTACATGTCCCTGAAGTTGGTGTGGATGTGGTCTCCGTTCCTGAAACACAAAAACACATCCCTCTCAAACTCCAGGGTGACAGCAAAGAAACGACCCAGGGAAAGGTGTAAAGATGGAGAGCGAGCTGTGTGTGTAGCGTGTGTGTGTAGCATGTGCGTGTGTGTAGCGTGTGTGTGTGTGTAGCGGAGGGGCCAGAGCCTCAGCCTCACCAGTCCAGCGGGTCGTTCTTCATGCGCAGGTTGTCTCGGGGGAAGTATCCTGGCGGGTAGCGCAGGTTGTGGTACTGGTCCCACAGGACCCTGCGGCTGCGAGGCGGCGTGGGGACGATCTTCACCTTGATGGGCAGCTTCACCGTGGAGGTCAGCTCCCCGCCCACCTTCGACTGGGAGGTCAGAGGTGACGTTAGCATCGACACTGACCAGCGACGCTAAGAGTCTCACTGCTGTACTGTAATACCATTGTACAAGCCTTGGCAAAAAAAGTATTACTTTCAAACAGTAGTACTTCAACTATTTCACTGCTTATACTAGCTTTGGGATTCCATCATAGGCAGACAGCTTAACGCAGCGTCCATAGTTACGACTCACGTCGTTCTCAGCGGGCGACGCCACTGTAACCATCACGTGACCGTGAGCGACTCCTTCCCAAGACGCTGCTTTCTTGGCAACCGAGATGGAGACCGCCAGATAGCCCGCCCACGGCCACAGCACCGGCGAATAGGAGACGGCCACGTCGATGTGGTCCCCGTTCTGGGGAAGGTAGGGCTGCCAGATTGGCTGAGAGAGTTGATTGAAAGGCACAGGGAGAGCTTGAGGGCGGGGCCGGAGACTGTTATGAGTACTGCAGAATGAGGAGTGGTTGAACACAGCTGTGTGTGTTAGGGCTGTAACGGCACACACATTGTGTGACTGTGTGTGTGTGCGTGCATGCAAATATCTGGGTGTATGTCTGTAACATGTGTGCGTGTGTGTAGATGCGTGTGAGTGTACGTGTCTGTAATATGTGTGCGTGTGAGTGTCTGTAATATGTGTGTGTGTATACCTTGTCTACGATCCTGCCGGTGACGCCCATGCCATTGAGGATGGTGACGTTGACGATGGTGGGCATGCCTCCGTAGTAGATGGGCTGAGAGCAGTAGGGCCACATGTAGGGACACTCTGTCAGGTCTATGTAGCTGGGAGAGAGACTACACACACACGCACACAAAGTCAGTTACACACCTGACCTGACACAGAAGCATGTGTGTGTTTGTGTGTGTGTGTGTGTGTGTACTTGGCCTGAGGTCTGTAGCTGTTGAGGACCTGGTGGGCTCGGATCAGGCATGTGTGTGTGTGTGTGTGTGTACCTGGCCTGAGGTCTGTAGCTGTTGAGGACCTGGTAGGCTCGGATCAGGTCCAGTTTCCCGTGGCCCTGCTCAAACATGTTGACTCCAGGCAGCCTTCGAGCCGAGGCGATCAGAGCTTGCTTCATACTGGCCGGGTTCACCAGCTCCCTGTTCTGCACCGTGCTGGAGACACAATCCCACCTTAAACACGTGTGTGTACGTGTGTGTGTGTGTTTGTGTGTGTGTGTGTGAAGGAAGAGGGAGTGGTAGCTATAAAGGAAGGGTGGTGTGATTGGAGCATCCGCTGTGACATCACTAACTGCACGAACAGCCTGTTTCAGGTCAAAAACAACTCTATACCATCAGCGCCACCACTTAATAATGATAATAATAATCTGTTTATTTATGCTTATCGTTTCTCGACCCAAAGCGCTCCAATCGTAAGGTCACAGAACACAGGGAACACAATACAACTAGGTCATACAATAACAGGCAAGTAGAACAAAAGTAAGTGCAAAGGAAGGCGCATGTCATGAGGTGTTAAGGTCATAAAACAACAACAGATGGAACACAAACTAGGTCATACGCAATCAGGCCCAGCAAGCACCACAGACCCTCCGGTCCTGCTGCTATCTGGCTGGTGGGACGGTTCCTGGTCTGATCACAAGACTTTCCCACACCCCTGGGGTCCCACACCAGCATCTGAACAGCTGTCACACTCACGGTCATCATCACAGCTGTGTCACTTCAGACCCCAGACCTGTTATTAAGCAGACCAAGCATCAAAGCCCTTTAAAGATGGGAGTCCTGTTCGTTTCTATGGACAGTGCTCCGTGGCGGATTGAGGTCCCAAAACTGAAATGCAATACCTTGGCTTCAAGCTGAGGGGGCCAAAGCTGTTCCTATAAACAAGCGTGACGCGTGTGGGAGCTGACAGCGGCGCCCTCACCTGACCAGGAGGGTGACTGCGCCCGCCACCACGGGGGACGCCACGCTGGTGCCCGACAGCGAGCGACAGCCCTCCTTCATGCCCGACCCCCGCACCCCCGAGCCGTAGGTCACGATGTCGGGCTTCACCCGGCCGTAGCCCCCCGGCAGCTCCTGGGGAGGGAAGGAGGGAAGGAGGGAAGGAATGAGTGTTTGTGCACACGGACAACAAAGTAGTCGTGAGCGAGGACGTGTGCGGGGTTTAAAATGGGGAAAAATTGTGAAATGACAAGTCATGTTCCGCCTTAAATGTGCACAAACGTATTTCTAAGTCGCAGACACGGTTAGTCATAGACAAGGGTGTGTCAGCTGTAAAAGTTGCTCCCGGCAACGTTGTGGTAAGTTTGAGTGCACGGGCAGCGGCTCTATGACATGACGAGCAAGCTCTTTCTTACCGCTGCTGGCATATAGTAGCTTCCTCAAAACAAAACGCAACACGTGCAGAAACAAGCACCAGGCTCTCTCTGTTTCTTGCACCGACTGCCAAAAGGCTTGCCGTCTCTACCTTCATCTATCCACGCCAAGCGCCATTTATCTTTGAGTCATTCATCTATGGGTAGGACATCATCCCTCAGGCTTGATGAATTAGCGCTCCATGCTTTCACCGACGACGCTAACGTGACGTATGGATCTCATTCACACTGTGTGGCCAGGACCCGCCCTGCTCTGCTTCTGATAGGCTTGGAACGTTAGTGATAAATCATTTGACTCGAAAATATGAAACCACATTTTTTTCTTCGCATGGCCGCACGCCGGACATCCGGCGCGGTGCCGGAATACTTGTAGCCCTGCGTGTGTGTGAGAGTGTGAGTGTGTGTGTGCGTGTGTGTGCGAGGCCGTACCCAGGTTGTCATCCCTCGGGAGGAGAAGCGGGCGATGTTGTCCTCAAAGTCGATCCCGCCCACCCCGATCACGTCCATCTGGTCTGCAGGGTTGTTGAGGGTGCTGCCACACATGGAGAACGCATCAGGGTTCCATTCAGAACAGAGGTGGAACCATGGGGAACCAGAGACCGGCGTCTCAGTCGTCTCCTTACCCGTACAGAGGCCCGTCGTTGCCGATGGCTGACACCATGATCACTTTGTTAGCAGTCAGCTCCCATACCTGGAACACACAGCCACACACACACGCACCACAAGCACACACACACACACATACTCTTAGGGGTGAGGCGCAGGTTTGTCTTCAAATGTGGTTGGGACAGCATTTTTATAATAACTGAGGATGTGGCCGTTAAATAGAATTTTCTTTATGAAAAGTGGGTGCATGTTTGTATAATGAACCCTGGTCCTTTACCATGACCAGAGTCACCGGTTCCTCTCAGCCAATCACCTTGTCTACGAAGGGATGGTCCATGAAGTCAGGCCCACCGATACTGAGGTTCAGAACGTCTATCCTCTTCAGGATGGCGTAGTTGAACGCGTCCAGGAACCACGAGGTGTACGACACCTGGAAACACACACACACACACACGAGTCAAACACACGGTTCAAACACACACATGGAACAGTTCTTCACACATGTGTATGTCCTGGTTTCAGAGGCTTGGTTTCTATGGTTTCCATGGCTGGGGTGTGAGAAGGGGTAGAGGTGGGGGTTAGATGACGTCTGTACCTGGTTGTTGGTGAAGACTCTGAAGATGTGCAGCTCTGAGTCGGGGGCAAAGCCCTGACACTCTCTCATGCTGGCGATCACACCCGCCACAAAGGTACCGTGACCCAGACCTGGAAACAACCAATCACAGAGCTCAAGTCACTGAAGCGACCACGGCACTGGCCGAGTCAGTCAGCATGATGTACATGGAGAGTGGCGCTCCACCAATGGCGTCCATCTCACCGTCGTCCAGTGTCTTCTCATTGGTCCAGTTGGTCCTCTCCTTGACGTTTTTGAAGTGCGGGTGTTTCTCACTGAGGCCTGTGTCAAACACCGCTACCTTCACCCCCGAACCTGTATACCACACACGCACAATTGTCGTCAACCCTCAACTAGTAATCCTGAAAGTGTCTGAAAAGTTAATGGTAGTAGGAGCCCCTCCCACCAAACAGCCAATGCCTCCCCTCCCCCCCCCCTCCCGCTGTATGTACCGGTGTGTCCCATCTGCCAGAGTACGTCAGCCTGCAGGATCTGGGCCACGTGGCGCGGAATGGCACGGAGCAGCCGCCGGCTGGAGTGGCGTCCCGTGGCGTGCCAGAAGCCCGAGGTCAGCGAAAGGCTTGTTCGGCGCAGGGGGCGGGACGACTGCCAGGACTGCCATTTCTGCGTCCAGCGCGTGGCGTTGCAGGGCACCGTCGGCTCGGCTGAGGTAAACAACAACAACAACGACATTGTCAGCATCACAGGAAGAAGTAAACATCAGCAGTATGCTCCGTCCGCTTCAGACAGCAATGACGTCGTCGGGTTGAACCCAGAGTCCAAACCTGGCAACCACACAGACCACCAGCCTGTAGGGTAGAGTACAGCAGGCATGGCAGCAGTCCATGCTGCAGGAGAATCAGGTGGTGGAGCTAACGAGGGGTCTGCAGAGGCCAGGGGGAACCAGGGGAAGGGGGGGGGGGAAGGGGGTTGGGAAGGCTTGGGGTGTGGGGGAGGGACACAGCACTCTTTCATCCCAAGCCAGATTCTGCAGGAGGGGTTGGAACCATCGAGCCTCTGAGTCCCCTCCCTTCCTTCCCCCCCCCCCCCCAGGCTGGCACACAGAGCTCTGTCTGACATGCCCTCTCCTCCCGCAACCGCACTCCCTGGTGGCTGTATGAAGCAAGAGAACTGATATCCACTGTACCACACAGCACCCCCCAAACACCAAGCCACACACACAGAAAACAGAGAACGTGAAGCATAAAATAAAAACTCTTCAACTAAAAATGGATGAACACAATCCGCAGGGGGATGCCACAAGGAGTTATCACACAACACGTGGCAAAAAAAGGGGAGTTTTGAAAGGCTTCATTATAATAGTAATAATACATTTTATTTATATATATTTAAATAATCGTAAAACAAGGACATCAGCTTGTATGACAGTATCAACAACAGGGCTGCTGACCTGGCGTGTATTTGAGCGTGCGGAACACCTTCCTCTGGGGGGTGACCCTCTTGATGTAGGGGTGGTCCTCCAGGGACTGCAGGCCGCCGGGGGACGGCTGGCGGATGTGGACCACCTCAAAGTCGCTGGGGAAGTCCGACGCCGGGTTCTGCCGCGGGACGACGCGCCAGTCGAGCGCCGGCGCCCCCCGCAGAGCGCTGCTGATGTAGAGCTGCCGCGCCTTGGCAGAGAAGTAGCCGGTGAACGCCACAATGTACTCTGGGGAGGAGAGAGGAAGGGGAGACGTCGTCACGCCTCGTCACTATATGCGCGCGCACAACACTGAACACACGAGCGAAAAAAAGACACATTCCTTTGTACGCTCTGGTTTGACGGATGGGGATGATTGAGAGAAGGTTTTGGGGACAGTTAGGAGAACGTTTTTTTAGTTTAACAGGTTACGTGGACCTGTCTGACGGGTTTAGCTGCTCATAATAAGGCATAATAGATGAGCTTAGAGACCCTGTGACCTTAGCCTGCAGGTATAATATAATACGGCAAAGTCACCAGGTTGTGGCTGGTAAACAAACATGTTCAATCTGTGTTGGAACTTCCCTCCCTCGATCACAATACCCCCAGCTCCACACCCACAGACAAGCCTCCAGCCAGACTCTCTCTGCCCTTCCTGGTGCTCCTCTAACTCACCATGCTCCACCACCTTGGTGGAGAACTCCAGTTTAACCTCCAGATGAGAGCAGTTGGATTGAAGGGCTGCTTCCGGTTCAGGGTCAAAGTTGAAGGCTTGACCCCCCGTATCCATGCCGACAGCGGGTAGGATGCCAGTCAGCAGAGCCAACAGCAGCAGCAGCCTAACAGGCCGCAGCATCACAGCCATCGTATCCTCTGTGTGTCCCTGAGGGCCCACGGCAGGCCTAAACACAACACGGCCAGGGGGTGGGGGGGCGCTCTCCACAACAGGGACAGCTTGGTTCGAGCTCTGGTAGGGCGAGGGGGCGAGCAGGTCAGGTCCGGAGCTGGGAAATGTAGTTCATTTCTTTCTACGTTTCCTCTCCATGTTTGTAGTCCAGGGTGTCAGTCAGTCATGGAGCCAGACGGATGGCGTGGACTGCATGATGACACCAGAAGCAGTGTGGAGAAGGAGGCCGGTAAGCGAAGGAGTTGTTGATGTCAGGTTCCAGTTCGCCTGCAGAAAGAAGGTTGAGTCCATATTAAAATCCATGGGACACAACAGATGAAGCAACTGTACCCTTTTCATTTCACACAGTCCCGTTGTGGAAGAGAACAGTGTGTACAGTAGGGAGGAGTAGCAACTCTGTCTAAAACTTCCCCACCAGAGGCCTGGAGTAACGCCAAACCAATTTCCCCCTCAGCTACAAAGGCCAGGCTGGGTAAGAGAGCTCAGGGTAGAAGTACAAACTACCACATCCCTCGATGCTGTTGCCAAGACCCACGATAACCTCTCCACCCACACCAGGACATCCTAAACCACTAGGATCTAACTGACTGGTCTGTCTACAAGTCAGGGTCTTTCTCCACACGTATTGGTCTGTTTTTTCGCTTTATTGACCACCCCTTCTGACTGCATACTTATCTGACCTTTTGTCTTGTCCATAGTTGTAAAGACCAGTGACCACTTGTGTCAACATGTCGCTGAGACGGCAAAGTAACGTCTACCCTTCGGCAAAGTCTAGATGAGGTGACAAAGATACCACAATAAATATGTAGCTGGCTAGATATTTTTGGTAGCACTATTTGGCAAGCGTAAGGTAAAAACCCTTCTAGCGAGATTATCTGTATCTTTACTCACTAGCACGTAAGTTGTTAATGATTGGAAAGCTGTAGATTTGCATAAAATATTTCGCCTCTTAGGTATAGAGCTAATGCAACTTGAGCGTTGTCTCTACTTTATAAGCTAACCACATGGACAACGACACATTTTACAACCGTTGTTCTTGGCCAGCCATAAAAGTATCTGGAACTGTGTATATCAAAGTGAACCGCTGGCTAGTATGTGACTATGCCGTTTATATTGATAACGACGTCTTTATCTTAATAATTGCAACGGTGCCTGATTTGTAACGTTGTAATAAACGACGACGTTGCTAGCTAAGTAACTTGTGTCTCGCTAGCTGACGTTAGCTAGCAGGCTAGCACACCTACCACCAGATATTGTTTAACATTATATTATTTACACCAACGCCACCTTACTGGCTGACGTAACTTGTTAAAAACAAATTCATGTATAACGCCAGATTTGTTAGCTACTAGCTAACAGCGGTGTCATAAACACAGCACATCTGCACAGACGACAGACTAGTTCAATATCTGTAATAGTTGGTTGGTGGTAATGGCTAGAATTACTCACCTAGCGAGCCAAAACATGACCGATTTCACAACGGTCCACTTTCCATATTCCCGTGTTTCAGTGGTATACGGATTCTTCTGGATATTAGTTTCTTAGAGAGCTAGACTGATAACTTTCTTGCTATGGCGTTAGACAACAAAAGCCTGGTTATGGCTAGCTAGCGTCTTAAGAGTTTCATTGCACGGTTGCCAGGCTTGAACATACTATGCATCCAACAAAGTCAATGGACACGTTTCATGTCTACTTCTATATGCAAATTGTCAATGTATGGCTACCAGTTTATCACTACTCCAGTCATTACCCAATTTATTCGTATAATAATTTGTTTTCACTCAGACATTTGTGATAAAAGCTAACGGTGCGTTTTCCCCTCAACCTGGCAACCCCACGAAGTTACGCTAAACCAGATGCGTAGCAGGTCTACGCTGGTCATGGCTGCATTCTTTTTACTGTGGACGAACATCTGGTGAGACATTATCACACTACTTAAAGTCTCTTGCCTCATTTATGGACATTAGAAACCCTACAAATTATCAAGTTACTGTAATTTTTTCATCGCACCCATATTCAAAAGTAGGTTTAGACAGCGAGCTAGGCATTATAACTTCATGAAAGATGGGCCACAATCTAGTAACTCGAAAAGGTAGTAACTCGAAAAGGTACCGTTTTATTGTCACACCTTGCACAAAAACGACTGAACCAATTCATTTAAAAATAGTTAATGTATAGAAAACAATGTGTTATCATTCAGACACAAAAATACACAATTTAAAATACACTGAAAAACAACTGTAATCGGAAGTGTTGAATTGGCTACTTCATCTAAGGCCATCATTTATACAAACCCTATGGATATAAAAGGAAACACTTTTACAAGGTGTTTACGTTCTTCAAAGTTGCTTACAAATACTATTTGGTTATTCACCATCCTCTCGGCACACTAAAACACTTCACCATCAGACGTTGTTGTATGACTGACTCGACAAACATTTAAGTCAAGTACTTGCTTACTTTATGGAAAGTCACTAAAGTCACAAACCAGAAAAATGAGTCCCCAGCACTCCATAGGAGAGATCCATCACTGAGACGCATATCTCTTGAAGGCAGGCTGGCCTCACCATGGCTGACACCAGGGTCTAGGTTCTCTTCTGTGTCCTTGCGTGGCCGGTACTCTGGCCTGAAGCCTGACCAGGTTGTCACAACTGACAGAAGGGTAAAAACATTCTAGGGTAGGGGCCATGAAGAACATACAGTAGTAGAGTCAGGATAGAAGAACGTTGTAGAATTGAGAGAACATTCAGGGTGATAGGAGAGGACGTTGGGTGACACAGGAGGGGAACCTTGGAGAGAGAGAGGGTGAGGTCAGCAGATGCAGATCTGTTGATTCCAGTATCTTAAAAGTTCACAATAATCCACCTGAGTAGATGACATCACAGGTCCATACTGAGGGCCCTAGCAACCAACTCTGACCAGGGCTTCTGATTGGCTTAGAACATTATAGGACAGTCATAAAAATGAAATGTTCCAATCAAACATGGACATAATGACATAATCCGGACACAATGCTACAGACAGACATGTCCACACACTTTAGAACTCTTCTACGTGTAGATCTCTGGTAGAAGTGCTGTGTTCTGAAAAGGAAACAGTCATATGATGCCCAGGGGCTAGACATCACTAAGTGTCTCAGATTAAGTGCACTGAGGTACCACCATTCTGACAGGAAAACAGTTCATTTTCGTACCTGTGGTTCTAGACCAACCTACTGTGTTTTTGTCTTCCACCGAATATCTGCATCATTTGGTCAGTGGCTGCTGGTCAGTGGCTTCACTGACCAGTACCAGGAGGTATGTAAACTAATGCTACAAACTTTGTACCATTTGTAATTTACACACTGGTGTTTGTGTTATCACCCCCAAAACATCAAGACCCGCCAAAACATCAACATCCCTCATGAACAGATCACAGAAAAAATCATTTTCAGATTGCTGGCAGCGAGTCAATCAGGACAGGAGACAGGGTTATACAAGGGTTATATCATCTAATAAATAATAGTCGTTTGGCCTTTGTTGACATCATGTGGTAGCAGAGTATTCTGGTGAGCCTGCCCTCTGGAGGCAGGCTGGAAGCTCCACAGTCAACGTTCTCAGAGTTGTAACAGCCAGAGGAAATTCACAGCAAGATCATCAGGAATGAAAAGGCAGAGAACAAGATTCTCGCCCATCTTCCTAAAACTTCGTCACCCAGAATTCTGTTCAACAGATCCGTTTGGATGGACAGCTTCAAGTGACCATGGTAACGGAGACAACAACAGTCAATATAGTAATGTCGACAATAATAAATAAATACGAAGAGCACTCAAGTAGAGGAGAGAAGAGAGGAGGGTGTGGGGGGGGGCAGTTAGACAGGAGGAGGTAGAGGAATGGAAAGGACAGGAGAGGAAGATGATGTTTACGATGAATATGTTCTATGCTGATTACTGCCTCATTGGCTCTGTGGTATAAGATGGATGGACATGTGGATGGAGGGACAGTAGCTGGACTAGGTGGTCTTCTGGTTCAGGCCTGTGTGGGTTAAGTGCCGGCCTGCAGACCAGCCCGGCCTGGCTCAGCCATTGTACTGCTGCTGGTAGCGGCGGTTGAGTTCCCGGAGCTCCTTCTCGCGGGCCCGCCGGGCCTTGTTGGACTTGGTGGAGCGGCTGGAGCGAGTGGATTGGGCCGACTTGGTGCTGTGGCAGCGCGAGGACGCCCTCTTCAGGAGGTTCTGGGAGATGGAGCGCTGCAGGTTTTTCATGGAGGACGAGGCGGCCATGCTGACCACCCAGGGGTGCTTCAGCGCCTGGCCGGCCGTCAGACGCTCGCTGGGGTCCACCGTCAACACCCGCTCGATGAAGTCCTTGGCCAGGTTGGACACGCTGGGCCAGGGCTGGGGAGGGCAGGAGATGGGAGGGTTAAGGCAGTGGTTCCCAGCCCTGGTCCTCAGGGACCCCCTCTCCTACATGTTTTAGATGTTTTCTGGCTACAACACAAATGATTTAAATAAATGGGTCGTTATCGAGCTCAGCAGAAGCCCGCTGACGACCATTCATTATGGAATCAGGTGCGCTGGAGCAGGGAAATATCTATAACATGCAGGACAATGGACCCTGAGGATCAGAGTTGGGAGCCACTGGGGTAAGGGACAGACACAGTTGTTGATACTTCTTCAAACCACATCGCATCGATCCTTTGAATTGGGTGATGTGGATCAGAATCAGATCTGCAACTCGTGGAACACACACAGGGGGGCAGCAGGGAGCAGATACTAACCTCCACCCCGAGCATGATTCACTCCCTCCATCCTCCCCTGATTCCTCTTTACCCCACAACAGGTAAATCTCTGTTACACTCCAAACATACATGACACCTTTACATGATGGATCTACGGTTGGATAATACTCAGCATCCCCCAAGCCAGGGCGGCTGAAAACATGATTAGATTCTAGGCTGGAGCCGTAAATCTAGACTGCAGTTATGACAACCACGCACACACACTCTCACTCTCACTCTCTCTCCCAGTCTGCCCAGGGAATGAAGCTCCTCAATAAAGCCTGCTTAAAACTTACAGTTTACAAGACTGGCTAGACCTGTAGGCTATTTGTGAAGACAGTGCTTGGGGGAAGGAAAGTGTGTGGATGGGGTGGGTATGAGTGAAGGGTAGTTTGGGGGTAGGGGTGTGGATGGATGGAGTGGGTAGGAGTGAAGCGTAGTTTAGGGAGGGTTAGTCTTACCTCTCCAGAGAAACTGTATTTGCCTTTGAGGATCTGTCGGTAAAGCCTCATGCGGTTGTCGTCCTCGAAGGGCATGGTCCCGCTGAGCAGGATGTAGGAGATCACTCCCAGTGCCCACATGTCCACAGCGTTGGTATAGGGTTTCCTCACCAGGATCTCAGGGGCAATGTACTCAGGCGTGCCACACGTGGTCTTCATCAGACACTCGTCGCCCTTCTTCCTGGTGGAGGCCAGGCCAAAGTCAGTGATCATGATCTTGCTGTCTGCCCCCGGGTGGTAGTACAGTAGGTTCTCGGGCTTCAGGTCGCGGTGGGTGATGCCCAGGGTGTGGAGGTACTTGACCCCGTCCAGCACCATCTGCAGGACGCGCGTGGCGTCACGCTCCGTGAAGGAACCACGGGCGATGATACGGTCAAACAGCTCCCCGCCGGTGGCCAGCTCCATCACCATGTACACGCGGTCGGCCGTCTCGAACACCTCCATCAGCTGGATGATGTTGGTGTGGCGCACGCGGCGGAGCACGCAAAGCTCCGACTCGCACACCTCGCGGCCCTCGCGGTAGCGCGTCTCGATCAGCTTGATGGCGTACGGCTGCCTGGTGCTCTTGTGCTCCACCCTCACCACCCGGCTGAAGCTGCCGCGGCCTATCAGAGCCTTGATGTCGTACTTGGCCGTGACCCGGGGGTCAAACTTGGCTCGGTACCTGGCGACCTTGTTCCGACGGGGGTCTGCCCCTGATTCGGATTGGTCCTTGGCCGCGGGGGTCTGGGACAATGGAAAGGCAGCCTGGGCGTGGTGCTGGGGGGAGGGGGAGGAGCCCATCTTACTGGCAGAGGCGGTTCGGGTGCCGTCGCCCCTGATGAAGTGCTTGTAGATGTCAGTGTGGGTCTGGGTCTGGGCCGGGTCGGCCTGCTTCACCAAGTCCAGCTGAACGTTCCCTGGTGGTTCAGGGAGGACCTTGCTTGTCCGGCAACCCATCACCTCACCTGTACATCCTCACCTCCCACCTTTCCTCCTCCCCTCACCTCACTTCTACTCCCAACACCTCCTCTCACCTCACCTCCCCTCTCTCCTCCTCACACTTCCTCTCCTCCCAACTCCTCCCTCCTGTTCAGCCAAAGAGTGCCAACCACACAGCAGTTCTCACAGCCTGGGTCAGTGGGACACAGCAGTCCCAAACTACAGCTCCCAGCACGGACACCCAGCCTTGTACTGAAGCAGGTGGTAGACTGGCTGGGTCAAAAACTCTGGGAAGAATTGGAAAAGTATGTTTTAGTGTGCCTCCGTGTCTTTTTCAACGTTGTTGACACTGTTTATATGTAGGTACTTATGTATCATTATTCCATTATAATGGAAATATGTCTTGTAAACGTCAAACTGATAAGCCAGTCGATAATCTTCAATGTATTCCAAGTTTAGGCTAACTGTTCAGTGGCAATTATGTTGCAGCAACAGTGCAATAGACACAATCATCAGTTTTTGGTAACTTTTTTTGTCGGCCATGATTGTAGCAAGCTGCTGGCTACATTCTTCTGTGATATGAACAAAAACGGTGAGCTCTAAATAGTAGCGAAGGGTAGTTTAGCTAATAGCTAGCTGCCCTTATTTATTAACTTTGTTAACTTTTAATTAATGTATAAGTTTGACCACCACCGTTAGTTCAAAGCCATTCCATGACATGTTGTTTTTTCTCTAAAAGGACATTTGACCCTGTCACCCTAACTGCGCTGATTACCATGGGACAAAGCACAGTTCAAGTAAAAACCCTCCGTATCCTGGCGTTAAACGAACCCAAATCCCATGTATTCTTACCTTCTCTTCAAGTTCGCGAGGTAATCGGTAAGATAACTGGTTACAAACGACGGCGGGGGGAACAAGGCAGGACTCCGCGGCTTGCCAACGACAGCCTCCTCCTCACCCCACTCTCAGCTGTTCTCTCCATTTTCTGGTTCGGACTTTACAAACTTAAATCAAGTTGGCAAAATAACACTTATCTACCCCGCCAGTGTCGGATAACATCTTGGACCAATTAATATAGTCTGTCTTTTAATTTAAAGCCTGTAAAATGAACAAAACCGTAGTAAGAAAAGATAAGTAATCCGGCCGTCGCTCCCCTCTCTGAACGGTGTTTTTGAGCAGGACCACCTTTTTTCCCTGCAAACTTCTTTTGTCGGAACGACCTCCTCGGCTTGTCGACCCCACACACGCCTTACCAGCACGTCGTGAGATCACTTCCTGGATACAATAAAAGTTCCTTACCAACGCACTGATTTCCCCCCAAAAAGTGTCAAAAAAATCATAATTAAAGTTTTCACACTGGTTTGCAAGATCGTTTTGTTCCAAAAGTCACGTCAATCTTCACACGAAAACTAGACCACAAGTAAATAAGCCCAGGTAAAAAGTGACAACAATACTTTTTTTATAAGCCTTCTATTTAGTCGTGATCTATGCACGTAGCGGATAGACGGCTTTGGCCTACTACATTGACGGGACGGGACAACACTTGCAGAACGCAGACATTGCGATGCTCCTGGAACTACCGCAGGATGGCGCCATTTGCTAGATGTAGCCCACATTATGCGAATTCATATGCAGCATTTGGTATTAAAACACTGCAGAGACAAGCTGAACTTGAAAAGTGATGTAAAGTGAAAGGAACACGAATATTGTCTCTTAGTGTATTTCCCTGAAACGTTCTTGGTGTCTTGGGTCTTGGTGTTGGTCCAAAAGGAATCTATGACGCATGCTCAGTCACTGTTAGTGTCAGCGCCTGAGGTGCATTGGAATGAATGGTGAGACATCTTTACTGTCCCATTTTCTCAACTCTTCCTTTCGGCTACAGACACAAAAAGAAACAATGGAAAAGTGTACAGAATGAGGAATGACAGAGGGCTGAAGAGAAGAGAAGGGGAACAGAGAACAGAGAGAGACAGATTTTTTTTAAAAGAGTGAAAGATTGAGAAAGAGAAGTTTGAGTGGTTTGTCTGTTCCTCTCTGCAGAGGTCCTGGTAAATGACAGAATAGCTTTGGTCTGATGTTCATGATTGACTAGTCCTGTCTTAATGATTCAAATCCTTTACACAGTCTCTTCACTAGTATTGACACTGTGTTCTTTTCTCTCCACTCCATTCCATTCCAGTCCACCCCCCCCCCCCCCATCTGTCTCCCTTTCCCCTCTCTGAAAGGTCAATATCATCTGTTAAATCTAGATTTGCTGACTGCTGCATTATTTATCAACTTGGAGAAAGAAACTGCCTATTAAAAGCTCAACTGACTTGTCGCTGTCTCCATTATTCTCCTGATAATGGGCCGTCCTATGAGTGTGTGTGTTGGCGGAACATGGGCTCAAGGGACAGTAGGGTTGGAATGCTATCTTCTGTCAGATCCTCTGCTCATTGTGGCATGTTACCATTTCAGCTCTCATCCTTTCCTCTGGAACTGGCTGGAAAGTTTTAGCTGCCAGATGCCATGTCCTGATTGGCTGCTGGCATACTGGCAGACAGACAGACAGACATACAGGGTCAAACAACACAATATGAAAAAGTACAATGTCCAACCCTGCAAAGCCCTTTAATTTCACCCTATTCGACACCAAAACAGACATTCCTCCCCACATCTCTGTGTATGTCACTACCTTCGCCTCACTCTTTCCTTCCATCTCCCCTTTCCCTCATCAGTCTCTCTTCCTCCCTCATTTTTAATGATGGAGTTCAGATCAGGGGCTCTGTGAAGCAGACATGAGCACATCCCTCCAGAGGCCCAGGAACACTTGAGATCCCTCTTACTGGAAGCTTCTCATTCAGCAAGAACACAGAGCCTCTCACAGCACACATGATGTCCCTGAGATGGATGAAATGCCAGTATTGGGGAACGATCACGTGTACCTAACCGAGCACATCAGTTCGGGGGAACATCACGACACACACACACACACAAACACACACACACACACACAAAAGTATTTATAGACTCTAGCCACTACAGGTTAACCTGGACATGATGTACCTTTGTTAAACATGTATGAATGAATCACTGTCACTTTGAATCGTCTTGAGTGATGGTGTTGAAGTGTGACAGGCCATGCATATACATGCATAGGTATGTATAGGTACTATGTTCACGTCTTTAACTTGCTTATATCATACAAAGCGCACTGCAGCCTAGTCAGACACAAGGCTGCTATTGTGCAGCTGGATGGACTCAGTGGTAATTGGTGGAGGTTTGTAAAAGGGCAAACCGAAAGGGACAGAAGAAGAAAAAAAAAGCATTACTGTAGAAACTGCTACAGAACAGTATTTTATCATTCAATGCTTTCAACAATTGCAGACATGTAAACTAGTCACGGAAAGTTTTGACAGGTAGAGAGGTCAACAGAGATTGCTCACAGAGGAAATCTGTAGAAGAGCGTGAAATGCGTGACTGCGTATCCTCGTCATCCCTCCTCCACACACACACACACACACACACACACACAGACACACCTCCCCCTCTCTCTCTGGGCAGCATGGATAATTCATCAGTGTTTGTGGAGAGCGGCTGTGGCGGCCCACTCCTGCCTGTGCTAATTTCCACAGGGACTCCCAGGGACCACTCTGCCTCAGAGGGGAATTAGAACACAGCCACAGAGAGGAATTAATCACAGTCTTACACTGGTGGCACCTACACACACACACACACGCATGCACACACACACACACACACACACACACATACACACACTGACTTCTTCCCCTAGATCAGAGCAGTGCAGTAAGTGTAGGTTTTGGTGATCAGCCGTTTATACTGTTCATAAAAGTTCTCCTTCAGCTCTTGTCTTTTGGTGCCGGGATACAGGGGAGGACATGTACAAACGTATATATTTACACACAAAAACATACATATACTGACACAAATGCTGGGTGTGCAGAGCTACCCCTGTAATTCCCAGTTGACGTGGAGATCCAGATGGGGTGTGTGTTGACGTGAGTGTGTGTATGTATGTGTGTGTGTGTCTTCAGGGCTCAGGCAAGCTGCAGGGTTATGATATTGATCTAGAACTGAGTGGGCCCCTGTGGACATACTGGAGGAAACAGAATGTCAGGAACACGTCTCTGCTGAATTACTCACACCCCGTGTGTGTGTGTGTGTGTGCGTGTGTGTGTCAGATTATCAGATACTATGGAGTATAATCTCAGTGGTCACCACAACGAAGGTTGACAGTGACACCATCATTTCATTGAGATCCTTCAAAGTCCTTTCCCCCAACATAGTAACAGTCAGACAGTGTCTGTTGCAGGTGAAACCACAACAAAGGTGAAAACATTCGCTGAAACATCCACGTGTGTATGTGTGTGTGTGTGTATGGATGTGTTTAAATAAGTGTGTTTGGGGTGTGTGTGTCTGTATGTGTGTGTTTAAATGAGTGTGTTTGAGGTTTGTGTGTGTGTGTGTCAGAAAGATCATCTTCTCATCTCATCGCCAGTACCTACTGCAATCTGCTTGTCTGTCAAGGTCAGTCAGACTCTACTGCAGCTATTACTTAAACCATCTGGCCCCCAGGCAGTCTAGCACCGCCCCAATCTCAACCACAACCTCCCAAATCTTGCGATCCATTTTTGTGTTAAAGCCCCTTCCTCCATCTCTCTTTCTCTCCATCCTTTCTCTCTGCCACCTCCAACCATCCTATCTTTCCTCACCACTCATCCACCGGCCTGTGTGTCTCCCCCCTTCCATCACTTCATCATCTCCATCGTCATGGTTCATCTTTCCTGTTATGTCCCATCTCACGCTCCATCTCTCCCTCTTTCCCTCCATCTTTCCCCGCCTTTCTCCCTCCATCTCTCCCTCCTCCTCTTTCCTCTGCTCTCAGCAGCAGAAGTGATCTCTCAGTGCTCTGAGTGAGTCAAATCTCCATTCTCATAGCTGCCTTCAGTTCTCCAGGACATCAGAGCAGTGGGAGAGCTGTAGAACTCCACCAGAAGGAAACCTCCTGCCACCCTCCTCAGACGCTAGAAGAAGTTCTGATTTCTTCTGGGCTGCATCCTGCTGTGAGGCCTGGGGTGAGTGGTGAGGATGGTTTAGTTTAGCTCAGTGGAGTGTGTTGTGTGTGTGAGAGAGGCTCTTCCTACAGCTCCATCCCTATCTCCTACTCTTCATCAACCCCCTAAAGATCCACTCCTACCATATCCTACTCATTATCACCCTCTTCCTACAGATCCACTCCATCCCACTTTGAGATCAGACAGGACATGTTGCACCACAGACAGATGAAACTCGTCCATTATTAAGCACCAGTTTATTGGTTTTCTATAAACGTAGCAAACCCACCAAAGAGGCTCCTACATACAGGTTAATTATTATATCAGGTTATGGGTACAATACTGTCAACTTTGGAACGGTTCCACGGTGGAACATCACGTTCCTGGATCATCCATCCCCGCTTTCATGTCAGTTCTCTGAGGTTCTGCTGTGTTTGATGGTCAGCCTGGAGAACATTATGGACCTCAGCTTCAAAGGCAGGAATACACATTCCTCTCATCTCTTTCCATCACACGTACACACATAGGCTTCTACCCCCCTCTTTAATTTGTAAAGATAAAGAAAGCAGAGTTCAACGTGCCTACGCAACATCCACCTGTCCACGCACAGAACACCATCAAAATTGCCCGAGGAGTAATATTAAACATAAAGTATCTGCCTTGTGTGAGGACCGAAGATGTTTCTGAGAGAGAAGAGGGAGGGGGAAGAACGAGAGGGGTGTGGGGGTTGACAGAGAGGGCGGAAGAGAGGGGGGGAGTGAGAGAGAAACGGAGAAAAGGAGAGAGACAGAGAGATTGCAGAGAAAGACAGAGAGACAGGGAGAGAGTGGGGAAGAAAGAGGGAGAGAGACCGAGAGAGAATACTCTCCCCAGGTGCTAGACTTGACGATGATTAAAATAACTAAATAGAATTGATCACCTAAAATCTACTTTATTTTACATAATAAGCATCTTTTAGTATTTAGGTACCAATCGATGCCTGTATTGGTCATTTATAAGCCATTCTGAATAATGATCAATTAAACACACCACAACTGATCAGTGAGGCAAAGCTAAGCAGAGGCAGAAGGATTGGCTCTCCCCGCAGTGGCAGCATTGTCAAGCTTGCAAAAATGCTAAACAAACATTCAAAGAAATGTAGCCGCTTTACATCAGTATGAAATATGTTGCTATGTACATAAATATTCATATGTCCGTAGGATAGTATCTTGCAGTCTCCTGTAGCTTTGTGTTGTTCCTAACGTCAGTACCTGAAACAGAGGTACTGAGGTAAGGCAGAGTCTTGGAGTGAAGCTCTGGAGTTTTGGGGTTCTCTGGAGTTCCAGGTTTTGTGTTAGAGGTCTATGATCTCATTAATATTCTTCTCCCAACTCATGGCTCCTACTCAAACTCCTCTTTGAGCAGTGAGCAGCGAGAGAAGAAGTATTGAGGAAACAGACAAGGTTTCGCTTTCTTATAGAACCCTCTCTCTCTCTCACACTCACACACACACACACACACACACACACGCTATCACACACACAAACAGCAGATGCACCCGCGCACACACACACACACATAGGCCGAGAGGCGTACGGAATGAGATAGTCTCTCAAAGACAAAGAGAGGAACAGGGAGAGTGTACGTGTTATGTACAATACATAAAAATATGGGAGAGAGCGTTGTGTTTGGAACCGTACATAAAAAAAGATAGGTTTCTAGCAGACTTCAAAGCTGCTGCGCTAAACATGCAGCTGAAACATGCAGCTCCTGGTCGATACAGTACAGAGACATTTATTAAAACAAGTGAGCGGAAAGTCAATAGAGTGTCATTAGAACGTTTGATCGTACATGTCAGGTTCCCCTGGGTCTGAGTGTGGTTATATCCATGGTAACAGCAGCATCAGAGAGAGCCAGGGTAGCAGGTAAGGGGCATGGCCAGACAGGTGGGCGTGTGCTCTGAGAGACTCCTGATTGGCGTCTTCTCCGTTGGGCGTGGCGTGAACGTTGACCTGTGGTTGGTTGCGGTTGGAACACATGTCATAGAGGTTTCCGGAGAACTGCATCTTCTTGGACTCCTGGCGGAGCGACTCCCAGACGGACGCCGCCTCCTCGGGGCATTCCGCCATCGCCAGGTTGGCACAGTCGTGGAACTCATCCCAAGACCTGCAGGGGGCAGCAAAGGGCAGGAGGGGGTAGGATGGACACAGTACAGGGAGAAGAGAGAGAACAGAGAGGGGGAATGTTAGGAGAAGGGAGGTTAGCGCGCAAATCTGCCTCAGTCTTGACTACTGTGGAGAAGGAAAGAGGGGTGGGGAAAGGAGAGTAAATGAAAAGATTAAAGGAGGAGAGGAGGTGGAGAGGAGGTGGAGAGGAGGATAAGAGAGGAGGAGAGGAGGGCTGAGTGGGCAGAGTGTGTCTGGACCTGGGCCAGATTTTAAACACTCACCCTGATACATCTGCTAGGGGGCCGGGGGCCAGGAGGGGGGGGGGGTGCAGCTGTTTACCTGTTTACCTCAGACCCTTAGGACTGAATCAGTGTATGTGTGTGTGCATGTGGAGGATAGAGTAGCCAGCTGTAGAACAAAGTGGAAGCTAAATGCAACTCGGTAAAGTCCTTGGAGAGACAAAGCCAACAGGAGGGGAGGAGAAGAGGAGAGAGAGGAGGGGAGAGGAGATGAGAGGAGAGGGGAGGGGACAGGAGGGGAGGGGAGAGCAGAGCAGAGGAGGGGAGAGGAGAGGAGGGGAGAGGAAGGGAGAGGAGAGGAGAGGAGAGGAGGGGAGAGGAGGGGATAGAAAGCCGCTGGTGCAGCCTTGGCCTACATGCACAGCTACTGCTATTCAGGAGGGACATCACTGTCCCTGATACACATTCTAGGAAAAGGGACAGAAGTGTGTGTCAGTGTGCGGTGTGTGTGTTTGTGTGTGTGTCAGTGTGCGGTGTAAGTGTGTGTGTGTGTGTCAGTGTGCAGTGTGTGTGTTTGTGTGTGTCAGTGTGCGGTGTGTGTGTGTGTCAGTGTGCGGTGTGTGTGTGTGTCTGTCAGTGTGCGGTGTCTGTCAGTGTGTGGTGTGTGTGTCAGTGTGCGGTGGAAGTTTAAGTAAAAGTTGGATGAGGTGCAGGGTTAATAACACCTGGAGGAATATGAGACATACAAGGAGAGTGCTGTAGATCAGGACAGTCTCTCTACTCCTGCCTCCTGGCTTCTCTCTCCAGCCTCACTTGTCTCTCTCTTTCTACCTGTGTCACACACACAGACACTCTCACACACGTACACACACACACACGCACGTACACACACACACGCTCCCTTGAACCTAATTGGGCATACTAAGCTGCAGATGAGTTGTGCAGCCCGACTAATAATCATGTTACGTCAGTGGTTACTAGTGGTTACTAAAAAAGAATAAACGAAAGAAAGAATAGAAAGATAATGGAAACGCTCCCAAATCACCAGCGGGAGAGGATGTGACATCACAACAAGACAAACGATCGAGGGACGTATAAATAGAAGAGAGGAGATGGATAGAAAGATGGATAGAGGGGCACATTAATAGAGAGGGCTTCTACATCTTTAATTAACATCCCCTCCCCAGTCAGAAACCGATGAGGGGGGCGAGCAGGCGAGCCCAAGGTGAGCTGATCGAGGAGAAAAGGCTGAAGTCCAGATGCTTGGCTGGACAGCGTGTGAATGCATGGGCTGGGGGGCAGTGCTGACCGGCAGATGGAGTGGATCTCGTGAGCGTTGTGGTCTTTGTGCGTGCTCTCTGACAGGCTGTCCCCCAGGGTCAACAGGCACTGGGCGAAGCCCTTGTAGATGGAGCCACACTTCCTGGAGGAGAACGCTGCACTGGGGAGAGGAAACACTGCACACACACACACACACGCATGGACACACACACGCATGGACACACACACACAACATACGCAGTATCGGTAAGTACCAGTTCCATCTCCCCCCCGCCCCCCCATCCCCACCTACAGTAGACTAGTAGTCACAAGCAACGCTCATCTGAGGAGTACCAGGTGAAGCATCTCTGTGGCCTGGTGAAGCAGAACCAGTTGAGGTCAACAAGTACATCATTACTAGTTGAGGTACATCATGTAAATTGGGTCAGACAGTGAATCACCATAACGCTTCCGGCCTCTAGGGAGCGGCTGATTAATATTTAATGGGACAGACTCATCTGCTGCCCGCCTATCGATCTCAGACCGCGTTCAACAGCAGGCTTCAGTTAGACTCAGGATTATTGGTTTCACTCATCTCTATCAAGCTTTAATGAAGACCTGGAGCGAGATAGGTGGAGAGAGAGAAAGAGAGAGAGAGTGGTGGATAGAGAGAGTGGTGGATCGAGTGGAGAGAGAGAGAGAGAGAGAGAAAGAGAGAGAAAAAGGCAAAGAGAGAAGGGTGGAGAGAGGAGAGGATGGAGGGAGAGAAGGATATTACTGTAAAAAAGACTTATAAAAGGATGAAAGGCTGGATGAAGGGCAAAAGGAGGAGAGGATGGAGAGGAAGATACACGGATGAAGGGATGAAACCGAGTTCCAGAGAGGAGGCTTTTTTTCATCTTTAGTTGTTTTTTGTCGTAGTATTGAAAAAGTTCAACAAAGAGAAAACAACTCGGAGCTGAGTGGGGCCAGAGGAGGCTGGCTGGTAATTTGAGGGAATACTGAGTGTACCTCAGGGAGACTCTGGACTGTGGCTTTCAACTCTGAGCCTGCTGCCCTGTCTGAAGACAAGCAGAGCCAAGCCTGTGGACAAGCCAGGATAAATACACACGTGCACACACACACACAGAGACACACAGAGACACACACACACACACAGAGACACACAAACACACACACAGACACACACACAGACACACACAGAGACACACAAACACACACAATTAGGAAGCTGGAGGAAACGGCCACACCCTGAAACACCTGCAGGTTTTTAGTAGATGAACTTGAACTTGGGTTGATGTTCAGAACTTAGTTGTGATTACAGGAGATGAGAAAGGAGAGGAGCGGAGAAGAGAAGAAAAGAGAAGAAAAGAGAGGAGAGGAGAAGAGAGGAGGAGAGAGGAGAAGAGAGGAGAAGAGAGGAGGAGAGAGGAGAGAGGAGAAGAGAGGAGAGAGGAGAAGAGAGGAGAAGAGAGGAGGAGAGAGGAGAGAGGAGAAGAGAGGAGGAGAGAGGAGAGGAGAAGAGAGGAGGAGAGAGGAGAAGAGGGGAGGAGAGAGGAGGAGAGAGGAGAGAGGAGAAGAGAGGAGGAGAGAGGAGAGAGGAGAAGAGAGGAGGAGAGAGGAGAGGAGAAGAGAGGAGGAGAGAGGAGAAGAGAGGAGCAGAGAGGAGAAGAGAGGAGGAGAGAGGAGAAGAGAGGAGAGAAAAGAAGAGAGGAGAGGAGGAAAGACGTGAAGTGAAGACAACAGGACACCAGAGAGGAGAGAGTCAAACAGCAGGAGAAGTGAGACCAACCACACGGGAGAGGAGAGACTAAAGCAGGTATCACGTATCCTCCGTCCTGGGGAAGCACAGAACAGCACAGCGTGCTCTGTCCTCCCGCTGTTCCCCTTCAAAAATACCAGAGAGCCTTCCATCGTACCTTCCAAAACAGCTGATGAGGACAGTTATGATGACCGGCGCGATGAGGGTAACTGTAATAAGAGGACTGGCCAAAATGTTCGACACACAAACACACTCACACATGCAGATGTATTCCAGTGTGTGTTTATTTGTCTGTGTGTGAGTGTGTGTGTGTGTGTGTGTGCCCGTGTCCAGGAGTGCTGAGCCTTCAGAAAGGCTGCTGATGTTTGCTGGCTCGCTGCTCCTCATGCCCCTGAGGGAACATGCCACGGCAAATCACACACACTCCTGTTCAGGTGTCAAACACTACACACACACACACACTCCTCTTCAGGTGCCAAACCCTCCTCAAGACTCTGTATACACACACACACACACAGACAGAGATACACACAATCATCTTTTCTGATGTCAGTCTCTCCAAACACACACACACGCGCGCACAGGCTCTTCCCCTGTCTCACATCACCTGCTGTTTACTCTAGAACTCTCTTCAGTGGGCTGCACAACCTGCTCTCTATGCTCTCTTTACCAAGCGCTGACAGGAGCTCTGAGATCCCCCACACACTCTCCATTGTGTGTGTGTGTGTGTGTGTGTGTGGGGGAGAGAGAGAGAGACGCACATAGATGTATAGAGAGAAATAAATCGATGTACAGAGGTAGCGAGAGATAAACAGATGAGGGGAGGGAGGGAGGGATGGAGGGAGGGAGAGTTAGAGAGAAAGCCAGGGGGCAGAGATGGTCTAAGTGGACGGATGTCTGGGGACCAGAGGTACGATACCATGGTAACTTTTACTATAGTAACTCCAGCAAGCTGCATGCCATTGTCAGGGCGACATGGCAGTTAATGAAGGGCCTGGAGGCAGCATTGCGTGAGAGAGACACGGTCCCCACAGCAACTCTCCATGATGCAGGCAATGAGAGAGGGAGGGAGAGAGACAGAGAGAGAGAGAGAGACAGTTTTCATGGAACTGGAGGAAAACAACACCTCATAATTACCTGCAGACCTTTTCCATGTGACTGATCCCAACTTCTCTGATGTTACGTTTTTCCATTTACACCCCCTCACCTCGACCCCCCACCCCACCCCAACCCCACCCACCCCATCCCCCCACACAGCCGTCTCCCCGCACTGGCCCCTCTTTATCAACCCGTCTTCCTAATCCTCAAACCCATCCAGAAGACCACAGAGGATGGGGGTGGTGGAGAGAGAGAGAGACAGAGAGAGAAAGAAAAACATAGAGAGAGAAAAATAGAGAGAAAGAGAAGGTTCTATAAGGAAGCGAATCCTTGTCTGTTTCCTCAATACTTCTTCTCTCGCTGCTCCTTCTCACTCTCACTCTCAAATGTCTCTCCTCCCTCTACTCCTCCAGTCTCTCCTTGTCTCCCCTCTCCTCCTCCAGTCTCTCCTTGTCTCCCCTCTCCTCCTCCAGTCTCTCCTTGTCTCCCCTCTCCTCCTCCAGTCTCTCCTCGTCACCCCTCCTCCTCGTGTCTCTCCTTGTCTTTGTTCAGACCTGCAGCACAGAACCGTGTTATTTTCTCTCAGAGAACATCTGAAGTGCTTCAAGGTCTCTGATGAAGGCAGAGCAGTTATACATATCCGCTTCCCTATTCCATCTTTAGAAGGAATTCAAGCTACTTCACAAACATGGCCGTTTGTTAACACACAAACACACACACACAAACACTAACACACACACACACACGCATGCACACACTCCCAGGGGAGTTCTGTCTGTGGAGATTCAAAGAGGAAAGAGTGCAAACCTCTCAACCCCTAATGCTTACACACACACACACACACTCACACACACGCACACACACACACACACACACACACACACACACACACAGATGCATGCACTCGCACACAGCAGTAACAGCAGTGTGTGCAGATGCTTGATCACGGCAGGAGGATAACCATTTCTTACCGCACACTGACACACACACGCTGGCACACACACTCATATTCAACCGCTCCGCCGGTCGAAATGTTGCACATACATCTCGACCAGCGGAAAGGGTGCGTGTGTCCGACTGCAGACACAAGCTGCCGTGAGAGCAATCAATCCAGCATTATTCATAGACGGCAACGTGCTCGAGGAGGAATCCGTCATCTGTGTGTCTTCCTCACTTTGCTTGCTCACTTGGTGCAGTAAATAGAGAGCTCTGGGTCTACTTAATATCTGCTCTCTCTCTCTAGCTTCTCAGAGCAGTAGATCTGAAGGCCCCCAAACATCCTTTTATGTGTTATCAGAGCTGCGATGTTTGATGAAAGTTGTTTTCATAGCAGGCACATGTGTGGACGTGGGTGCTGTGTGTGTGTGTGTGTGTGTGTATGTGTGCAGTGTAGGTGTGTGTGTGTGTAGGTGTGTGTGTGTAGGTGTGTGTGTGTGTGCCCACTGCAGTTGGTTTGACATAAATTGATCAAATTGGGATTCAGAGCTGCTAATGACTAGGCCTCACTTCCTCTGACCGGTCGCCTAGGTTACAGATGTGCAGATATTAAAAGGATGAAGAGTCTGAATTTGTTTCTTCTAGATCATCTTTCTCTCTTGCTCTCATCCTCCACCAGTCACTCCTCATCCCTCTTTCCTCATCCTCCTTCAGTTATCATCCCTCTCTCCTGCTCCATTCCTCCAACAGTTGCTCCCCCCAGGCTGCGAGGTGGGAGGAAAGGGTCTGGGGGAGCCCAGTCCAGACGCATATGTGTGTGTGTGTGTTAACGTAAGGGTTGTGTCAAGGAAGGAGGAGTGTGTGTGTGTGTGTGTTAACGTAAGGGTTGTGTCAAGGAAGGAGGAGTGTGTGTGTTAACGTAAGGGTTGTGTCAAGGAAGGAGGAGTGTGTGTGTGTGTTAACGTAAGGGTTGTGTCAAGGAAGGAGGAGTGTGTGTGTGTGTTAACGTAAGGGTTGTGTCAAGGAAGGAGGAGTGTGTGTGTTAACGTAAGGGTTGTGTCAAGGAAGGAGGAGTGTGTGTGTGTGTTAACGTAAGGGTTGTGTCAAGGAAGGAGGAGTGTGTGTGTGTTAACGTAAGGGTTGTGTCAAGGAATGAGGAGTGTGTGTGTGTGTTAACGTAAGGGTTGTGTCAAGGGAGGAGTGTGTGTGTGTGTTAAAATAAGGGTTGTGTCAAGGGAGGAGTGTGTGTGTGTGTTAACGTAAGGGTTGTGTCAAGGGAGGAGCAATGTTCTGAAGGAGAATGACTGATGGAGTTATTTGAAGAAGAATAGGGGAGGGGAAGAGAAGAGAGGGGGCGTCTATCTCTCAGGTATCAGGCAGGATCATCTGTCAGGCACAGCAAAAGAGTGTTGAGGTAAAGTGAGGGGTATGTGTGTGTGAGAGTGTGTGATGATTGTTCTCTGTGATTTCCCTGGCTGCAACTACTCACACAACCCACCCCAGTATACCCCACTCTCCTGACGACACACACACACCCACTCATCCCCATGGAACATAGGAGTGATTAAAAACATCTTTAATATGATCTGTAGTCATTGGGGATGAGTGTGTGTGTGTGTGCATGTGACATGAGAAAGCTATGGCGGTCCCAGACACAAAGAAATCCCACTGATGCCACTCAAGAAGCTAATCGTTCTGACAGAAAGCTTTTAACGCTCACTTCCTGTTCCATTCAGCACCTCATCTAGTCAACATTCTCCTGGAAAGAACCTGAAAATAAACGCAAAAACACACTCACGCACACACTCTCACACACGTGCGCAAACACACACGCGCGCAAACACACACACACACACACAACCTATCCAGGCCTTTCTTCCAACTTTTCCCTTTCTACTTTTCTTCTGCACCTCCTACAGGCTAATTGGCTAGTTTGATCTTGGGTCTGTCTCAGTTCCACAGTGTTTCTCTCATTCAGCGCAACAACATGCAAATGGGTTCCTCAAAAAAATAATGACTGCAGCTCCTACCCACATTACACAAGATGGTGATCAGGGGGTTACTGAGTAATGGGAGGATTATGTAAAACCCAGCAGGGGAATAGTACCTAGTACCTGCTAGTTTGGTGTCAGGGAGTTGACTGATGCGCATGTGTGTGTGTTGCCCTGTGAAGGGAGAATCCAGTCATCTGTCGAAGCAGATAACCACTGTCAATCAACCTTAGTCAGCCTGACACTCAGTGAAGTGCTTGATCAGATTTCGGTCACGAGAGTGACGCCAGGATCCCACATGGCCGCCGATGGACACCAGACGTGCATTATTCAACTAAGAGACTGGCGAACACAGCCACAATGGAGCCCCATGAAAGATTCAATACCAACAAAAAAAAAATGTTTACCGAGCTGCTGTTATGTAAAGCTATAATCCAGAGCTCACCAGCGGAGGAAGAGGGGAGATAGTGAGTGAGGTGTGGGCATCAGGGGAGTGGCTTTAAACATCTGACTTGCTGTGTTCTTCCCCCTCTCCTCTCCACGGCCAGGCTAAATGCGGAGTGTCCAATTGATCTCCCCCAGGACTCGGGTGAAGACAGAGCAGCAACATCATTGAAGCAGACACATAGCCCTGACCCCGCCGCCCTTTTAATGAGCTTTTATTGACTCCAACATCTGCAGTTTCTCTTACCACTTATCACAGTTAGATCGGATAGACTATACACTCTTAACCAATTTCTGCGAGATAGAACGGAATCCACGCCCTTAATTGATCCCTGTAAAAAAAAAACAAAAAAAAAAAAAACAAGGGTATCCACACTCTCAACCAATCCGTTAGCTGGGGTGGAATCCACACTTACCCAATTACAAAGACAAGACTTCCTAAATCCCAGCCCTGTTATGGCTGCTGCCTTCACTGTCCCTCCTCCCTCCCTCCATCTCCCCCTGCCTCTCTCTCTAACCTGTAGGCCTGAGAAGCAGCACACCATGACCCACAGGCTTGATTTTCTCCTTCCTTTGATTCTTTCAAATCATTTCTGTCCAAAAACGCATCCGGTGGAGACTCCTGGCGATACGTGAGCTCGTTTCGCAACCAGCTACCGCATTCCTCCTGGACCCTCTCTCTTTCCCACGTCTCTCCTCCCCCCCGCCCCCCCGCCCTCTCTTCTACCTGTCCTCAGCCCCGTTCAGAAACGACCACATTCACAGCTCTCTCTTTTCTTTAGCAGATCAGCAAACATGGAAGCCATCCTCTGCTATGTGACCTTGGACATTTCCAAGACCCTTGGCACTCATCTTTCCTCCCACACACACACACACACACGTCAGCATATAGACGTGTGAATATGCATACACATACTCACACACACACACGCACATACACACAGTGTTATTAGAAGTCATCAGTGTTAGAGGACAGTAGTTCTTGTGATTGGTCATGAATATTCATACTCAGTCTTTACTGGGGGTGGTGAGTTGAAGGCAGTCACGCTCCAATGCTGCTCCATTTCCGTTCATTTGTTTAGGGGCCCCTTCCTTCACATAGCCTCAGTCACTGTGGAGGTGTGCAGAGGGGTCTGTGGGAACTGCATGGTGTCTCTAATCAAGCAGTTCTCAGGTGTGGAAATTTGATTCCTTCCCCCACCTTCTCTTTCTCCTCCTGCCTTTTCATAGCCTCCCCCGGTAGTCTCTCTCATAGCTTCCCCCACAGCCTCTCTCATAGCTTCCCCATAGCCTCACACCTCATCTACCTCTGCCTCCCCCACAGCCTCTCTTATAGCCTCCCCATAGCCTCACACCTCATCTACCTCTGCCTCCCCCATAGCCTCTCTCATAGCCTCTCTTATAGCCTCCCCATAGCCTCATACCTCATCTACCTCTGCCTCCCCCATAGCCCTCTCATAGCCTCCCCATAGCCTCATACCTCATCTACCTCTGCCTCCCCCATAGCCCTCTCATAGCCTCCCCATAGCCTCACATCTCATCTACCTCTGCCTCCCCCATAGCCTCCCACCTCATTTACCTCTGCCTCCCCCATAGCCTCTCTTTTAGCCTCCCCATAGCCTCACATCTCATCTACCTCTGCCTCCCCCATAGCCTCTCTTATAGCCTCCCCATAGCCTCAAACCTCAGCTCCCCTGCCTCCCCAACAGCCTTTACAGTTTCTACATAGCCTCTCCCGCTGCCTCCCCCTTCCTACCTTCTGGAACGTTAATAAGTGTAAAGTCTTGAGCCTGTGAAGTAGCAGATTAACAGACAAACAGGACCAGAATACCTTCCCCAGCAGAGAGCTGTTCCACACTGGGTGCCTCAGATAATTGGGAGGTGTTGAAGGAGGCCAGATGATGTGACTGTGAGCAGGCAGCTTATCCTTGGAGGGTGGTGGAGGATGGAAGATGTGGGGGGTGGTGGTGGTGGGGGGGCTGGACAGGGGAAGCAATCCCCCATTAATGCCTAACCCTGCTTTAATGAGGACAAAAATGTCTTGAACTGTTGTACAGTATGTAGATACGCAGTTAAAACCCACTGTCAGGTCAGACCTGA
The DNA here is from genome assembly GCF_054491055.1 of Hypomesus nipponensis. Lineage (NCBI taxonomy): Eukaryota > Metazoa > Chordata > Actinopteri > Osmeriformes > Osmeridae > Hypomesus > Hypomesus nipponensis. Next base: position 5,464,189 of record NC_140374.1, on the reverse strand, counting down.
GTAATAGTCTTTATACAGAGAATGCTTCCCTAACTCACTGTGTGCTGGCATAACACAACATCTGTCTCTTTCTTTCTTTCTCTCTCTCTCTCACACACACACACACAGTTTTCTAATGAGAAAAGGGCTGAATGACGTCCAGTGTTTCTGCATCAGATCCGTGAGGTTATAGACCATTGCACATAGTTTTCTCACTTGCGTCAGGCTGCCCAGTATTATAAGAACCTCTTTGTTTCCATCTGTTTCATGAGTTTTTTTCATTTTGAAAAGGAGCAGATGTGTCTGGGACTGGGGATGCTCAGCTGGGACCAAAACTGACCCAAGCTCCGCTGGCTCCGAGGGCACCGCATCCACACATCACGCCGCAACCCGGGCGACCCTCCAGAGGCTCCGCTGGGGGACAGCTGTGGTTCATTCATGATTTATTTTCATCGGCATGTTTACCTCTTAACGTCCCGTGGGGAAGGCACTTACATCAGCACCAAAAACCGCACAGAGAACTGAGGGTGGAGGGTGTCGAGCAGTAGTGATTTTAAATAACTTAATAAGGGCATTCACGTGCGTATTATGCCTCACATTCCGATTTCCCAAAACGTAAATATGTATTTAAGCGTAAAAACGGTAATGACGGACAGTAGCGCGTGTGGACCCCCGAAGACGAAACACGTCTGTGTGAAATTAAGTTTACTATAGGGACCACATCCGTTTAATCACTCGGATCATCGAGACTACATCATCTACCATTCACTACATCACTGCCAGTAAATATTAAGAGATACAGAAAATTCCAGAAAATCCACATAAACTCGGCAGGAAAAATGACGTTGACAAATGCTTGTGTAGTACCTACATACAAGAGTTTTAACTTAAGTAAAAAAAAATCTGATATTATGCTACTCGTCGGAGGCAGTCAGTTATTGTGTCTACTATTATTGCAGTAGGGAGTAAGGACATGCTGGTACTTACTTAGCTGAAAAGCAACAGGCAACAGGAGACATGCGTAATTCACGAAGGAGGTCATCCTGAGCACGAGCCTTGTCCAGTGTAGCCAGAGAACCGGGTATCCAGATATCCGAATCCGTTTGCTGAGTAAGCTACCGTTCAGCTTGAGCTACCTGCTCCGCTCAGCAGTCCGACGGAAGGTAGGTGAGATAGTCCTTACCACGCTCACGAGGGGGATGAACGCCGTACTCCGGTGTGTGAGTGCGTGTGTGCGTTTACGCAGTGGGCGCGATGAGGGAGGGTGGACAGGACACGTGTAGACCCTATTTCACAACTTCCGTAATTGTTACTGAAAATACGCAATCATCGTGGAAATCTTCTTCCTCTGTCCAGGGCAACAGCGCTAAACAAATGGCGCAAGCAACGAGCAAGAGTTATTGTAGCGTACCGGGCTGTTCTTGTTATTCCAAAAACAACCATATCTGTCGTTTCATGCCTTCCCTGTTGATGGTGAAGTTCGACGAAAATGTATTCAGCCTATCCGGCGGGATGAAGGACCACACTTTACGAATAAAAAGGGGAGCACTTAGCGTAAGGGGTCCCGTTATCGTCCACCTAGCTCTCGACGCTCTTGAGAAATGTTTCCAAAAGGTCGTTATAATACAAATTAAAAACGTTATGTCACAGCATTGTACTTTAATATGTAGATACACACCTATATTATAACATTCCAGTTTTGAAATTCAATCAAGATATGCCTAGAAATGTTACTTTCCTGATTTTAGGAGTTAGCCAGGGGTCCCATTATTGTCCACCCGATCACTTTCAATGGAGAAATGTCAGTTTGACGCTGCGGAAGGCAGATGCTACACATACGGTTTGAGAGCGTATTTACATACTCAATTCTCAAAGTAAGAAGCTGTAATTTGGTGTGCAGCAATATAAAATGTGTACATATAGATGAGTCACTTCTTTCTTTGCTGCTGCATATCTTCTTTAAGAAATTAACGGAAGAAACGGTTGTGGATTTATTTGTTATTTTTTTGTGACAGAGTTTTACTCCACCAGTCTTGCAACGTCAGCAAATGTAATTGCTGGTAAATCTGAGCGAAGTTGTGAAGACTGAGTCTCGGATCCATTTTATTCTGATGTGTTGACGCTTGACAGGACGGTTGGCTTTTATCTTGACAAGCGGTCATCGTCTTATGTTTGGTGCACGCCCACGTGCGTAATTACGTGCACTCGGGTTCTTCTCTCAACGGTGGAGACCCACGGAGCCCGCTGGCCACGAGAGAATGGACATAAAACATCCAGTCATGTCCTCATCACACGCTTATAAAACAAGCCACACACAGACACGTGCTGAATTGAACAAGTCTTTTTTTTTTTTTATTCCAAAAACGGTTAAGGTAAAAGAAATTCTGTAAAATGTACAACATAACAATCCAAGCACAGGAAACAAAACACAAAACAGAAGCTCAATCTTTCAGAACTAGAAGAAAACAGGTTATGCTGTGTAACTGTAGTATAGCGTATCCGCAAGCTACCCATGGTCTGTGGTTGTTTGACTCAAACCGGAAGAATGAAATTAGTAAAAAGAAAAAAATAATAAACTTAACGAGAGAAACAGGAGAATTCAACCAGTCTCTAATCTGGCTCTGTTGAATCCAGCTACAACCACCAGTCATACGGCTCCAGAAGTTGCCAGTTTGAGGAAAAACAAGGATCTGAATTTTCCCACACACACACAAAGCTACGGCCTTCCCTCTGGAGTGCTAAACCCTGATAACCTACTCACCCATGGTCTCTCCCATTCACTTCAGTTAACCTAAACAAGATGATGGTCCATCAGTGTGGTATGGGTAACCTTAAGAGATATTGGTCCACCTCATTCTGAACCCCCTTCTCATGCATGAATGCCAGAGCCCAGCCAAGGTATCAACAAACAGCAGCTCCATGCTGATCCATAATCGACCCCATCCACGCTCCCCAGCTGTGACGCCGAGCAGAGATCGGCTCTCGGCTAATCAGGTCTGATCTACTTGAGGGCTCTAGTAGATCCCTAAACAATTTTAGACCAATGTCCATGCTCCTCCGATCCGTCTAAGCCAATCCAGTCATGGTGGCAAACCTGAAGCCACCTTAATCAATTCCATGTGCCATCTAAGATGATCTTCACGTAGTCAAACACGCTGCCAACCACGTATAAAAAGAACGAATGAAGACAAGCCACCTATTCTGGCACAACAGAACCTCTGTTCCTAACCAACATCTGACGGCACTACTCCTACACCAGACAACCTGGAAGACAACAAACCAAGCAACCTTTCAGAAGAACAATAAGGCACTGACTCCAACCTCTGGGCTAGATGAGACCTACAAGCCTTATCAATTGAACCATGAACTAACCTGCCTGCCAACCAGCCCCACCTTTGTTCCTCTGGCCTGAAGCTGAGCCCTGGGACGAGAACATTCCTCAGGAGATCCGGCGGTGAAGGCTGGAGTCCGTACAGAGACTGTAACAGCATGCCAATCAGACTCCCAACGCAGATGCACATGTATGAACTGAAGTATTCCTGTGCTGTGGTGTCAAGACCTGGACAGATACAAGGAAAGCTGCCAGGGGGAAAAAATTGAAGGAACTTATCAGTTTAACTGCCCTCTACCGCCCCCTAATGACTGGGAGAGGAACTGCATGGGGACTAAGATGACCTGATCATAATCATCAATAACAGGAATCAGTTTATTTATTAGAAGCTTTTCTACTTCTTCATCAAAAAAGTTTTCAAACAAGAATACAAGATCGTAGAAACGAAAGCTATATATATGCTTATATATATATGTATATGAATGAGTGCGTGTGTAAGAAGGAGACGTTCCTGAAGGGGCGAGATAGCTGAATCACAGACAGCCATCTTGTTTTCTGGCGCTTTCTAATAGCCCCACGGTCACCATGGCGAAGCTTGATAACCAGTCGGAGACCTCCATGGCGACCAAAACAAAACGGCAAGAGACTACGGATTTTAAAAAAGAAAGAAAAAAGTCCAGGCTGAACCAGATGCTCCCCAACGCAAAACAAACGCCCTTCAGGCTACGTTGTCCATGAAGGGCCAAAACCACCGTCCACGTCCCCCCAAAAACTAAAACGGTTGTAAATGCCGGGTCCCGCTGGGTGGAACTGGTGGTGGGGGGCGAGAGAGAGAGACAGGAGTGACGCCGACGACGTCATCATCATCCCACGCCCAAAGTCAAGAGGAATAAGCTAGTGGTTGACGAGGCCCTGCAGCATCATCATGAGGCGCCGGGCACGCTTGCCCAGGGCGCTGTGGGGGTCCTGCTGCAGGAACTGGAACAGCTTCTGGCGGACCTGGGAGAGGACAGTGCTCATGTGGTCCCTGGTGACAGGGTCTCCATGGTCCAGGTTCATCACCGCATCCTCCAGGTAGCTAGGAGATGGAGACAGACAGACAGACAGATGGGTCAACACATGAACAGATGGAGAACACCCATTTCCAAGTACTCCAATCACCCGGCCCAGATGGAGCCTAGAGGTCTCAAAAGTCCTGTTACGCATTTCTTGGGACATCTGGGGACGTGTTTCTGGGGCACCTCTACCATCCAGCGTCACCCACACACTCCAAGCCCTGGTATTGCCCTGGCGACCAGGGCAGTGGAGCCGAGCATGCTCTGTCCAGTTCTCTTCCTCTGGGGCCCAAAAACAAGCTCTTTAGCTAAACTGGCCAACAGCCAATCATCATCTCAGCTCACCTGGCCAGCGGCCAATCACTAATAGCCGTTCTATTGCATGGCTCTCCTCTCTTAACAGCCCCCTATCATATCCATCCATCCTGCCCCCTCTACCCCCGCCTTCTCTTTTTACTTCTATTTCAGCCCCCATCCTCTCCAGTTCTGCCCTATCAGGTCTCCCCCACCACAAAGCAGCTATGCCCTTTCCAGACAGAGAGAGAGGAGGGGTGTGGGGGGGGTTGGCCCAAACAGAGTAGCTGCTAAATCAATATGAGTGCGGATCCTTCCTGCCATGTCATAAGCACCCCTGCAAAGAGATACTGCGTGAGAGACTCGGTTCAAAGCGCAGTCCTGGGCCTTTTTACCCCGCCCAACCGCTCCCCTGCTCGCTGTGTGGTCTCCGCTGCAGGCGGCGGGCCCAGATCCCAGCAGATGGGCCGGAGCGGCAGCTGTTCGGCCGTCAGCAGCAGAGAGAGGGAGCTGGGCTGGAGTGCCGGCGTTCAGGGCAGTAAAGAAAAAAAAAAGGCAGGAGAGGACATTCTCACACTATTCACATCTCTTCCTCACCCCCCCCCCCCCCCCCCCACCTCATGCTCTCCCCCACCACGTGGACCGCCAGGGCATCACAGCTGCTTGACAAACTGCCTAACACAGTTTAGTGTGACGCTGGGGACAGTGAAAGCACACAGGTCGCTGATGATGGAGGCTGTGGTGACGTCTGCGACCAGGAGGACCAGAGATGGGCGGGCTTCCAGAGGTCGTGTTAATTGAAGATTTTTCCTTCATTACAATCTGAAGGCTGTCCGTCATGTTGACAGATTAGGGCACAGAGGGTGATTTACAGTAAGGTTATTCACACTCACTGTCTAGCTGTCTTTAGCTGAGCCGTCATGCTGGGAGGCTATATTCCTACATAGCTGCTATGACATTTTGCTGTTCTGAGTTTAACACACTAGTTTGAGTCTATGTAGACCAGCAGTAAAGTTCAATTCAGTTCCTATCTTTTAATGTGTTCATTTTATAATTCTAATTGTTTAACTCTTTTTAATTGCATGGTTCATGAACGCCTGTTTAGGCACGATGGCTGCAGTGTTTTTAGTGGCCTCTGCTGTCACTGTGGGGAAATATGAATCTTTGTGGTGCTGACATGATAAGTGGCAGTATGGCTGGGGTCTCAGGTCTCTCCAGGTGCTGATAAATGCATCATCTACAAGCTTGTTCTGTATATTCATGAATGAAAAGTTAATGCTATTAAATGTCTTACAAAAAGAACAAGATGGAATCTCTTACGATCCTTTCAATCACAATGACGGACAAGGAGTAAGTGTACCTACGTACGTGTGTATTCCAGGGTGCGTGTGCGGGTGTTTACCTGATCTTGAGCTCTGTGCGGGTTGCCAGGTTGGAGGACAGCTGCTGTATCAGGGACAGCAGGACCGGCTGGATGAGGGGACAAGGTTCCTGGCCGAACACCTGCTGGCTGTCGATGGTCTCACACACGTACAGGACCAGGTTCAGGTCTGTGGCTGACAGAGCCTGGGGAGGGGGGGGGGGGGTCACCGCACATGAACCAGTCAGTGTGTGTTGGTGTCTGTGAGGTATTGAGGAGAGGGTGTGTGTGTGTGAGAAAGAGGTGAGGGTGTGTGTAGGTGTTATTGAGGAGACAGTGTGTGTGTGTAGGTATTAAGGTGTGCGTGTGTGTGAGGCATTAAGGTGTGTGTGTGTGAGGTATTAAGGTGTGTGTGTGAGGTATTAAGGTGTGTGTGTGAGGTATTAAGGTATGTGTATGAGGTATTAAGGTATGTGTATGAGGTATTAAGGTGTGTGTGTACCTGCTGGAAGGCCTGGTTGAGCTGGCCCTGCTGCAGCAGCTGGAGGACTGCAGCCTGCTGGGTCTGGTAGTCCAGGTGAGCAGAGGGGACTGGCGTCCCTGCAGCAGACCTCATGGCCTGCATGATGGACGAGGTGACCACAGCCTGCTGCTCCTTCATGGCCTGCCCCACCTCGCCCTTCACGATGCGCTGCACCTGGGTCAGGATAGACTCCTGCAAGCTGGGGAGGAGAAGCAGGAGAACCGGATGGAGGAAAGAAAAGAAGGATCCGATGAACTAACCTCACAAGCACATCAGCAAAACTTAACTGAACAGGACAAAGCCTGAAACAAACGATGGGCTGGTGGTTTCACTAACCGCAGAAGACAACTTTAAAGAGCAGCAAAATCAGAAGGACATTAGTTATTTGCTTTTAGACAGAAGCCTTTGTTTTTCTTTCCGAATCCCTACTCTAAACAGATCTATACCTCCAGAGGCATCCGATATTAACTGAAGGGTTCGATAGAATTCATGTTGGATATTAAGCTCTGGATTAGACTGTTTCTGCACCACCCCCAGACACACACACACACACACACACACACACAAACCCTGATCATTCTGATTGACCCCCCCAAATAATATACACACACACACACAAAAACAACATACTTTCCCACGCTCATGTGCAGCTGATGCTGGACCTCAGAGCGGACGTTAGCCGTCACTGTATTGGCCAGCTGGTCTGTCGACTTCTGGAAGGCGTCGAGCATCTGCTGCAGCTGACCAATCAGAGGGTCCCGCGCATCCTGCTCCCGCAACTTCCTGTTTTTAACGTGGTTCTCCAGCTGCTGGATGTCTGTAGAACAGCAGGTGTGCGCACACACACACACACACACACACAGGGGTCAGTAATACACACGTGTCAGTAGGACAAACACACACTCCTGGATGCCAAACATGCCCTGTTCAGCCGTCTTACATTCATGTGTTCCCTGTTTGAAGCTGTCGTTGATCTGCTGGAACATGGACTGGCAGCCCTTCTCAAACACAGGAAGTACAATGCTCTGGAAAGCATCCTTATAGGCCGCCTGGATGGGGCCCTGCATGGCTTCTGCTGCTGCCCGGCCAATCGCATCTGTTGTGTTCTGGAAAGGGGGAGGATACTTCACGTGACTGTCTGTGACATTCGTTACATGATCGGGTAAGTATTCAAAGCCCTGTGTGTGTGTGTGTGTATATATATATATATATATATACACACACACACACGTGTTTATGTGCCATCGTTCGGCCGGCCCACCTTAGACTTGACCACCTTGCTAACGTTGTCCTTGAGTGCTCCTTCCACAGCGGTCAACTTGGCTGCTATGGTGCTACTGAGCTGACCGGTTACTGGCTCCAGACTCTTAGAGATGGCTGCAGGAGGAGAGCAGAGGTGGAAGGGAGGAGAGGAGGAGGGGGAAATGGAGATGGAGGAGAAAGGTGTTGGCGAAGAGAAGGAGTGAGGGTTGGTAGAGAAAGGAAAGATCATAAAAATAAAAAATAAAAGAGAGTAAATCATCACATCTGATAGATTAGACAGCATGCACGCCAACATGTTAAAGGCTAGCCAGACAGGAAGCAGTCGTACTCTGAGGGACGGTCTTCCTCATCTCGTCACGGATGGTCTTGTCCAGGCGGGAGGAGAGGGAGGAGGAGAGGGAGGAGAAGGAGGAGGACAGGGAGAGGGCTAGCTGCTGAGACAGCTGCTCCTCAAGCTGCTGGTTACGGCTCTGGTTCTCCAACACCACGCGCTCCAGCCTTCGCTCTGGGGTCAAAGGTTAAGGGTCACACCGAGAGCGGCTGGGTCAGGGTATAGCTAGGGGCAGGTGTGTCAGCTCTCCAACCCTGTTCCTGCAGAGCCACACTCATTTCATCTGATCGACACTAGTGACCTGACCCACCAGCTAATCATGAGAAACAGGTGTGCTCGATGAGCAGTAGATGAGAGTGTGAGTGCGTTAGCTGTTAGCGCGGCTAGCAGGTGAGGATACGCTGGTGCTCCTGCTGGCTGGCCAGGGCGTGGTCCACGTGGGAGGCGACGCTGTTCTCCATGTGACCCGACAGCCTCTGCAGCTCCAGACGCAGCTCGGCTAGCTCCCTCTGCTGGCCGCGCAGCAGCAACAGCAGCTCCTCCTGCAGCTCTCCACCCAGCACCTGGGGGGGGGGGGGCGGAGAAAGGGGAAGGTAGACACTTGTTAGTAGCACATGAGCATAGCCATCTCCATGAGGGCTGTGGGGGAGATGAGCACACACACACACACACACACACAGCCATCCCTACCTGATGGTGGTCCAGTTGTCTGGACTGGCACACCTCCCTGAGGACAGAAGACAACAGTCATCACACGACCAACACCGAGACCACTTCCCGTTCCCCTGACCCTCGACCCCACCCACACGACCCCCCCCCCCCCCCCCAGAACTCCTCCCTGACCCTCCACCCACCCCTCGTCCTTCTTGTTCTTCCTCTTCAGCTTGGGTGAGCTGCGAGGGGAGGTCTTCCAGTCCTTCACAGGAAGTCTGTGAGACGAGCGAGCGCCACAGTTCCCCGAGGACGACGCCAGGCTGGCCACCTCGTCGTCATGGTCACTGGGACACACACACAGATCAGTGTTTGTGCCGTGAATCGAATGGTGGACTGCTTGTATTTGAGTGCGCGTCTCTGAGTGTGTTTAAATGTGCTTGTGTGTTTGTAAGAGTGTTTGCGTATGTAGTTGTAAGAGTATGTGTGTGGTTCAAAGAGTGTGTGTGTGTGGTTCTAAGAGTGTGTGTGTGTGGTTCTAAGAGTATGTGTGTGTGTGTGTTTGGTTTTAAGTGTGGGTGTGTTTTATGTGTGGTTGTAAGAGAGTGTGTGTGTGTCTGGTTGTGTGTGTGTGGTTGTGTGATTGTGTACGTGTTGTTGTGTGAGGTTGTGTGTGTGAGGTACCTCTGCTCAGCGCTGGCGTCCTGGCTGTCGTTCTGTGTGAGCTGGTAGGAGCGCCGGTGGTACGGAGATGACACGTGCCTGTCCTTCAGATCTTCCCTGGAGCTAAGGGAACACACACAGTCAGCACGGACACCGCGTGTGTGTGTTTCGTCCTGCTGTAGGTAAGTGTACGTCTGTGCATCTCTCTAGGGCTGTGAACAAGCGTGTGCAATCTCTTAAGGAGGTGCATGTGTGAGTCTTTCAGAAGGAGGGAGAGAGAGAGACAAGAGACAGAGAAAGAGAGACAAAAGAGAAAGAACCGTAGAGAGACTCACCAGTCTCCCAAGCCGTTGTCTCTCAGACTGTTCCGCGTCTCCCTGGTGATGTCGGGGGCGGCCGGCCAGGGGGCGTGGCTTCCATTCCCATCCCCCACCCCAGCCCCACCACCGGCCGCCCCGCCCTCCTGCGACAGGGCGTTCTCCAGCAGGGAAGGGGTGTGGCTCAGCCTGGGCTCCACCTCCCCGGCCCCGCCCAGCTCCGGGGGCAGCAGGGCGTGGTCGGCAGGGGCGCGGCCCCGCGGGGAGGAGGACAGCAGGTGGAGGGCGGAGGCGGCCGAGGCCATGCTATCGGCCATGCTGTGGAGGCTGGGCAGGGCCTCGGGCGTGCCCGCAGCCAGGGAGCGCTGCAGCGTCTGGGACGCGATCTCGGGGATGTCCTGGGACAGGGCGGTGGAGGCAGAGGAGATGACGTCGGGGGAGCGGGCACGGGTGGGCGAGGCCTGCGGGGGGAGGGGGGGGGAGGCCAGGCCCTGGGGGGGGTCCAGGGACAGAGAGGCGATGGGGGGGGTCACAGACTGGGGGGGGGAGAGGGGAGAAGAGTTAGACTGAAACCTGGTGGTGTGTGTGCGTGCGTGTGTGTGGTGCGTACATACGTGCAGGTTGTCCAGGCCAGTCAGCAGCAGGGAGCAGCTGGCTCTGGGGCTGCTGGTTGAAGCACTGAGGGTCAGACTGCTGCTGCTGCTGCTGCTCTCCACACACACCTTGTTACTGCCAGGACTCTGGGTCAGGTCCTCCACAACCCTGCACACGCACACAAACACTGGTTATCCACGTCAGCACAAACAGGCACAGTAGATGGCTCGTCATGGCAAAGATTCAAGAATCAGGATGCAGAAAAAAAAAGGACAAGATCCACATACAAAAGGTAAATAAAAACATCCAGTGAGGTTCCTAAGTGTCCCTCTAAAGTGCCTTCCCTGCAGACAAGCCCGAGTCTTGTAAGGGGCTGGAGGTGTGTGTGTGTGTGTCCTACCTGACAGGGGTGTCAGAGTTGCTGCTCATCCCCGTGACGATAGTCAGACTGCTGGCACTGCTGCCTGGCGACGCTGGCACCTGGAGACAAACAAACACGTCAACCAACCAACCACATTCTGTTGTTGTAACTTTATGCCTGCTATGAGGCTGTTGGGTGGCCTTGTCTTAAGAAAGTCATTGCCCAGAATGACCTGTGTTATAACGTGAATTTGACAAACAAATCTCTTTCGCTGTGACTTGACAAACGGGTAAGAGACAGGGTGGGGTGAGGATGGGGGAGGGACAGCTGGGAGGATGTACCGAGGCGCTGGGGGTCATGAAGGCGTCGGGGGTCATCAGTTTGGGCATCGCGCCGCCGGCCCCGCCTCCTGGCGACAGGAAGTCCACGGGAGCAGGAAGTGAGGAGATCTTCGGCAGGTCGCCATGGGAACCTCCCGAGTCTCTGTCGGAGCTCATGGCCTCCACACTCAGGTCTGTCAGGGGGTCAGAGAAACCTGGGGGACACACAGGAGGGTTAACACACACACACACACAACATATGATGGAACTTAAGACAGATAAAAACAATTTCCCAACACACACACACGGTTACCTCACACACACACACACACACAAACCAAACACACAGGAAGTGAGCGAGACAGACACTCACCAAACGCGTGGTGGGAGTCTGAGTGAGGCAGGAAGAGTGTGGAGCCAGAGCCCAGGTTGGGCTGGAACCAGATCTGAACATCCTGCAGAGACCTGAAGACACCACAACATCAGACCTGTGCCACACACACACACACCTCCACCTCCCTACCCCCCACCACTACCAGAACACAGGGAAAACACACCCATATAGGATGTGTATACATAACATTATAGATGTATAGTTATGTATAGTATAGAATGTGTATAACATTACAAGACTATAAAGAAAGCGCCCTTAAACCCTGTTAGCATCCAGGAAGTCCTTGTTGCTAGCTGCGAAAACTCACTTGGTGTGGACACAGTAGAGCTTGATCTGGATTCCTGATTTAGACTCCAGGGGTCCCTGGGTGCCCTCTGGAGCAGAACACACACACACACACACACGGTAAAGGACATGAATCATCATTGAGGACATTGTATTGCACATTATGCCTATCGGTCAGCTCAGCTTAAATGGTAAAGATGATATAGGGACCGCGCACTTATACAGTTTGGGGTGGTGGGGGGGGGGGGTGTTAGGAAGGAGTTTGGGGACGGTGGTGAGAAGTAGGGAGGGTAGGGTACCTGTGCTCATGCTCTCGCTCTCCTCCACGGGGGGCAGCACCTCGGTGTGCCGCAGGCGGGAGTGAGACACTTCCTGGACCCCGAAGCTGAGGACGGGGTGAGTGAGCAGGAACTCAGACACGGCCGTGAAGCTGGCTCTGCCTCGCTCCTGGTCCTGGAGCAGCTCCATCACGTACAGCACCTGGGACCAGCACACAGGGTTAACACAGTCACAGCACCCGGGACCAGCACACAGGGTTAACACAGTCACAGCACCCGGGACCAGCACACAGGGTTAACACAGTCACAGCACCCGGGACCAGCACACAGGGTTAACACAGTCACAGCACCCGGGACCAGCACACAGGGTTAACACAGTCACAGCACCCGGGACCAGCACACAGGGTTAACACAGTCACAGCACCCGGGACCAGCACAAAGGGTTAACACAGTCACAACACCCGGGACCAGCACAAAGGGTTAACACAGTCACAGTACCCGGGACCAGCACAAAGGGTTAACACAGTCACAGCACCCGGGACCAGCACACAGGGTTAACACAGTCACAGCACCCGGGACCAGCACACAGGGTTAACACAGTCACAGCACCCGGGACCAGCACACAGGGTTAACACAGTCACAGCACCCGGGACCAGCACTCAGGGTTAACACAGTCACAGCACCCGGGACCAGCACACAGGGTTAACACAGTCACAGCACCTGGGACCAGCACACAGGGTTAACTTCATCATACAAAGCACAACACTGGCTGTACAACACTGCTCAATCAAGGAGCCCCGGTAGCTCCATGCAGACCAAGGCTTTATCGCAGCGAACTGGGAATCAAATCCGGTCTTGGCCCTTTGCTGCACGTCTTCCCCCCTCTCTACCTGCCTGCCTTTCCTGTCACACTTCACTTATAATCTGTCTAACAAAGCATGGAAAATACCCTCAAAAATCTCTCTTTAAAGCGAAACTGCTTAATCCGTCAATCAGGTTTAAGCCACACCATGACATCCAAGACTTGTAAACAAGTCCAGCCAGACAGATGGGGTTCCATCAGGTCAGGGCGAGAGGTTTGGAGGTGACAGCAGGCCTCACCTTCCTCTGTACGTCAGTCAGGATGAGGCACTCTGCCGACAGGTCCAGACTAGCCTTCAGGCTGGGCCGCACCGAGGAGTTGAACGGGTCAGGGGAGAACCTGGAACACGGAAGAGTTCAGATTTTTTTTTAAAGGGCTGGAGTTCCCACAGTGGTCCTGGACAAGGTTCCAGAAAAAAAAACGATTGACCGGAGTTCTTGAATATAACTTTTTGGACTAGTTCTGTCAGAAACCAACAATAAAAAGGGTTCTACAGGAGCATTGTAGAACAGAGACCTGATGGTCTGCAGGCAGGTCCAGGACACGGTGCACCACATCTTCAGCTCCTGGTTCTGCTCCGCTCCAGTGATCAGGAAGCGCCAGAAGGGCACACTGCAGGACAGAAGAAGAAAAGGGGAGAATGACAGCAGTCCTGCCTGATACCTCAGCGAAGCCCCGTGAGGAACAGCAGTCCTGCCTGACACCTCAGCGAAGCCTCGTGAGGAACAGCAGTCCTGCCTGACACCACAGCGAAGCCTCGTGAGGGACAGCAGTCCTGCATGACACCACAGCGAAGCCTCGTGAGGAACAGCAGTCCTGCCTGACACCTCAGCGAAGCCTCGTGAGGGACAGCAGTCCTGCATGACAACTCAGCAAAGCCTCGTGAGGAACAGCAGTCCTGCCTGACACCTCAGCGAAGCCTCGTGAGGGACAGCAGTCCTGCATGACAACTCAGCGAAGCCTCGTGAGGAACAGCAGTCCTGCCTGACACCTCAGCGAAGCCTCGTGAGGAACAGCAGTCCTGCCTGACACCTCAGCGAAGCCTCGTGAGGAACAGCAGTCCTGCCTGACACCTCAGCGAAGCCTCGTGAGGGACAGCAGTCCTGCATGACAACTCAGCGAAGCCTCGTGAGGAACAGCAGTCCTGCATGACAACTCAGCGAAGCCTCGTGAGGAACAGCAGTCCTGCCTGACACCTCAGCGAAGCCTCGTGAGGAACAGCAGTCCTGCCTGACACCTCAGCGAAGCCTCGTGAGGGACAGCAGTCCTGCATGACAACTCAGCGAAGCCTCGTGAGGAACAGCAGTCCTGCATGACAACTCAGCGAAGCCTCGTGAGGAACAGCAGTCCTGCCTGACACCTCAGCGAAGCCTCGTGAGGAACAGCAGTCCTGCCTGACACCTCAGCGAAGCCTCGTGAGGAACAGCAGCAGCGCTGCTCTGGGAGGACGTACTCTGGGTCCTGCTTCTTGTGGTTGTCGCAGAAGAGCAGGCAGGAGAGGGGGTTCCCTCCGTGGGGCTGCCACTCATGCAGACACCTGGAGGAACAGGAACAGGCCGATAAACACACACTCTACAGGGACGGAGGAGGATTCTTTGAGAGACAGAGGAGAAGGAGGGAGATTAAAAGTCTTGTTACATTGACCTGGGCTGATCCTGGCCCTCGATGTAGATCTGCCAGAACTTGACGTATCCATCGTGGCTGGCAGTGGCCAGGACCGTTCCGTCCGGAGACAGGGCTCCTTCGCTGATTCGCTGAGAGAAAGACAAACACACACGAGCCAATCAACATCCGGCAGCATCTCGACGTGGTTTAGAAACAGGAGAGACCATGCGGCGGCCCTTACGTCCGTGTGTCCTTTGATGGTGATGAGGCCATCCTTCAGGTCAGCAGCATCCACGGGCCAGCTGGTGGTGTTACTGCGGAGCACATCCAGATCCCACACCTCCGCCTGCGGAGGGAGGGAAGGAGCAAGAGAGGGGGAGAGAGAGCACAAGAGAGGGAGTGAAAAAGAGAGAGGGAGAAAACGACAGGTGATTCGGGAGGATAACACGGAGAGATGATAGAGGTAAAAGGTGTGTCCTACCATGTAATGGTGCAGGTGTGTGTGTGTGTGTGTACCCTGTCCTGGTGCAGCAGTGCCAGCGTCTGGCTGCTGTCCTCGGGGCTGTCATCCTGCTCCTCCTGGATGTAGGGGCACCAGATCAGACGCCTGGTGGAGTTCAAGGGCGTGTCCTCTGGGCGGCGGATGTGTACCACTACCTGGTCTCTGGGGAGGAACAGTTAAGGGCCTCACGGCATAGGAGACATCCCAGACACACAGACAAGCATACACACACACATACAGACAGACAGACAGACACAAATAGACACACACACAGAGAGGATACAGTATTTTGTTGTTGTGGCACGTGAGCTGCCAGACGAACAGGTTGCCAGCCTCGTCCACACAGCCCAGCAGGGCTGAGTCCAGGTGAGCAAAGGCCAGGTCAGTGACAGCCCCGGTGAAGCCCTTCAGCAGGGAGCGCTCAGCAGAGCCCAGGCTCAACACCCGGATCATCGCCTGGTTGTTGGCTCCTGACACACAGGACACGAACAGTCAACACTCGGCAAGGACAGGGTCAGGTGTATTTACACTATATTCATCTTTTTATAGATATACAAAGCAAGGTCCAATTTTACAGACATGGATTAAACCTAGTCCGAGACAAAGAACTTTGTCAATGGAGATCTTTGTGGAATTTCTCTTACTTTAGGACTAGGCTTAACCCATGTCTGGGAAATTGGGCCTTAGTGTATATATGCCGATAGGGTTAAGAGTCAAGGGCTAACCCAAACCCTGAGAACCTTTAGTATTTGCTTTCTTCACACTTCTAGAGCATATGGTTTACTTGTTTATACTAGGAAAGGGGGGGAAATAAAGTGTTGTTTATACAGAGATCTCAACATAACATAACACACGCCAAGTAAAGCCTGCCCTGCTCTGGTATGTGGCTCTATCACTGGCTGTTATAGAAGCCATTCCTGCCCGGTGATATCATGGCCTGTACTGACTCCCACAACAACACCGCCTCTGCCTCTCTGCACCGCCTATGCCTCTCTGCACCGCCTATGCCTCTCTGCACCGCCTATGCCTCTCTGCACTGCCTCTGCCTCTCCTAGATGTTGTTGTTGTCCCAGACATCGTTCCATCATCCTCCTGTTAGTGCCGCTCTGGCAGCGTGAGGATGAGCCTGATGCCTTGGAGCACTGCGTCATAGAGGGGAACATTGACGTGACAGACTCAAGTGCTCATGTTAACTCATGTGCATTATCCCTTCTTAAGAGTCAAATGGAAATCATTATAAACGGGGGAAACCATGGATATAGAAAGGTAGATGGTGCATTTTGACGTGTGGCTGTATCCACCATATTGGCACGATCCAGATCTGCTGGTACACAATATGAGGTGTGTACTAAGAGATAAAGATTTTGTATGAAAATCTACTGAAACTCGCCAAACTCAGACTGGTTTGGTGTAAACGTGAGAAATTGAAAATGATATTGGCAACCAGTCACTCAATTTAGATTTCAATAATTAACCAGTCTCAAGTTAAATCTCTCGCATTCATGACAAACCAGATTCCATGAAATGCAGTTAGATTTTATAGAGAAGCCTGCATCACTCAATACACTCTTCCTCGTGATTGCGACCGTTCCAACATGGCTGACATGCAAACGCACAGCGGCGACATACAACAGCAGCCAGTGAAATGACTGATAGAGGAACCACATGATCAATCAGTACACTCACCTCTAATGGCGTACGCCAGGAAGGAATTGGACACAGCAATCAGGTTGCCATAGTAATACTTGTGTTCCCAGTCGTACTTGGCAACAGGCTGGATCTTCACCTGAGGGAAAGGAGAAGACCATCAGAGACTAAAACACAAAAGTAGGAAACACCAGCTTACCACACAATGTCTGACTGTGTGGAAAGAGTGTGTTTAAGTGTGTGTGTGTCTGTGTGTGGTGGTGGTAAGAGTTACCTTGTTGCTGCCACGGGCTTTGCTGTCAATACTGGAGTCTCTACTGGCCACAATCTCCACATTATTGGACGTGATGGCAATACAGGTGGAGCCATCATCTCCAGACAAGCAGCTGGGGGGCACAACAGACAAAACAATGGCTGCTTCAGACATCAGGATTCCGGTGTCCAGTCCCACTACGCTCTACAATCAGGTAAACAAGCACTTTTTATACTGGTAAGTGGGTGCACGCTTCGTCCGCGATTTTTTTTTTTTTTATGGAGAAAAAAAAACACAAAAAACAAAGCGTCAACAAACTTGACTGATGTTATACTGGCGGACACTCACATTATCTGGGCTTCTTGGGGGCTTTCTGCAGGCCCTTCCTTCTCCGCCATGGCTGAGCGCTCTCCCGCTCCAAGGAGATCGGCTCCCAGAAGACCGTTCAGTTCACCATTGAACGATGGTTTCCTTTGGTTGTCACTGGATGACGAATCTGCTTGATAAAAGACGGTTAGGAGAAAACTTTGTAGAAACGGCGCCTTGCTAATTACACGGAACACGGAAAGAAAACGTTAGATAGACGGATCCCCAGACAAAACGAAACAAAAAGGACAAGCACAACGACTAAGTTTCCTTTATGTTGTTGAGGTGGCGTTTGCTCATGCTACATTGACGTGAGCCAGCCAGGCAAACAATTTCCACTGACAATTAATTAGCTACCAAGCTACCATCACTTACTAGTAATAAGTAGCTAAACTGGTTGGCTCACCAATTTTGTATCGTCGTTATTTAGCTTAGAAGGGAGAGGCCGAGTGTGTTAGATGGATTTAACTTAACAATGGCGACGATTAACTTTTTTTTCTACTCAGCCATGCATATCTTTAATATCTGTATTTGTAGTCGGGAAAATTCGCACAAGCGGAGCTGAGGCGAAAGTTAACGTTAAGTTTGTTACAACATTCGAACGTTCCAGATTTTTTATTCCAGCGAGCCTGTAAAATCATTGCGCAGTTTTCTGCTACTAGCGACCCAGCCAGGCTAAAACGCCAAAAACTTGATCGCTAAAACAAGCAATGTTAAACGATGCAGCTAGCTAGCTAAACGAATCTTTAATTTACAAATTCCTGGGTGTAACGTGAGCATGCACATTGCTTGATAACCCGGCCGAAAATGTGAGAGCAATTTAGGTAGCCAGCTATTGCAACGCTTTATCCCAGACTAGCTTGTTAGCTTTCTAGTCTGTTCATGCGGCCTAATGCACCTCACTGGTCTCCTTTCATTCCCGGTGAACTTACCGGCGCTGTTCCCGGGTCGGTCCAGTTTTAAGATATCTCGAAGGTGCTGGGTGGCACCCTCAATATCTATATTAGAATTGGAAGCCATGTGTCAGGGAAAGGGGGAATTGGGATTTGAGAGGGCAGCCAAATGTTTTTTTTAATTTTATGTCAGTGCTTGCTTCGTTTGCCTCCAAGCTAGTAGCAAACCGTCTAAACTTCCGCTGTGCGTGTTCACGCATTGTAGTCCACAACGTCAAACGGAAACAGAAAATGCTGTCAACAGTTCCTACTGAACTTTGACTCTATCCTAAACCAGTCGATGTAATATAAAAAGAAACATATACTCATTAAAACATGCATAAAATATCCTTAACAAGCCTTACATTGAACATTGAATGATTTGTTTATACTATATAACAAATTATCTAAAAAAGGAACGGAAACAAAGTTTACAACATTCCTACTTTTCAAGAATAGTAAGGAAACACACGTTGTCATGCATTCATTTTACTAGACTGACCAGATCCTCGAGCAGACATCTTAATCATGAAATGAACAGTTTAATAAAATATAAATGTTAAAAATATTTTAAAATCAACACTCCCATTCTTCCAGAGCATGTAAACAAATGACAGGAGGCCGAGGTGCTCATGAATTACTTGATGTTAAGAGGCTGATCTCTACAATCAGTCTTGCTTTACATATTACTTTGATGAAGAGAACAGGTGGTAGTTTTGTGTAGAAAGGAAAGGAAAAGAGACAGGCAGATACAGGGAGACAGAGGAAACAGGAGTTGACATCTTCATTAAGAAAATGTGAAGGTTTTATTGTGTATGGCGGCCGTTGTAACGATAGATAACTGTGAGCAGACAGGGTAACAGTTTCATCATCCTCATACGGTTCTCCAGGGAGCACCCAGACTTGACCATGAACAGAAACCCAACCTTCAATGAGAGCAGAGATGCAGTAAAATACACTAAGGCAAACTGATAAAAACACACAAGGGGTTAATAATAGAACACAACTATAGAATAGTCTGAAAGTGAACTAAAAACAGTCAAGTTATTAAGTTAACAGCAGAGTCCAATAGACTGGTAGGCACCGGTAAGCTGCTGTTGTCGGTGTCGTCCTGGTCCGGTGTGCACAGAGAAGCTCCCAGCATCATGCAGGTCAGCAGAGAGGCAGAAAGACTGGTCAGCCAGCTCTCAGCAAAGGAGCACATATTGTTTCTGTTGGTCAGGCCGGTTCCAGCCCGCGTGGGATTCTGGGATTGGAGTCTAGTATCCGGTGTTGTTCTGTCAAGACGGGTGCAGACGAGGTAGAGGGGGGGCTGGAGGTCTGCTCCACCCCTGCCCCGCCTTCCCAGGTCCTCCTGCCCACCTGGGAGGGAACGGGGCTTATCCAAAGTTGTGCAGAGCCAGCCTGAACATATCATTGGTGCATACCCACGCATCGTTAATGTTCTTCAGGATAAAACACTGGTGGAATCCTATGACAGGGTCATCGTCTGCCTGGATATCATACATACAACATACACAAATACAGACATTTGTATTTAATATTTATTCCACAGTAGTAGAAAAAGTAGTTTGAAGGTCGGTACATCTGTGTCAATGGCTGGTATAGTGTAGCGGGACTGTTTGGGTTCTTTTAATGAGCTTTCTAGGGCATGTTTCCCTAAAAGTTGAATCCAGACCATTGAGTGAAAGCTAAAAAATTACAATTTAAATACATGAAACTCCAGGGTCTGTCTGGGATCATCCCCACCCTTATATTAAGGAGTATTTGTGTCATTGGTTGAAGTACACCGTTTATTCCATTCCACACACACCATCCATACATGTTTGACCTTGGGGTAGCACTGAACTTGAGGCTTTTAACATCATCACTGGCAAGTATAACAATTCCAGCTAATAGCAATTTGTTATTGTTATTTAGGTATGTGTAACAAGAAACTTGAGGGTAGGCCACTGTAATGTTGTGGTTTTCAGCATGAAATACCACACTGAGCAAATTAGCTAGCCGATTGGCTATCAAACATTAGCTGTACACAGCTAGGCTATTTTATTACAGGGTCAAATTAATGTAACCCCCTTAAGAAAATAATTTTATAGTCAAGGTGCTTGTATAAAATAAGAGTAGTTTACATACCTTTAGCTGTCCTACAACCATACTCAGGATACAGCTGTCTGGGGTGGGCTGGTGGTCCTGGGCTGTTATACTATGGGCAATTTTTGTAAAGGGGAGAGTCTGGGGATGAAAAATAAACATAAAAATCATAAAGACAATACTTAGATCAAGTACTCACAACCAGACCACCTCTGAGTCTTTTAGACTTTTGGTCATCGATTGAAGACCTGGAGTAAACCCTCCCCTTGATCAAGGAACACCATGAGTTGGGTTCTTTGTTCCTGTTTGAGTTTACAGTGTAATAACTGACCACAGTGGGCTAAAACAAACGGTCCCGGTTTGAGACACATCTTCAGCTCAGTGCTGTTGTCCTTGCTTATATGCATGTGGTTGCCACGGTGTGTAAACAATCTAATACATCAGATCAAATTAGAACGGGACTCACTGAGAGCTTCTCGACAATCGCTGCTTTTCCCTGGAATTGCTGTCCCTCCCATGTAAGGCATGACGCATCAATCTGGCGGGAGAGAGAGGGTGTTAGGAGACACTGAGGAGGGAGGTTAGTGTAGAGCAGGGGTCCTCAAACTACAGGCCCGTGGGCCGAATATGGCCCACCCACACAGTTGGACCGGCCCTCTGAACAATGCCAGAGACATGTTTTTAAAATGTAATTTTAAAACGGGCCTTTATATTTTAAACATATCATATCTGTATTTGATAATGAAGGTTGGCTTTCAAACTAAAATGCTCCCTAGTTATTACCTATTAACATTTTTCTTAGTTATTAACTATAATTATTAACATAAACAAATTATTTGTTAGATTCACACACCAACAGAATAGTACATTCAACATAACGTTCCATTGTGATCGAGCAGGTGCACGCGAGCCAGCAAGAAAATCCGGCCCATGTAATTTTCTGTACAGACCAACCCGGTCCTACATGAACGAAAGGACAAATTATCTGGCCCTCGCAGAAAAAGAGCATCGGTAGACAACAAAGGGTGGATATGCAAAGAAATCCTAGACAAGACCAGTGACAGTACAGGTGGTTCTTCTTGTTCAGTGCTCAGTTACGTGTGTATGTGAGCTGTGAGTCATATCTGGTTGTTAAATTTTAAAGAATGAACTGAGCTGCCAAGAACCAAACAATGCATGTCATGCCACAAGCTCAGTCGGGAATGTTTGGAGTCTGGATGACAGCTGGCATTATTACAGAACTTTGAATACATGTATTGCACTTAGTAGGCTTGAACAATCTAATTTGAATTAAATAAATCTAAAAAACATTAAACATATCCAGCAAATTAATTCAGAACACATAGTGAAGGATGACTGGGGTGTAGGTAGGAAGAGGACAGAAGGAAGGTGTTCTTGATAGAGAGCTGAAGACAGGAAAAGGAAGCAGCAAAGTAGTGCTACTGTAGCTACTGTTGGATAGAAGTTCTACACCGACAGTAATTGAGACACACAAGAGCATACATCTGACAACGACAGATGCTGTTGATACAATGATAGGAACATAACACGCTCTATACTTACATATATTGCTCCAAGCTGAGTCCTGTCGGTGTCGAACAGCTGGTAGTAGTGCTGCACAAAGCTAGACCCTATCTGCTCCCAGATTGGCTTGTCCCCCATCCTGAATCTCCCAGCGACTCTCACTATGGATAGGCAGACGTACAGACAAGATACATATACAAGCCGGCAGGACAGAAGGAGATGGACAGTCACACATAGATAGACACAGGCAAAAGTTGAAACACAGATAAGACAGGTCAATGGAAACCAGAGATGCCTCGAGGATACTGGTCATTCACAGTTTGCTATTAAACTTCAGTTGCTATCATGTAGCAACGCCTCTTTTGAGTGGCAAACGGACAGTGACAGAGTGAGTCATGTGGCTCCAACTTTCGGCAAGGCAAGCACATTCAAATGTTGGCAGATACAACTAGCCCGACCCTAGCCGAACAGAAACCCCACCTGTCTGACTACCATGCTGACTACCATTGGTCTATTCAAAGTCTATTCAAAGCCAGCCAGCCAGGGATCGGCTAATATAATGTTTAGGGTTTACATGTTATTTTAGCAGCTGATTTGCCATCGTCAGCTAGCCAAGTGCTAACCTAATGTTAATAGGCGGCAGCAACGCTATTAAATGTCTAAATATCAAGCAGTTACGAAATAAAATGCTAGTTGATATCGGGGTTAGAACATTTCTCGTGACAACCAAAATAATTCGTTGGCACGTGCTTTTTTAACTGAGTACTAAAAATACTCTACTCAAATATTATTGCCTGCCTGTTCCTTTAGACGGGGCCCGCTTCCAGACAGCATAGGCGTGTCCTAGCACTTTTAGCCGGGCCACCACATTTGAAAAATGTTTAACGCACAAGTCTGTTTAAATGTAACACGTAGATACAGTTACTTGACGACTAAACTACC
Organism: Hypomesus nipponensis; assembly: GCF_054491055.1. Taxonomy (NCBI): domain Eukaryota; kingdom Metazoa; phylum Chordata; class Actinopteri; order Osmeriformes; family Osmeridae; genus Hypomesus; species Hypomesus nipponensis. The sequence goes on along the minus strand of NC_140374.1, from coordinate 5,441,466 downwards.
CTCATTCAACAAACCATTAAATGCTTTAAAGAAACTTACCGCGGATCTAAACCTTTCCCTGGTGCCAGTTATGGCGATTACTCCAGTTCACCAGCGTCTGTGTTAAAGTGCGCATGTCTAAAACGTTAATCTGCCCCGTTGGTTTGTTGGAATTGTAGTCTTCACGTCCAGTTTTGCCCAGAGACACTCGCTGTCTTTTTTTCTTGATTAATAAAACCTCATCAGAAAACTGATTTTACTTTAGGGGTATTTGCCCACAACCGATATTTTTACAACAACCAATATTTTGACCAGTGGCATTGATGTCACCAAACTTCTATAGACAACTTGGTCCAAGTTTAGTAGTCTACCCATGAGACCAGGGGCGTTGGTTTGTTTTTGAATGTAGATGAGACAGCGTAAAAAAAGAAGAAAAAAAGCCTATGTATATCAGTGGATTGCAGCGAATTTTCTCAATAAAAAGCAATAGGGACAAAGTTTTCTAAAAGCTAGTGGGACATGTCTCACTCATGCATAACAAGACCTGCGCCCCTGCAGAGGAAGCCTGAGCATCATTCTCAAAACAAAACTCAACTTGAAAGATACAGGCGATGCAAGATAAAGTAAGGCTTTATACGGACAGCAAATTACAGCAAAAACATACAACTGGATCCCAGATTGCTACACATGCTGTCCGAAGACTAGAAAGAAGATGCACTAGGCCAGCTTGTCGACAACTACTCTCTAAGACTGCCGTGTTTTGATCAGTGAGGTCTCGTGCACGTTTGTGTGTGTGTTTGTGTGTGTAAAGCCCAATGTGGAAATATCAGTCCTGTGGTGTCTGAACACCCGCCCTGGTGACGTTAGCCACCAAGAGGCGCTGAAGAAGCTGCTCTGTTTCGACTGGCGCTGTCTGCTTCTCTAGCTGCTCAGGGGTACACTGGAAAGCGAGGGTCAGGTTCCAGTCCAGAGTAGTTGAGTCCAGAGAGGGGTCAATGCTTCTGAAGGCTGACCTGAGGTCTGCCACAGTCAGCTCCCTGGCAATAACAAACACGAATGACATCACTGCATTCATTAGCATTTAGAAATTAACATTGAAGGCTCGCTGTGTGACAACAAGTGATTGTCGTGTGTGTAAAATATACATACTCTCTGCCCCCTAACTGTGATTTCAGCTGGCTGATGTACTGCTGTTTCTCTCTTTCTGACTGCCTCCTCACCAGAGTCAGGAAGTCTCTGTGCTTCCCATCAGAGTCCTGGAGGAGAAACAACACAGCAGCTTTCACAGTGTGGACACCAGAGGTCATCTATGTAACCCAACATGGAGCTGTGAGGTTCTTGAGATGCAGAAGTCAGAGGTTAGGTATGTAGAAAAGCCAGGTTAAATACAAGTGTGTTTGGTAGGAGATTCAGAGAACACAGGTTTGGGGCAGTGGGGAATCTCACGTACATACTAGTATTTCAGATTGTTTGTGTTGGAGGGACGGGTATTTGGGTTTGATTGGGTATGTTTCGTAGCTGTCCTTTAGCCTGGCTCTGCCCTCCTACATACTTCCGCTCAATTTGGATTTCACTTCAGTAGTAGGCCTGGGAGTTAAGCTCTGAAGTCAAATTCCAGAAACAATTTTTTTGTAGGTCCAATCAGCGAACAGAGGGAGGGGCAGAGAACGATGACGTTAATGTTGTGCAGTAGTTCTGAGTAGTGCAGTAATGGCGGCGGAGAAAGATGCAAGCGAAACTATTCTGCGGTTGTGGCAACGCTGCCGAATATCCATAGGTTAAAGCCGGAGCAAGAACATTCCTTGCTGAGTTTTGTTGGTGGCCACGATGTTGTGGCCCTCCTCCCCACTGGGTTCGAGAACATTTTGATTTTCCAGCTGCGGCAGCTAGCTCCGTTACAGTAGTGGTGAAGGAGTTGGCTAAGGCGAACGCTTGTGATTGGTTATGGCAAATCTGGGCGGATCCAATAGTTTTAAACTTCAACAGAGGACCCGCCTTCAAGGAAGTTAACGTTTGTCAATGGAGAGATCCCAGACCCTTTGTACAAGTGAAATGTACAAGGGTCTGGTTAGGACAAGGCTAGCTGTCCCTTGCCATGTCGCAAGAATTTCACTTTACAGAATGACCTTGTGTTGGATACTGTGTACATGATAATGCATCGCTGTTACTCTGGATGGTGTATAGACCTCCATTAAGAGCCTCTGGTAGTTGATGATGCCATTGCTGCTGCTGTCCTGTTCCTGCTGGGCGACAGACAACATCTCCTCTACATCCTGGTCTGTCTTCAGGGGAAAGGCCATCCTCAGGGCCTCCCTGGAACACAGCACAGACCTCTCAGCACAGAGTAGCTGCCTACTATAGCAGAGCACACAATACGCTACAGCTACGCTACATTGTTGTTACGCATCAATCGCATAACGCTGCGGTGAGTGAACTGTTACCGTGATTGGTGAAGAGTATTTTGCAGGCGTTGTGTTGTCTTTCATAGATAATGTTTACCTGAACTCCTGGAGGGTTAGTGACCCGCTCCCGGACGTGTCAGTCTTAATCAGCACCTTCAACAAGTTAGACAGCAGATGTGTCTGCCCATGATATACACTCTCATCCACCTGGGAACACAGAAATCACCCATGGCACATTAAACCAAAAACCTATCAAATAACATGCAACATGACATGGAGATAATGCTGGCATGACTCAAAGTTTCTCTCACCCAGAGTTGGGGTAGTTACTCAAAAAAAGTAATATATTACACATTACTAGTTACTTTTTTTAAAGTCATGCTTTACTATATTACTCACTGGTGAAAGTAACTAGTTACACTACTAGTTACATTACTTTTGGATTATTCCGTAACATCACCTGAGATGCACTATAACTTACTTGCCAAATAACAATATATGTACCATAGGCCTATATATATGCCCAAATCAACTCAAATTCTTATTATAATGAGGACATACACAAGATGTTACCGAAAGACGACGATTCCACTGTCGAAACAGGCAACATAAATCAACTATATATGCACCTACAAGCCTGTTTAACTCTGATTTGGTAACCTGCTGTTGAAAGTCCAGTCGTGGCTGATTGGCTGTTGTCGCAACGGCAAACTTTTATCGGCATCAGTGTCACTAGATTGATCTTTAGCTACTAATCTAGAAAGGCATGTTGCCGTTGAAGATGTTTTAAAATATTAGAAGTTGTGTTCGCGGCGGTGGAGAGGTATTTTTGGCCTGGGAACAATGTATATTGTACAGTTTTTGGGCAAGTTTTTGCCCTTTTGCGCAACTAAAACAAAGTAATGTGCATACTTCCATCCCTCAAACGATGTCCTGAGCGGCTCTGCCATTATGTTTTCGCTTCTTGAGTTTTGGGGATAAGGTCAAAGTGACGAGTGTTACGCAAACACACGCGCTGTAAAGGGGAGTTTGATTTATTTATTTTTCCTCCCGACATGCAGATTGCAGTAATGCAAGTAACGCAAGTAACGCAATTTTTTTTTAAATAAGTAACTGTAATGCGATTACTGAAGTTATCAACAGTAACACGTTACATTACTGCGTTACAGACAAATGTCTGCGTGTCTTGGTAGTTACATTTGTCTGTAACGCAGACTGTAACGCAGACCTGTAACGCAGACCTCTCGGTAGTTACACGGCAGTCATAGAGAGTAGTTACTTTGTAACGCGTTACCCCCAACACTGCTCTCACCTTCCCCGTGAGAATCAGGTGGAACAAGTTGATGACATCATCGTTGGAGTGCTGGTGGAAGGATTCCATCAGACTGTAAGCCCAATCTCCTGCTTGCTCCCTATGCTGTCTCTCAAGGTGCCTGTGCAGAAACTCACCCAGGTCACTGCTCTTGTCACTCTGCGCGCGCACACACACACACACCCACACACACAAAATAGGAAATTGTAGCTCAGCTGGAAACATGCATGACAGTGGTAGCGAGGCCGACTAGGGTAACAAGTTTTAAGGGGATGTGATAATTCACCTTCTCATCCTCAGTCACCTTCTCCTTCCATGCCTCCCTGATGACTCTGTGAACGTCAGCCTTCTGCAGGTGCAGGTTCTTCAGATTGCCTTCGTAGCGTAGGTACACCGGCACTTCAGCACCCCCACCCTGAACAAAATCACACACACACACACACAGTGAATCCAGAAGACCCATTTTGGCACTTGATTTGAATTCACTAATATTCACCATCCATAGGGATTCAAAACAGACGTTTGAAAACAATCTCTGACACAAAGGATCTGTCTCCTTCTCACAACCAAGCTGTCTCTTGCAGTTTGAACAAAGAAACACATTGTCAGCTGCTTGGCTTTTATATTAGGTAGGATTCCTATCCATAAGAAGAACTGTATGTACCAACACTAGAAAAATGTATCCAAAAAGTCTGTCTAACTGTATGAAGGGACTGAGGATGGAGCAAGTTTTACCAGTCCAGTGAAGAATTCTTTTGGCTCTGATGTGTTTCCCACTAGTTGCTCTAGAAGGATCTCTAGCCTCCTCTGACTTGATTGGTTGTGACTCAGCTCTGCCCAGCGCTCAGCCCCTCCAACCGCCTCTACACACAATAAGCACAAGATGAACTTCAGGCTGTTGCATTTCACAAGTAGATGCAGTAACAATCCCTCAGCAAACACCAAATCATGGGCAGTGGTGGCGAGGTGTTGTGTGTGCGTGCGTGTCACCTGAACACTTGTTCCAGTGCGGCCTGGGAGTTGAGCTCTTTCTGAAACGGTCCAGCTCGTTCTGCAAGCCATCTCTATCCGAGGTCATCTGCCTGTGTAGCTCCAGCAGGGTGTCGTACTCATGACGCATCTGCTCGAAGTCTGCTTGCAAAGTCTCTATCTGGACAGCAAAACAAACCCACCATCAGCACTTTACACGGTCTAGCAGGATACAGAACAGTGCTGGTCAGTACTTAAAGTAGGACTGCCGTGGGCGTGTGTGTCAATACAATAAGTGTTGGTCGAGCCCTGAGTTTGTAGAATAAATTGCTTAAAATATCAACCCTGAAACCCAGCGTCAATTACTTAACCTTCCACAAACACTTCATCAACATGTATTTTAACCAAACATGAACCTTTTTAAACGTCCTTATCAACATGCATACCATTGTCTTGGTAACATGAACTACATCTCTGTGTATCCGTGTTCATCCATATGAAATGGCTTTTAGTAGCAGATTTACTAGAGAACTATTTCATTTTGATTTGTTCATAATATTCACACCGGGTTACAAACATGTACCGTGTTTACCACATTGTGTATGAGTGTTTGTATATGAGTACTTTTATCAGGCTCTCATGGTGTGTGTGTTCCAGCGACTCCCAGTCTCTCCGAGGGACCACGTCTCCGTACTCTGCATGCAGACGGTTGAGCTCCACCTGTGCTCTGGTCAGGTCCTCTCTACACACCCTTAGAGACAGCTCCACCTGCACAGGGTCCTTACTCTCTAACTCTGGCACAGGGAAAGACAAGGGTCACCGCTGATGTAGGCACACATGACTCTTGTTCAAATGCATTTCTCACATTTAAGTACACATAAAGCATGTCATCAGGCCTATTTTGACAAACCAGACCACAGTTGAACCATGCTATCTTTAAAACACTGTAGATTGGCATGAATTCATGTCGATATTCATTGAATGTTTTGGAGGAGTTCAAAAGATGATTTTGGTACCACTTTGCTGCTCCTCGTCTGCCTCCTCCTCCCCTCCACAGCTCGTGCTGCTGAGGTTGGTGATGAGCAGCTTCCGGGCATCTCTCTCCTCGCGGTACATCAGGTACTGGGCTGCCAGTTCATCCTGAAGACTGCTCACCTGGAGCAGGAGAGCACACGCCAGAGCATTATCCAAAACTAGTGGCATTCTGAGAGTATGGAGTGTAACAGAAGATCTGGTCGTGTTCATACCTCTGCCCGCATGGCACAATGCTTCTCCTTCATGTTCTCCATGACCTTCTGCAGACGGAGGCGTTCCTGTTTCAGAGCTCTGATCTCCGACCTCTCCTCCTCTCTCAGACCCATAATCCTCCTCTCACACTCCTCGGACACCATCACCAGCCTGGCTCGCAGCGGCTGCAGCTCACGCACCTGGTCCCGCAGGTACGCTGCAGATAAACCATTCTAGTCATGCACACAGTCTGTTATACTGGTACCATGCAAGTAAACACAGCATGTCATTACAAGTGATTCATTTATAGGAAGTTAACTCGCTATATCTGCCGTATGTTAGCTATATGCCTGAAGTGTGTCTCCAAGTACAAATACTGTATACAGCACAGCAATGTGACCCACCTAATGTAACCTCGTATTCATTCTTAATGGCAGAGAGAAGAGGCTTGTATGTTTTGAAGTCCTCAATGAAGCAGTCAAAGACCTCTCGGTAGGCCTATTTGAAATAGTCACAGAGGCGTTTAGGTTGCAAGATGATAGGTGTACAGGTTTGTATGAGGGTTGGTGTGTGGTGCACATGGGACCTGTAGTTTTCGCTCCTGTACTTGGGGTGCCTGAGGGTCAATGGCCTGCAGCTCCCTCCTCAAGTATCCCTCTAGCTGCTGGAGAAACTTTGGCTTTGCCACCTGTCCACCAAACTCATCACCACATCTACAGGTGCAGAACAGGACTCAAGTTATTATATTTATTATGAGCATATTATAGGCATATTTACAGATACTTCCCTATTCATAATCTACATTGAGGTAAATGTAAATTGTATTTGTATAGCCCTTTTTAGAAGCCATATCACAGAGGGCTTCCGTATGCCCATTAGAACTGCACCCAAACCAACCTAAACCCTCGAGGATATATGTATGACTATTGATTACATGCAAGATTAAAAAGTGCATGGCTTATACAGGTCCAGTCCAAGCACAAGTGACTGAACCAGACAGACTGTAGTTAGATGGTGCAGACAGACTAGTGTTATGATGCATTCATTCAGGTCAGGTTGGTGGAGTCTGTTGAAGGTTCTGTAAGGGGTAGACAAACTAGTTGTTTACCCGTGGTTCATGATCTTGCCCCCTGCCCCATGGGTCCGCCCACTCCGCACTAACTGGGAGGAGATGTGGGCGGGCCAGGTGGATAAGTAACTGGATGTCCAGTTCACCTTTCAGGTACAGTACACACAAACACACACACATATTGATTCTGTTTCAAAGCACATACTGTACAAAAAGCTTGGCGAGCTGGATAGCTGACATATCATAAGTATATTTGTTGAGCCAAATAAACAAGGTAGCTTTTCAGCTAGCAGTAGTATTACTCTGGTAATAGATGCTGTGCGTTTGGCTGCACCTCTTTCCTCCGCTGTCAGACGTGTTTTACCCTGGCTAGAGCCGTTGTCCCGCTGATACTTACACGATTGTCTGAAAAAGAGATGAAAACGTAATCTTAACCCCCCCCTCTTACTCTTTGGCTAGTTGTTAGTCTAATGCTTGCAATGCTTCAAGCATTGGTGGCTGGTGCATTAATAAAGTGTATTTCACTTGCCTTCCTGGCACTGATATAGGTGGTAATCTCGTTTCTTTCTGTGTCGACATCTGAAAATGTTGGTTTGAATACTAAATTAATTAATCGTAATTCTAGCTCATATCTTTTCGTATTTATTGGCTAGCAGGTCGCTTGTATCAGTGGCTTGACTGTGCGTCAACTGTGTTTTGTTTATACAACGTTGTCATGGACACGAAGGACCCCAGAAAGGACCTACATAGTAGCCCATGGTACTCCGGATCAATGGTTAAACCTTTAAAGGCAAACAAAACATTTTAGATGTGGAAATATTTTATTGTTTCACCTGGACTGCAATGCAATCTGATATTTTTTGCAAAATGACTTACGGTTTTGTAAATTTAATAGGACCTAGACATACCCGCGGTGTTTGTAATTTGTTTACATCTACACATTTCTCATGTCATGTCACCCATGTTTTTTTTTTGTTTTTTTTAATTATTACAATATTTACAAATTGATTGTTTCAGGGTTGTAGTGCTTGAAACACAGCCTAATGCAACTAAATAACAAACACAAATATTAAATATGCTGCATGTCATTAAGGTTGTCAAGTTATCTCTAAACTGACAACGTCTTTTGAGAAACCCTGTCATGTCCACCAAAATGTACAGTAAATTAAAAAAAACTCTAAAACGATATGTCCTAGCTTCCTCTTTATAGAGAATAACACACAAGCGATAGGTGGTTGAGGGCCCTGTAGTTGATTCGTGAAAGCTCGCTTGTGGACGGTCTTGGTATTAAACTACACTACCCACACTTCATGTTGACTACAGTAGCGACAGAACGTTGGTTATCCGGGGATATCACACCACTGCTGTTTCTCTCAGTCCATCTCACTCTCACCCAGTGTCAACGGACTGACAAGGCATAGAAAACAAACCAAAAGAAGACATCTCACACCGACAATGGCAGAGCTTGGTGCGGGGAGCCTGCTGTTAGGGGATCCTGCGTTTAACTACCAGGAGCACGAACTGAACGAACGATTAAAACGACTCTATCCGGCCGTGAACGAGGAAGAGACCCCGCTACCCCGATCTTGGAGCCCCAAGGATAAATACAGTTACATCGGGCTTTCACAGAACAATCTGCGGGTCCATTACAAAGGTAGCTAACTTTACACAAATGGCAACAAGTACATCATTAGGAACGTTGGCACGGGGTCTTGCTCAAATATGTCATGTACTTTGAGGGTCACAAGCGTCGTAGATATCTGACTGTATGCGATTAGCTATGTGTGTGCAATCTGCCAGATCTAGTTTGAGCTGCCTCTACGTCCCTCTTGCTTTGTTTCACAAGAGGAAAGAGGAATGCCCAAATGGTTGAACTCGAGAGCTAACGTTAATCATGACAGTATTGAAGCACATTCGTTTCTCAAGCTAACCTTCAACATCACGGCTTTGTTGTTTGCAGATATATTTAACTACCATATTCTGCCTCTTACATAAGACGTATTTGTAATCGACATGTTACGATTTATGTGCAACGTTTGCCATACTTTATTGGTGGCTACCGCAGCTTCAATAACACGACGCATTTCCACTGGACAGCATTGGTTATTGTTGCCAGTTAGCTAGCTAGAAATGTTTATAGCTAAGTGACAAGCAACTATCCGGTGAAGAACTGCAAACCTTCATTAGGCTAACATTAGCCACCTAGCCAAGCTAGTAAGTTACGCTAGCTCTGCAAAACTAGATTGTCACTGATATCAAGCTTATGTTTTGAAAACAGGTCAATGGTTTAGCCAGCTAGATGGATGCAGTTATAACTGTCTTAAATCAATATAGCTACCTCTACAAACAAACACATCCTAGTTTTTTTATATGTTGAGGCTGACACAAAACATGACATTTTAATTTGCGAAACATCACTGGACCTCTTAATTGATGTTTGTTTACGTGATGTGAAATTGAATTAAAACCATGGCACATTGTGTACGAGGGTTCAGTGGTGAACACATTCTGTATGTCGGTTCTAGAATGGGTGAATCATTTTTCACGCGGACTGACGGCTATGCTCTCGACCATTAGATGGGTTCCACTGACATCTTTATGGACTCAATAGCACAGCTCCCTGTCTGCCATGTCTAGCTAACCTCCCCAGCTACAACTACTGCGAGGGAGGAGGCCGCGGCCCGCAGGCAGTTTAGCAAAATTACATACAAATGAGATGGTGTCTCGTTTACACTGAGATTGACAGGGCTGTATAATAACGGATTATAGAAATGCAATACTACTGAAAGGGCGCAATGTGTATGATAATTAACTGTCACATACGATATCCCCTATTTGATAGGCGTGTTGTCAGTTATCAGAAAGCCTGCTGTCAGTGTATGCAGTGGCTGTGTGTCTTCCACCAGCGGACCATGTCCTGCAGCCCTGTGTGAACGAGCATTGCCTTAGAAAGCAGTGTCTGGCATGATCCTTCTTCTTTGAACAGTATTATTGTTACGGAGTATTCCTATATACTTATAGACTGTCGATTTGTAGGCTATTTCGTTTTTGAAGCAATCTGGTTGACATCAGGGAAAACAATGGCTGTGCTGCATCTTAAGTTCGAGGTAGTCAGGATTAGGCTCATATCTTGATACAAAACCATTAACCCCAGGTTTCAAAGGCTTCTGAATAAGTGGATGGTATATTGTGTTTGTGTGGTTTGCAGTTTAGCTGTGATTGTATCTGTGGGGTGTGGACACATTTTCCATGTTCAGGCCCTGTGTGTCTATAATTCAGTGGCATATATGCCAATGTCTCTACCAGACTGTAGGAATGTGCTGTACAATATATATGTATGTATGTATATATGTATGTATGTGAGAGAGTATTCTTTAAATAATTGTGTAGCCTAACAGTGCATATGTAGGTGAAAAAAGCCTGTTTCTGTCAGTGGGCCACAGAGTCTGTAGCGTTGTTGTAAGAGAGAAGGTGTAACTGCTTTGTATGCTGTTCTGTTCAGCCCGTAGCTGTTGTCTCTCAGACAGATGACCTGTGACCCTGTCATAGGGAGGCTTGCTGGAATGAACCTTGCCTCAGTGGGTCAATGTTGTGCTCTCTTAATCAATTCCTCTAATCTCACAGGCTGTAGCTACAGGGAGCAGGGTCGTTCTACAGGTGTGTGTGTGTGTGTGTGTGTGTGTTGGGAGGGGGAGGGGATTAAGGAGGCATCAGGGAGCAATGTCTTGACTTAAGAGTTGGGTTAGGGTTGCTATTGGGTAGGTGTAGCAGTGAGGGATTGATCAATGGATTGTATGATTGATCAAATTCAAATCAAAGGATTAGGGTTCGACTAGGGTTTGGTAAAAAAAATAAAAAGGGTAGGGAAGCGGTAGGTAGAACAATTCAAATGAACCGTTTTATGAATTCTGCTCCTGTGAGTGAGAACGGGATTGAGTGAGCCAGATCTTATGTCTCTCTTGGGAGCTGTTGTGAAGCCTGTGTTGTGAGGGTGAGTATTAATAGCTGTAAGTGTCTATACTCCATTTCACATGGCTATTTGTCTGTGTGCTGTATTCCTGTCAGCTGTGTGTGTGTGTGTGTGTGTGTGTGTGCGTGCGTGTCAATGTGCAAGGTGGGGTAGTCCTGATGGTTGTGTGTCTGGTCATGGAGTGCCCGTTGAGGTTTTGGTTACAGACAGACAGAGGGGCTCTATAAATAGCAGCGGAGTGCAGCAGTAGAGGCATCCCAGGCCTAATCAGAGCTGGTGATACTACACACTGCTGGTCCTAATGAGGGCACCAGCCCTGCACTGGCTGCTCTCTGGATTTAGCTATCGTGATCATGAACATGACTGTATTGCTAACTTCCACAGAGGTACTGTGTGTGTGCGTGCCCATGCTTTGGGACAGTGTTCAGTGTGTGGTAGTGTATGTCACATAAACTTGCCCTGTCACACTCTGCCCTAGCCCCGAGGTGTCCTGTTAGCAACCAACTAGAAGGGTTAGGGTTACACACGCACACACACACGCACACACACACACACACGTGGGGTTGGCTGAGCGGTGCATGTGGCAGCAGGAGTGAGAGGACAGTCATGACCTCACTACATTGACCGTGATGTTGGTTTAGGCAAGTTGACCTCTACAACCTTGTTTACTCACCGACACTGGGTGACTGATCTCCACTGGAGTGGTGGAGAAGATCTCGGAACAGAACTGGGAGTGTCGGCGTGTTCTACAGCAGATATAGGGAGTTGTATTGTGTTCTAGGACAGAACTCTGGGGTGATACTTTGTGTTCCAGGTCAGAAGTCTGATGTAGAAGTGCGTTCTAGGACAGAACTCTAGGATAGTGTTGAATATTGTATAACGGAACTCTTGACTGGGAGCATGTTCTATAACATAACTGTGGGGTGGTAATGTTCTAGAACAAAACTGTGGGGTGGTAATGTTCTAGAACCAAACTTTGAATGGGTACCATGTTCTAGAACAGGAAACATTGCCAAATTTCACTGCTGTATGACGTGCCTCCCAATAAACATATTGGAAACAACATGTTCTATACCAGAACTCTGGGGTAGCAGCATGCGTCGTACAAAGTTGCTTGTGTGTTCTGGAACATGTGGGACGAAGGCAGTGAATGCGGTGCGTGTACCTCAGGTACTGAGCATTCTGTCTCTTATCGGCACGTCACAGCCCTCCCTCATGGCTGCCATGTGCTCCTCTCGCAGGCCACGGGAAGAACCACAAAGATGCGGCGTCCGTCAGAGCCACCCACCCCATCCCGGCCGCCTGTGGCATCTACTACTTCGAGGTGAAAATTGTCAGCAAGGGACGCGATGGGTGAGTTGACGTTGGCCCCCCGCACACTCCCAGTAACCCACCAGTTAGCCCCTGTAGGCTGGAATAGTAACCCAGTTGTTGAGCTGGTGTGATGCGTTGTGATGATGATAATCATGCTGCTGTCGTTGTGCAGGTACATGGGGATCGGTCTGTCTGCCCAGGGGGTCAACATGAACAGACTGCCTGGTGAGTAGCAGAGGACGAGGAGGCTGGCCTGGTGGCCTGGCTGTCAGTGTGCTGCTGCGACTGAGATCAGGACATGCCCAGACTTGTTACTGATCCATTTGTAGTGAGGGGAGAGGAGATGGATTCCGTGAAGTTTCATAGAACATGCTACGACTCCTCAGTGACACTCTGGATCAGTGGTTCTCAACCCTGGTCCTCAAGTACCCCCTGTCCTGCACGTTTTGGATGTTTCCCTGCTCCAACACACCTGATTTAAATGAATGGTCATTAACAGGCTTCTGCATAACGACCCATTTTTTGAATCAGGTGTGTTGGAGCAGGGAAACATCTAAAATGTGCAGGACAGGGGGTACTTGAGGACCAGGGTTGAGAACCACCGTTTTAGATAGTCTTTTTCAGATTCATGAATAGAAACGTGGGCTGGGGTTGTCGTGGCAACCCTCCCATTGTGGCCTTGTGGCCTACCTGAGCTAGGAGACTGTGGACTCATCCAGCCAATTCTACACACACTCACTCTCTCTCTGCATATCTCTTTGTCAGTACGTCTGTGACACAAAAGTTTGAGAATGAAGTGGAAACGTGTGTGCATGTATGTGGGTATTGACTCGCGCACGTTGTCACAAAATATATTATTTTGCAACATTCTAGTACACGGTGAAGAGATTACACTTGATTGCATTGCGGTGTTGTGTATGCCTGTGTGCGTTTTTGTGTATATGATTGTGTGTGTGTGAGAGTGCAGGCTGACCTCAGTGTGTCTGATCCCATGGTGGAGGCCTGCCATTTCATCTGCCTGTAGGAGCAGTGAGCGGGGCTTTAGAGGCGATATCCCTGTCAGCAGATTAATCTAATACTGCCAGTTCACACACAACCCATTTCCCCTCGCTCTCCCTCTTGTTGTCAGCCTCCTCACTCGGGCCTGTCTGGGTGGCTGATATGCAGAATCGTTCAAGCGCTGGCCCTACAAGACCTGTTCTGTTTATAACACCGTCTTCTCCAGCACTGGCTGTGAGGGTTGTACCTCCTGTCCCTACCATCAGTCTATCTTAACCACACACGCACACAAACACGCAATAACCCATGAGTATTTATGCTGCACTGGTTGACTATGACTCACCAGGGTCATCTAGTCAAGTTCAGCTCCCCCTGCTGGTCACCTAGAGTACTACACAGTGGAAATAACAGCAGGGGGATAGCAGAGACAGTAGATTATTCAACTTTAGCCCACAGAATGTATCTATGTGTTCTCTCTCCCCTAAATAACAATCTTTTCTGTGTGTGTGCGTGTGCGCTTCCAAGGTTGGGACAAACACTCGTACGGTTACCACGGCGACGACGGGCACTCCTTCTGCTCCTCAGGGACGGGCCAACCGTACGGGCCCACCTTCACCACGGGCGACGTGATTGGCTGCTGCGTGAACCTGATCAACAACACCTGCTTCTACACCAAGAACGGCATCAGCCTGGGTCAGTTCCGCTGCCACACATAGGCCGGTAGCACCGCAGTGGGAACAGACACACAATCTAGAATAGCATCAATGATCTAGAATAGCATCAACGATCTAGAGTAGCATCAACGATCCAGAATAGTATCAATAACATTCTGATGGCTGTTTCACTCCTCTGGAATCTGGATCTCATCTGTCTGTGTGTGTGTGTGTGTGTGTGTGTGTGTGTGTGTGTGTGTGTGTGTGTGTGTGTGTGTCCTGCAGGTGTTGCCTTCACAGACCTCCCAGTGAGTATTGTGTATGGTGTGTTGTTTCAAGCCCTGGGAATACATTGAATTTGAACACGTGCATTGATGTGAATGTCCACCCCTGGTTTGAGGATCAAACGTTCAAAAGAACGCGGGGCCTTTTGTTGGAACGTGCAGAGATGAAGGCCATTAGAAAGTCATTTTAAGAATAATATATACACAGAGGATTATATATTTAGTAACCCATATTTAATAATATACTTGTAGCGACCTAGTAACCTCATGACCTGTGTAACCCTCCCCCGCCCCTAGCCCAACCTGTACCCGACTGTGGGCCTGCAGACCCCGGGGGAGATTGTGGACGCCAACTTCGGCCAGCAGCCGTTTGTCTTTGACATCGAGGACTACATGTCTGAGTGGCGGGCCAAGATCCACGGCATGATCGCCCGCTTCCCCATCGGAGAGAGGCTGGGGGAGTGGCAGGCCGTGCTGCAGAAGTAGAGACACACAAACACTCTGATACACGCACGCACACACACACACACACACACACGTGTTGCTGGCATACCAACCTGTACCCTGTAACTCTTCCCCAGCATGGTGTCCAGTTACCTGGTGCATCATGGGTACTGTGCCACGGCAACAGCCTTCGCCAGGGCAACAGAGACGTTGATTCAAGAGGATCAAACCTCCATAAAGAACAGGCAGAGTAAGAAACCACTACGGATGTGCACACTACATGCTGCAGACTATACACTACACACTGCCACACTGTCAGGGGAAATCTGAAGAAACAGTTAGCCGCCTCAGCTCCTGTTTGAGTGTGTCTAAGTGTTCGGTGCGTGTGTCCAACAGGAATACAGAAGCTGGTGTTGGCTGGAAGAGTAGGAGAGGCCATAGAGGCCACCCAGCAGCTGTACCCTGGCCTGCTCGAACACAACCCAAACCTACTCTTCATGTTGAAGTAAGTCTGACGCCAGCCTGACGCAAACACATCCCCCCAACGCCACGCTCACCCCGCTCGGCCCCTCTGCCTGCCTGCCGCTGGCTGTACACACCAGGAGATTAGAGGCTGCCCTCGGATGATAAGAAACCCACCCCTCGCTCGCTCGCAGAGAGTTCGGGGCGTGGAGAGTGGCGCAGGCACTCGGGTGTGTTGTCGAGAAACAGCTAAGCTAACAGCTAAGCTGAAACAGCTAAGTGCAGAGCAGGTTTAACACCTGATTGTGTGTGAGCACTAGGGGTGGAACGGTACTTGTATTCGTATTGAAACGGTACGGGCGTCACGGTCCGGTGCATGAAATGACACGGAGAATACACAGTACAAAAATGTATAAAACTTGTGTGCAAAATAATTAATGTAATGCGGAACTACTGTTAGATACTTGTGTTCTTTAGGGACACCTAATCTGTTGCCCCACTTTAGCTCTGAAGCTCTGATTGGCGGCGCCGTGAGTCAGAGATGGCTAGCTGCACTAAGGACGAGTACCCCCCCCCCCCCTCAATGTAACTCTGGTCATGGAGTGGGGGGAGAGACAAGGCGAGTTTACACGGCTGTTTGCGCGTCAATGTTGCTTCACTCCGTTAACCTGCGCGTCGTCCGTTACTGTTAACGTTAGATTGGCTACTTGTTTGCCGTTGCCTTTTCAGCGTGAGATATACAAGGTGTGGCGTGAGAGTGTGAGAAATGGTTGAAATGCGTGTCACACGGCGAAACCATGAGAGTTGGCAGCTCTGCCAACTTCTCCTCCATACAGTGCTTAACCAGCCTTTAAATACACATAAAAAATCACTGGAGAAACCTGGTTTGTTTTGCTGTTTTTGTTTTGCCCTCCTCCTAGTCTTCAGTAGTGACTGTGTTCTGCTGAGAGGACTATAGAGGAGGTGATGGAGGAGTCGGTTGCAGAATGAAGCAGACCCTGACAGATCTGACACTCACAGGGTCACTCCCCCTAGCTGCTGAGGTGGAGCTCTGGGATGGATTAGTTCTGCCTGGGGCTGTGTGCAGCTCGTCCTGCCTTGGGCTGTGTGCAGCTGTTAAGAGAGCAGATTAGTGAGCTGCTGTTCATGTCTGACAGTCCTTCAAAACACACAATCTCACACTCTCCAGAACCTGTCTGATCAGTCCCTGAGGTCTGGGCCTTTTTAAGTTTCGATGTTCTGACACAAGTTTTGTTACACTTAAAAACAACCACTGGCCTTTGTTTCCTGCCCTGGAAGATCGAGTTGTAGTCCTGTTATTCCAGTGGTGACTGCTGATGACGTGCCTGTAGCTACTGATTGACTGACTCAGCTGTTGTGTTTCAAGTATGTCAGGACTTTGACGGCCTGTTTCTCTGTTATGGGCCCAGTGTCTGTTGACAGCCTGTTTCTCTGTTAACAGCCTGTTTCTCTGTTATGGGCCCAGTGTCTGTTGACAGCCTGTTTCTCTGTTAACAGCCTGTTTCTCTGTCACAGGGCCAGTGTCTGTTGACAGCCTGTTTCTCTGTTGACAGGCCTGTTTCTCTGACCATCCACAACTCTCCCGTGTCTGTGCTCACCACTTCCTGTTCCTCCTAGGTGTCGTTAGTTTGCCCTGACCACTTCCTGTTCCTCCCAGGTGTCGTTAGTTTGCCCTGACCACTTCCTGTTCCTCCCAGGTGTCGTCAGTTTGTGGAGATGGTGAACGGTACGGACAGCGAGGTGCGCTGTTTCAGCCTGCGCTCGCCCAAGTCCCAGGACAGCTACCCCGTCTCCCCCAGCCTCAGCCCCCGCCACGGGGCCACCAACCCCCACCTGCACACTGGAGGTACGCACACACTCACACACGCACTCACACCTATACACACACACACACACGCAAACACAAGGAAGCACGTGCATTAATACATACAGGAACTCGGATGTCATTTACCAGCCATCTACACACTCAGTCATCAGCTACAGGAGGGTATGTATGCAGAGTGAGTCCTCTCTAACCCCCCCCCACACACACACACACACACACACACTGGCCTCCCCCAGGAACAGACAGCCCCACCTGCAGTAACGGAGTGACCCCGCCCAACAAGAACAAGAGTCACAGCAAGTACCCCGGAGTAAGCTCCGCCTCTTCCTCCTCAAGCTCCTCCCCTTCCTCCGTCAACTACTCTGAATCCAACTCCTCTGACTCGACCAAGTCTCAGCCTCACAGCACCAACAGCAACCAGGAGACCAGGTGTGTGTGTGTGTGTGTGTGTGTGTGTGTGTGTGTGACCGCCCATATGATTGTGTGACTGTGTGTTAAAACATGAAAGTATGTGTGTACTTATGAGCTGTGTCTGTGTTGTGACTTGTGTGTGTGTGTGTGTGTGTGTGTGTGTGTGTGTGCGTCCTGTGAAGTGACAGTGAGATGGAGATGGAGGCGGAGCCCTACACTAACGGCGTGACTGACAGCTCGTCCAGGGTGATGAACGGAACCTACAAACACCAGGAGCTGCTGCAGCCTGAAGACAGCCTGGGCAACGGGCTGGCAGGTACACACACACGCATATAGACTCACACACATGCACACACACACGCACAGGCCCTTCGCACATACACGCACACTCTCACATACACTCTTCACACACACACACACACACACACACTCTCACACTCACTTACTCACTCACTGTCTCACGTTGTGTGGATTCTATATAAGCATTTAGTTTTGAAAAGGTGTCCTTCTCTAACGCGCGCGCGCGTGTGTGTGTGTGCGCGCGCGTCTCCAGAGGAGGGCTGTGGCAGCAGACAGCTGTGTGGGGGAAACCAGGCTGCCACTGAGAGGATGATCCAGTTTGGCCGCGAGCTGCAGGGTCTCAACGAGCAGCTCTGCAGGGAGTACGGCAAGAACGCCGCACACAAGAAGATGTTACAGGTGGGAGGGGAGGGTCTCTCTGACTCCCAGTTGATTTGCGACTTGGCTCATGTGAGGGAGACTGAACACGGCCGTTTCCCTCTCCCAGGACGCGTTCAGTCTCCTGGCGTACTCAGACCCCTGGAGCTGTCCAGTGGGCCAGCAGCTGGACCCCATGCAGAGAGAAGCCATCTGCTCTGCGCTCAACAGCGCCATCCTGGGTATGGCCCCGCCAGCACACACATTGTAAACCTCCTTAGCACGACACCCGCCTGGTACTGAAACACAAGCATTAAACCCAGTACTGACTTGAACAGTAACACCGACAGATGATTAAACATCCCTTCATGTCACACATTTTTGGGATGCTCCGAACCAATTTCTCTGTGTGTGTGTGTGTGTGTGTGTGGGTGGGTCTGATCCGGTCCTGACAGAGTCCCAGAACCTGCCCAGGCAGCCCCCCTTGATGCTGGCTCTGGGCCAGGCCACAGAGTGTGTCCAGCTCATGGCCCGTGTCCGCTCTGGATCCTGCTCCTTCGCCAGAGTAGACAACTTTTTGCACTAGCCCTGGTCCAGGTGGGTACACACACACACACACCTATATACACTTGGACACACACACTTTGCCAGTTCTAGCATATCATGGTTTTTCCCTCTCTATGCAGGTTGATGTTGCAGATTGCCGAGAAGAGGACTTATTGGTAGTGACCATGGCAACGGAAGAGAGCATGCGCGTGATTGGTGCGTCTGACCCGGAGAGGGCAGAGCAGCGTGTAAAACAGGAGAAGAAAGCTTCTTTTTAATTTAGTATTATCAAAACAATGTGTGACACTATTTAAAGATAATTAATTATTATTATGTTTATCTAGTCGTTTTTTCTAGATTTTATTTTATTTGTCTTTTTTTTATTCTTTTTTCTCCTCGAGTAAGTAGTTTGTTGTGCTCATCTTGGACCGAAGAAAGATCTGTTTCCGTTTCCAGTTCTTTATGGACCTAGAATCCCGACTCAGTGTTCTGCACCGTGACATCATATCACACGCATCACCATAGCAACGCACTCTGGTCCCGCCCTCTCAGAGCTCAGGAGCCACCGAGGTCAGAGGCCATCTCAGAGGGGGCGGAGCCAGCAGCAGGCTGACCTCAGTGACCACTGGTCATGCATCAATTTAGGAACACACACACACACACAGGGAGAGAGAGCTGGGGTAGAAGTCCAGCCTAATGTGGCTCGGGGTCGAGGTAGATAGAACAGTGACATCATGTTATCCTAGAATACTAACATGTGGCAGCCCACACTGAGCTGGGGCGGAAGTATCAAGTAAACACAGAAGTCAGACCCTCCTGGGGCTGAGTTGCCAGTTTGATCGCAAAATACCTCCTCTCATCCCGTGTCGGTCTACTGAATAAAGAAGTGAACTCCTTTTGCCAAAAAAAAACAAAAAAAAACACAACTTCTGTACAACCGTTCAGTAAACCTCGTTTTTTTGCAGTCGATCAGTCACCTCCGCCGTTGAAGCAGTACCAAACCAGACCTCATATCATCAGCACATGCTGCCTCTGCTCCCCTCACTTGTGTTCAGTGTCATACCTCCTGGTGTTATAACTGCTGTCAGATGGTTTTTTTACTGCGTTTTTAACATTTTTAACCCTCCATCTCACACACACACTCGCGTGCACTCCGTACATTTGATTCTGTATGTATCATAGCTCCCCACCGCTCTCGTGAGCTCTATGGTCAGTGTCGTCTAGATGCGGGGGGAGTGTTTCTGACCCCAGTATTCCTCCCAGCAGTAGGGGGCGCTACACTGCGGTGAATGTTAGTTTAGATGACCTTGTTGTGACGATGATGCTTCAGGCTTGCTGCTGACTGCCTAGAGATTGAGCCTGACAGCCATGCAGGTAGAATAGGACACCTGAAGACTACCGTGGGCCCTGTTGAGGCTGAAGAGCGGAGATTGGGGTTGTGGTTGTGGGGGTTGTGGAGGTGGTTGGGGGGTCCACCCTGCTTTCTGGCTGTCCTGTACAGCTCTGTGTTAAAAGCAAGACAGGATCAGAAAGTTTTAGATTTCCTCCTCTGGTTGTCAAGGCCACCGGAAGAAACCCTGGTGTAGTCACCCTGAAATGTATATTTCCATTTTAAGAGAATTTCTGCTATAGTAAAGTTTTATTAACAATTCTATTCTAAGTGTTTGTGTGTGTGTGTGTGTGTGTGTGTGTCGGACCGTAGAGATCTGCAAAGCTTCTTCTGGGAATCTGCTGCAACACGTACACCTTTGCAGCTGCTCCTTTAGGCAACTTCTGTTACACACAATTGTGGGGAGACACGGAAACACACCTTTAGAAACACTGGCACCCATGCATACCTGTAGTAACATACATACACACACACACACACACAGACAGACAGTCCTTCGTACGAGTACACCGTCTGTCTCAGCTCTCCTCTGTCTTGGACTGTCTGAAGACTGTCAACCCTGCTCCCCTCCAATCTAGTAGCCAGTGCTCTGGGCTGAGGAACGCCAGATAGCTTTCCTGGTCTGCAGCCTTTCGTCAGACAGGGGTCGGATGGGAGGTCGGAGGCGTGTTGACTGTGTTTCCTCAGGGTCCGGGTCAGCACCAGCGCTGAAGCCTCCGCTGAAGGATTTAGTACTAATAGACAACAAGCTGTGCACAATTGACTTCTTATATACGGTTTTAAGTTCTTATTTTGAGTTTTTGAGTTTAGCATTTGTGAAATGAGTTACCCTCTACTTAGCATGAAACTTTAAAAACCTTTAAAACAATGTAAAAAAAATATATATAATAAAAACATACCTATGTACTGGAAACATGCTAAAAAGATATTGTATTCTGTTTAATTTTGACAGAATTATTTTTATTAAAATACACATCCATAAGCATATGTTTTGTCTCTTGTTATTTTTTGTGAAATGTACTAAACCTTTTCTTTTTTTTGCAATCAGGAAGTAGCCGGAGTGTTTCAGCCGGGAGAGGGAAGGGAAGGGGGGAGGGAGGGAGGGAGGAAAAGGGGGAGGGAGGGAAGGAGGGAGGGAAAGGGGGAGGGAGGGAGGTTCACCATCCTGAGGAGTATATGATGCAGAATCCCCATGGGACCGGGAGGAGAAGTTCATAAAGAAAGAGGGAAGAACGACCGATAAAGGGAGAGAGGTTCATGAAGGGAGAGAGAGGTTTATGAAGGGAGAGAGAGGTTTATGAAGGGAGAGAGAGGTTCATGAAGGGAGAGAGAGGTTCATGAAGGGAGAGAGAGGTTTATGAAGGGAGAGAGAGGTCCATGAAGGGAGAGAGGTTTATGAAGGGAGAGAGAGATTTATGAAGGGAGAGAGAGGTTCATGAAGGGAGAGAGGTTCATGAAGGGAGAGAGAGGTTTATGAAGGGAGAGAGAGGTTCATGAAGGGAGAGAGAGGTTTATGAAGGGAGAGAGAGGTTCATGAAGGGAGAGAGAGGTTCATGAAGGGAGAGAGAGGTTTATGAAGGGAGAGAGAGGTTCATGAAGGGAGAGAGAGGTTCATGAAGGGAGAATGTGGAGAGGACGGGGGGAGAGGTGGGCTGGCTCATGGAGGTCGAGGTTGATATACTGGTACAGATCTCTGACAGTCCTCCTCAGCTCTGGGACGTCTAGAGCAGGAAAGACACAAAAGCGGTCAATACAGTCCTACTGAACTACAGTTACCATCAGGCCATGCAGACTGGGGATGACGTTACCTGAGACAGACACAAAGGTGTGTGTGTGTGTGTTGGTATTGTATCTCTGGTGCTTACATGGGATGTCTTCAGGAGCCTGTGGGTGTGAATGGCCTGTCTTCTGTCTCTTCACAAGCTCACCTCTGTTAGAGGGAGAGATGGACAAATCAGAACACCTCCTCTTCTTCCTGATCCTAATCTGATTGGCTTGTGTTTGGTCTCCACTCTGATTGGCATGTGGTTGGTCTCCACTCTGATTGGCTGGCTGGCGGTGGAACTGTGGGTGTAGCAGCACTAGTGTGTCCTTCCTGGACCTCCTTCTCAACAACAAACAACAACACAGTACCTTTAAAACACACGTACAGGTGACTGAACGCAAGCACAGGTAAAGCCGAATAACGGAGAACGATCAGTTCATATTATATGAATAGGCTACATGGATGGATGGATTTGATGCGGTTGACCACTTGAAAATGGTAAAATAACGATTTTATGTTGTCACCTGGAGATTTTCTTGAAACCCTTTGAGTACAGGAATGTGGAGAGTGAGAGCAGTTCCTTCTGCTCACCAAAGACGGACAACTCCTCCCGCTGGGACGTTAACGCCTCCTGATACAGCTGCAGGTGCACCGCCACATATTTTCCATTTCCACTCCACTAGGAAAGACAGAACAGGAAGAAATGATCTTTATGGCTCACTGACAGCTGGGGCTGACCCCAAGGGCTATAGGCTGACGTAGGCCTATGGCTTTCCGATTAATTGAATTTATCCGGATTTAAAAGCCTACAACAGTTGTCCTTGGCAAGTGCGGTTTTAGGCACGGGCGGCATTTTTTAATGTCACGTGGGGGGCGCACAAGCATTAACTAAATAAAAAAAAGTCTGCGCGGTTTCCTCCTATCTATAATTTCACTTTGTGGGGAATTGGCATATTGGCGCCCCCTTCAGGCAGCTGCAGGCACCCCTGCTTGCTGAGACGGTGGCGTTTAGCATTTTCCGTCGTTTGAGGCCCCAGGTAGCCTACTAGCGGTCCTTGTTCCGTGTGAATGTAATTTGAATATTGATTGTCGGCCAAAACCTGTGAAGTTGACCAGGACAGCGGTTCAATGACACGTAGCTTTAGCCTAGATGTCCCATCGACACCAGGCAACGCCAACTTAACCGTTAACACTTGCTAGCCTAGGTACTGTAGCCGTACTGTAGGCTACTAGGCCTACTCACACTCACAGAGATGTGAGATTTTAGTATGTCTTATTCTGCTTCCTTTCACCTCAAACGTTTTGATATCAGGCTTGTCCAAGATCTTCGCAAAACTTTCAAAAAACTCTGGAAGAGCAGATTCCGTTATCTGACTTTCAGATGACATGGAGGGAGTTTAATTAGGAGAATGACTGGGTATCCTGATTGATTGTTCAGCAGTGGCCAGTTATAGGTTAAATTGGCTATTCAATTCCATTTTAATAGGTTGCCATGGAAATATAGGGGCGTGCAACATATCCAAATTGTATCAGGCCCGTCAAACATATTTTTCTGCATTTTCGTCGAGGAGGACAGCCTTTTAAGAGAGAAAGCGATTACCCATTGATCTGTCGCATCAGAATTTTGATTTGGGTCACGAAAGTCTTGAAATTTGAGTGAGAATGTCGCCCGGTAGGCTACAGACCGCATCGAGCGGCAACCATGTCTTCACGTCATGTCACAATAGACAACATTTGAAATATATATATATATATATATTTCTTTTGTGTATGGGAAAGTTCCTAATTTTACAGTTTTACAGTCAATTCTACATCAAAAAAGTCGAGCAGGGCAGCTTTCAAAAGATATGGGAGTTCTGCTTTTAGCCAGCTGGTCCGATTATTTTTCCGATTTGTTTTAACTGGCAATCTGAGTGAGACTGCGTCCCCGTTACACTGTTTTGACGTTAGCCTCAGTCAGACTGGCTTACTGGCAGTGTGCACAATGTTGTAGCCTATTTCATTCCATTCTAGCCTACACCAGAAACGTCTGGAGGACTGCCTAATGTAGGCTACATACGAGCCTGATGAAGATAGCCAGCTTCTCGGATTTCTTTAACCGAGCCCCTTTCATTCGTCAATTGCCGTCAATTTTGCCCGATCACTTTGTCAGGCTATTTAAGGGTATTGGGGTCAAGTGACTTTTGTGCATTGACAAGTGAGACGTCAATGTATTTTTCCAAAGGCCAAGAGCCTCAAAAAGTTAATATCAAGCCCTGCAATCCAGTGGCCAGAGATGATGACCTGATGCGACACTCCAAGTGTAATAGATCGGGGAGAAATCATAGGGAGAAATTCGCCTTTTGCAACCGACATGCGCAGTTGAGCCTGATTGACAGTTGTGACGTAGGGTGATAATTGGTCTATATACTTTTCTAACAAAATATCTTTTTCTGCATGTTCGTTCATAATTAAATATTTCGCTCGTACTTGACCAGGAGATGGCAGCATTGCAGCGACTACAACTGTGCAATGAAATGAGAGATAATCACTGGACAAGAAAACTGCTCTCTCAGGGTGATTAAATGACAACAATTACCTTTTCCATAATATTTTATTCTAATAATATGTCTTCTTATATAATCAGTATATCTCTATATGACATTCACAGTATAGTACAGCCGGGCCCATCAAGATTCCTACACATTCCCTGTCAAACAGGAAGCTCTCATTAACAAATAAAAGTACAAGAATAAGAAAATATTCTCCATATTTTACACATTTATAAAATGTTCTTTTACAAAAGCTCTCCCCTTTGATTAAAAATCCCTTGTTTATATTCTTCAATCACTTATATATACACATAGTTACACACTAGACCAGACACAGCAGTCTTCAGTGGTGGTGGTGGTGGTGGTGGTGTGTGTGTGTGTGTGTGTGTGTGTGTGTGTGTGTGTGTGTGTGTGTGTGTGTGTGTGTGTGTGTGTGTGTGTGTGCGTGCGCGCGCACAGACAGTGGTCTATAAGCAGATGATACATCATTGGCTTTTGGGAACTCAGGTGATTCGAGGGGCAACTCCACTTTTTGTCCATGTGCAGAGTGTTAAACATACATGAACATCGCATTTATCCTCTAATGATGGTTTCTCTCTCCCATGGAAAAAGTTGATCAGCTCTCAGCTCAGAGAACCACCTGCTACTTCTCTCCTCTCAGAAGATACTGGAACCTCAGCTCTTCCCTAATTGGGACCCAGATCTGACCACCATCCCAAAAGAGTCATAACACAAAGAATGATTGACTCTGCTGTGCTACAGATGACCAAGGGATCCTCTGCTGTCTGTTTCTCTGACCAGCGGGAGGGGATACTTCTCTCAGGCTAGCTACCTCCCCTGGCAGGGAGAGGTGAGTTACGACAGCTGTTATTGCAGCTGGATTCAGACAAGAATACATCCTGACCTGCAACAACCATGAAAACCCCATATTATATAGCTCTGGTGTGGTGGGTTATTTGATCCAGTAGGGGCGTGATTCTCTGTTTCTACACATAGACACACATACCAAAAGACCAACTCACTCTTTTCCTCTCTCACGCACACACGCACACACACACAGAATCTACAGAAAGACAGACATCAACACCGGGAGAACTAACAAAAATCCCCTTGGTAGTTTTACAGTTTCAACCACACACACACACACACACACACACACACACACACACACACACACACACACACACACACACACACACACACACACACAGCCTCAGGTTTACATTTATAGACAGGAGTGGTCTGTGTGAACAAGGTCCCAGTGTGCATTGCTTTAGGCTCTCCAAACATGAGAGGAATTTCCTTATTTTTACCCAGAATCCCCAGCAGTAATAAGTGTGCATGTAAACAGCTGAGTCTGGCAGAGGTCACGACCCCTGAGCTGGAGCTGTAGGTCTGTCCTCTATTGTGTGTTTGTATATTTCCACTCAGCAGAGATTAGGTTGGCGGGAGACTTGGTGGAGAAGGAAGGAGCAGGGGACGAGAACTGGAGGAAAGGAAAGAGGGTTTGAGAAGAGTAGGAGGGGAGGAGGGACTGTGAGTTATCGGTCGACAAGACCAGACTGCTAGTGAGGACAGTGTGGGGTGTCAGGGGACAAGACTGGGACAACAGCCCCCAACACCACAGAATGTGAAAGCTCTGTGAAGCAACCAGTCTGATAATGCTGCGATCTCTTATTGTTCTCTGGGCCATAGTAGGTGTCACACCCCAAAGAAAATATTACATAAATATCAGGAGGTCAAAGGCCAACTCATGGACCAATGGGCACGCATAGTGGTCAGTCAGTCAGTGACATCATAGTGTGCAGTAAATCAACCTGTCTTCTAAGATATTCTTGAAAGTTAAAAGACACGTAAAAATAAACAGCAGAAGCTCCCAGATCAGGTGACTGGAGAGACCCAGGTCATGTGACTCAGGCAATCTAGGTCGAGGATTAGATGGAGTCAGGTGATTCAGGTCACGTGATCTAGGCATGGACAAGTTGAGTGCATAGGAAGACCCAAGGCACTTCCTGTGTGGTGACAGCCACTTCCTGGAATCAAGAATGCCCTGTGTGTTGTTGTTGATGTTCCAGTGTGTGATGTGTACGTCAGTCAGGTCATGATGCCTGCTGGTGTGTCAGACAGCTGCTGCTGGGTTGGTTGGTTGGTTAACTGTACTGGTGCCAGGCATCACTGAGGATGACATCATAACTGTTTCTCTGCTCCACAAGGAGAGAGAGACGTCGTACTACCAACCAGGTCACCAGAGCATCGCCTGTGTCCAGCCTTGGGGGGGGGGGGGGAACCAGAGTGTTCAAGCGTGTCTTAGTTCCTACCAGGGCGTTTGTGGGTTTCAGGGCATTCCAAAGTGTGTGTGTTACAAGGTGATAATGTTGCCGTCCTCTCTCATGCTCTCTTGACTGCTACTGGTTCTCGCCGGGCTGGGGGCGGGGCTTCCGTTCTGGGTGGGCGTGGTCAGCGAGCTGAGCGAGGCCTTGCTGTCCGACAGCGACACACTACTGGGCAGCGACACGCTCTGGGGGAGGGGCCCGTGCCCTGGGGACGAGGCCGACGGGAAGTCGCCGTGGCTACCATTGCCATTGGACACGGGGTGTGGCACGTAGGAAGGCAGGCCGTCGCTCTCAATGATGAGGTCGCCGTCCTCGTCGCTGTCGCCCTCGGCGACGCTGTTGCTGTTGCTATAGTGACTGTGGCTGACGCTCTGGGAGGAGGGGCTGGGGGCGGAGTCACGGGAGACAAAGGAGCCCGCGGAGCCGGTGGAGCTGTTGGCCGCCGATGCCTTGCTCCCACGAAGCACCACGTTGTTCCTCTGATTGGCCGGTTTGACGGTGACAATGAGGTTGTGGCTGTTAGCCACCATCATGTCCGTCACCTGGTCCAGGGATTTCCCGCTGACGTCAATGCCGTTGACTTCCAGGATCTCGTCGTTGACCCCCAGCAGCCCCGTGCTCTCCGCCAGCCCGCCCCTCACCAGCCGGGAGATGAACACGCCCGGAACCTTCTCCACGCCCTGCTGCGTCACGCGCACGCTCACCCCATCTCGGATGTAGAAGCCCAGGGGCTTGTGGGAGCCGTGCTTGTGCAGACGCACACGGCGGTGGGTCTCCGGCAGGATGTCCACGTCGATGATGGAGGAAATCTGCCGGAAGTCCTGGGGAAGACCAATCAGGAGTCCCGGTTTGGCTTTCTGCTGAGCTGGGCGGAGCCCCGCCAGGCCCTTTCTCCTCCGTTGGAGAGAGTTGGTGGCAAAGACCACTGGCTCATCCACATCTACGCACGCACGCACACACACACACACACACACACAGAAAAAACAGAGAGAACACAGTTGAGCTTATTTCGTTTTAAATGTGTATGTATTACCCACACTGCGTTGTTGTTGTATATAATGAGTTCACTCAGTCTGGGGAAAAATCCCCCAAATAACAGACAATGTACAATTCAGTGTGGGTTCTACTGTTTATTATATCTATACTGTATCAACATCGCTGTTCGTTTGTCTGTCTTTCTACAATGCTGTCAGACTTGATTCTTCAGTCTTCCGCCCTCAAGCCCTCCCCTCCCTCCAGCCCACACACACTCAGGCCAGCCTGAGAGCAGAGATAACAGGGCCCTGGAGCAGAGACAGTCAGACAGGGAGGTCAAATGGAGGGATAGAGAGAGGAACATCATGTTGTAGACTGGGTACCAGAGATGGAGGACAGCTGACATAATGGGGATTCCACCTCCCACAGTCTCCCGGTCGAAAATCAAATCAAAACTTATTTGTATAGCCCTTTTATACGCAAGGATGTCACAGAGGGCTTCACATATGCCCATAGGACTGCCCCTCAACCGACCTAAACCCTCAAGGAAGGAAAAACTCCCAGAAAAATTCACTAACGGAGAAAAAAATGGAAGAAACCTTGGGAGGAGCAATTCAGTGAGAGATCCCCTCCTCCAGAGACGGTTGGTGAAAGAGAGGAGCTGAACACAGGCTTAACATAGTCATACAGCAGGGAAGTGTCAATGGGTGTTGAAACACCAAAATCCATTGTTCAACTTGGGTCAGTTGGTAGACGCCAGTATAAAACAGTGGTAGCGACAGGGCTGGGGACTGTGATGAGGAGGGGGGGGGGGGGGTGAAGGAGGGAGGGGACTGGAAAACCCGCTGTCACCCGTCATGGAGACTTTCCGGTTGGAGGTTTCCGGTTGGCGACTAGATCTAGCTTTGGCAGACTGACGGTCAAAGATCAAGAGAGATTATTGGGTTTTAATCCAAGACAAATGAATCAACCTTTCCATAAATCAGGTTAAAGGCACAGTTCCTTGTTTGAAGGGAACTGAGACCATCTCGTCAGAGCATTTCTGACTGCTTTAGAGACCCATACATAACCCCTAATTCAGCCACCCACTTTTAGGGAAAGCTCCGAATCGGAAGTCAGAATCAGAAACAGGTTTATTGCCAAGTAGGTTTTGAAAGACCCAGGAAACTGCTTTGGTCTGAAGGCGCGCGACAATAAACATATAATGTGATAACAAAAACAGGCAGAGTGCAAAAGTGCAGAATCCAGATCTCCTGTACAGTACCAAACTTGCGGAGAGGAATGGAACAGGGCGGTAGGAGAGGTTAGTAAAGGGCTGGATGTCGTTATGGAGAGAACTGCATGCTGGGAAAATGAAATCAACACCTAAGAAAGATGAGGACAGATTCCTCCCAAGATAGCTTGTTTACCGTTTCCACTTCTGTCTCTAAAGGGAAATACACTCAAGCTGAATATTCCGGGATGTGAATGTGTTTTATGCGAGTATAGTATACATGTGAGTTTCAGCCTGTGCGTGAGTATATGTGTGTGTGTGTGTGTACAGACAAGAGCTCTCGTCTGTTTTCCCCCTGTCCTCCCATTAGTGTAGTCC
The DNA here is from genome assembly GCF_054491055.1 of Hypomesus nipponensis. Lineage (NCBI taxonomy): Eukaryota > Metazoa > Chordata > Actinopteri > Osmeriformes > Osmeridae > Hypomesus > Hypomesus nipponensis. The sequence continues at coordinate 5,412,337 of NC_140374.1, read as the reverse complement.
CCCACAGAGAGAGGAGCTCTGTGTTATTAAGCAGTGAAGAAGAAGGAGGAGGAGGAGGAGGAGCGTGTCTGGTCTGGCAGACTCCAGGAAGAGGAGGAGGAAGAGAAGGAGGAGGAGGAGAAAAGCTAGTCTGGTCTGGTAGACTCCAGAGGGAAGAGGAGAAGGACTGTAAGGAGGGCAGGGGCTGCAGACTGGGGCTGCACTGCTACTAGACACATACTGTAGCCATGATGGAGCTTCTGACACCATGTCTGGGTAGACCTCCACCTACCCCATCATTCTCCTCACATATACAGTCGACGCTGTCCTACAATATTCTGGTACGGCACTGCATAATTGTTCGGTCAGCATGTCATGTGATCTTTGCACAGCCTTTAGGAGGATAATATAGTGTTCAAACTCCCAATCTCTTTATTTTTCTCTATCAACCATTTCACTTTCTTTCTCAGCAGATGCTCTGAGCTATATCGACCAACAGGTCTGAGATCAGCTTTGATGGTGAGACATCAAACACTAATGCACAGGCCGGCTGGCCACCTCCCTAAGGAGCACTGTGTTGGTGTGTGCAGAGAGAGAGACAGAGAGTAAGAGAGAAAACGTGTGTGTGTGTGTGTGTGAGAGAGAGAGAGGATGTATGTGTGTGAGAGAGAGAGAGAGAGAGAGAGAGAGAGAGAGTAGAAAAAAAGGGTGTATGTGTGAGAGAGAGTGTGTGTGTGTGAGAGTGTGTGTGAGTGCATGTGTGTGTGTGTGTGAGAGAAAGAGTGTGTGTGTGTGTGTGGAGAGGTAGGCTGACTCAGCTGACAGAGGAACAACAATAAGAGCTGGTTGTCTGCAGCCTGCAGGCATAGACACTGCTGATCCCCTCAAACCTCCCTCTCTGATCCCGCATGCACAAACACACACACACACACACACACAGACGTACTAGCGCAAATGTGCATACACACACAGAGACATACACGTGCACACACACACACAGGCTGACTTTTGCATCAGACCTTTCACTAACAAAGTCAACTATTTAGAGAGATGTTACTGTTAGTGAATTCTAACCAACCATAAGTCTGCCTCCTGTGCTAGTATGCTATAGACTTTCGCTCCCTCTTCCCCCTCTCTCTTTCTTGCTCTCTCTCTCCCCTCCTCGCTCTGACCTGCTCTCTCTCCCTCTTCCTCTCTCCCTCTTCCTCTCTCTCTCTCCTCCCCTCTCCACATCCCATCTCTCCCTCTCTCTTTCATGCTCTATCTCTGTGTCTCTCTATCTCTGTGTCTCTGTGTCTCTCTCACACACACATAACTACATGCTTGTATCAAGCCAATGAAAAGGTGAAAAGGGCATTTAGCTGCCCCCCCCAGCACCTCTCCCCCAGCGACAGGGCCTAGTGTTGGAGGAGATGGTGTTATTGCAGAACAGGAGAGCTTGTTGATAGGAAAACTGGGCTCCACATGGATGTTATTACAGTACGAGATGGTTTGGGTTACTCTAGACACACACACTTTCTAAACACACACACCTATAACCGTGAGTTTACTCTTCATCTTGCTATATTATTGCAGCCAGGAACTCATTACTGAATGAAACCATTCATCCCAGTGGTTATTGCTGTAGAGCAGCAGTAAATGCTTTGCTGGCTGGTTGTCTGGCTGGTTGGCTGGAAGGCTGATTGGCTGGACAATTGACTGACAATGACTGACTGGTTGAGTGGTCACACACTCAGAACTACCTCCACACACACACACACACACTCAGGAGGAGTGGCCTCACCCTGGGTTCCATCTGGAGGCTGAGGCCGTGCCATATGGTCACCATGGCAACCCCCACGCCCCGCGGTTTCATCCCATGTAAACAGACTCCACACCGCCTAACCACTCCTGCAGACGAACACAAGCTACACCTACACCCTTACCTCGAACGTCCCGGGCACCACATCCTGTAGCGCCTCCCACCAAACAAGCTGGAAGGCAGCATTAGCATGAGCCCACAGAGACAGTCACCCAATGAGCACACAGCAGGTGCAAGGCAGGCCAGTGGAGGCTGAACAGGTACACTGACTAGTAGGTCATGTCTCACACACACACACAGACACCGGTTGTGTCTAACGGGATGTGTGTGGGATTAGCTAGCGGACTGTGTCCATCTTTAATCCCCCCCCCTCTAATCTCATCTCAGGATTGCTTCAGGCGCACACACACACACACACTAATGACTGGAATACAATAGACTGTTGTTATTAGTGCTCTGTTTTCTATGAAGCTCTTCATCACATCTGTGTCTGTCTGCATGACATCCTAACCCTCTCTTACAGTCAACATGGAGCATGTGAACTTCCTCTCATCCCTTATTAGCTTGCCCATCTGGGGGGTGGGGGAGGGGGGTCAAACGTCTTTCTAACACATCTTTTTTCTCTTTTCTTTTTTTCCTTTGTCAATGATTGTTCTGTCTCTGTCCTGTCAACACCAAGCCTGGGTGTGTACTGGAGGTTGTGTGGACCAATCAGGTAAGACTGAGATGACCCAACGGCTGTGATTAGCTGAGGTCAGTCTTATCACTGTAGTGCACCAGTCTGACGTCTCCATCAGCTGGTAGCTGACAGCAGGGGGGCTGGAGGCCCTTGTCGCTACATTTAATTTACGATCCTATATTGGCTTATGGACAGCCGACAATACAAGACACGATTTAACACGCATTCTCTCTCTCTCTCTCTCTCTCTCTCTCTCTCTCTCTCTCTCTCTCTCTCTCTCTCTCTCTCTCTCTCTCTCTCTCTCTCTCTCTCTCTCTCTCTCTCTCTCTCTCTCTCTCTCTCTCTCTCTCTCTCTCTCTCTCTCTCTCTCTCTCTCTCTCTCTCTCTCTCTCTCTCTCTCTCACTCTCTCACTCTCTCACTCTCTCACTCTCTCACTCTCTCACTCTCTCACACACACACACACACACACACAATCTCTCTCACCCCTCCTCCCTCCCCCCTCTCCTCCACACCTCTGGCATCTCTTCTATGTTTAGGAGCGGGATAGATTAGGCCCACCTGGAGGGATCTGGATGTAGAGTCACATTCCCTCACAGGCAGTGACAAAGAGTCTGGTGCTGCCCAAACACATCCACCTGCTCAACACATGTTCTCTCTCCCTCTCCCCATCTCCCCCTCGGTCTCTCTGTCTCTGTCTCTCTCTCACATTATCTCCATGTCTCTCTCTCTTTCTCTCTCTCTTCATCCTCTTTCCTCCTGACTATTCCCCTTTCCTCTCTCCTTTGCTACCAACAAAAATCTGTCTCTCCGCGTCCCTTTCTTCTCCAAACTTCGTCTCCCCTCTCTTTATCCCTCCTGCTTGTGAATAATTTATCCCCTGTAGAGCAGTGATGTTGGCAACCAATCGGTAAAGCTCCCGTCAGCCAATCAAAACTCGCAGGGACAAAGACAGAGATAGCACGTCTTAAACGTAGACTCTCTGCTCATGTAACACACACTGTGCTTGACACATGACTGCATAAATACAAATACACCATACACAAAGACATGTGAACACAAACAATGGCATGTACCCACACACACACACACACAGGGGCAGAGTGTGTCCCTGGGGTGTGTGTAGAGCAGGAGCAGCTGTGTCAGGCTCAGTTGAGTGCACGCTGCAGGGGGACCAGGAGGGAATATCGGCTAAAAACAACCGACGCATGGCCCATAGCATGTGCGTGTGTGTTTAAGGAGGACGGCTCGCTGGAGGACATGTTTCGGGGAGCTGTCTATAGGCCCTCTCGAGAGGTTAAGCAAAATGAAAACCCTTCCTTCCCTCTTTCTCTCCTCCGGATCTCCTCCGCCCTTCCTATCCTTATGTATCTATACCTCCCCCCCCTCTCCTCTGCCCCTCCCCCCCCCCACTCCCCTGCCCCTCCTCCCCCTCCTCAGCCAGTGTAATGTGAGTTAGCGTGTCATGCTCCAGCATGAACAGCACACCAGCCCCATGGTGAAATAACTCCTCCTGATTGAGACAGATTTAGAAACAACAGGTTCTCTCCAGCTCCCTCCCTGATGTCTCAGCCCCACACAGACCTCCCTCCCGGGCAGCATCTCACCTCAGGCTGGGCTGGGGGTTGACGGAGCTGTGGGGGCGCTGGTGGCACTAGAGGGGGTTGGGGGGGGGGGGGGGGGGGGTCGCTGGGGGCCGGTGGCACTCGTTGCACCGGGGGGCTGGATCCAGGGTGGAGCTTATGGGGCTCACATGGAGTGGCTGGTGGAGAGTGTGTGTGTGTGTGTGTGTGTCTAGCAGTGTGTGTGTGTGTGAAGTATCTCATGTGTGGTGTGCCTCATTAGTCACCAGTGGGAAAGTGAATGGCCTCTATGAGACATGAGCTCATGCTAAAAGCCTCATCCATTTGATCCACAGCACTCACTGGCATTACTCGTGCCCACTAGGGTGTGTGTGTGTGTGTGTGTGTATGCCTTCAGTATTAGGGCCCACTAGGGTGTGTGTGTGTGTGTGTGTGTGTGTGTGTGTTCATATGGCAGCATTATTAGAGCCCACCAGGGTGTGTGTGTGTGTTTTCGTATGCCTGCAAAATCAAGGCCCAAAGGTGTGTGTGTGTGTGTTCACTATCCAGACGCCGCCAGTCCAACCAGCACAGAGCGGGGTCCTCCTCCAGTCGAGCCCAGCTCTGGGCACGCCGGTCCACATTGTCGCAGGTAATCAGTCACACACACACACACACATCACTACTGAGATATCTTATTTTGTCAGTGACATGTTGTGAAGTGACTTGCTACCACTGCACTCACGCATACTCACAGCAGGTGAGAGAACCACACTCTCTGAGAAATAGAGAGAGAGAGAGAGAGAGAGAGAGAGAGAGAGAGAGAGAGAGAGAGAGAGAGAGAGAGACAGTCAGGCTGCAGAAAGATATTCTTACTGAGATAAAAACCAGATCCTTTTCCTCATCTCCTATTCTCTCCTCTCACCTCCTCTCCACCCACTAATCTGAGATTGAATGAAAATAAGAGCATGTAGAACACTCTATTAAGTTCCAGGGTCATTTCTATGAAGAATTAAAGCTGTAATCATCCAGCACCACACTCTGCACAGTTACGGCTGTCATGACGATAAGACCCGAGTAGAGATGAGAGGTTCAGCTCCCCAAGTAAGGGACACACACACACACACACACTTCCAGGGTGACTGAAAAGAGCTGAGCTAAAACCCTGAACCAGAGCTAATCTGAGTTCTTATTTTGTCCCTGAAAGAGGAAAGCAGTATTTAGCTAATAACACTAATAAGATGACGGTGTCAGGAGCGTTTCTGAACACTGATGCCCACTCAGTCTGGGCTGACCCAAAACAACAGCCACCATTCTTCTCATTGGCATTATTACGCAAACCAACAACGCTACGCAACTCGACCGGAACACAAAACAACAACCCAGCACAACAACGGCCCAGCGAGCCAGGAGAGTAGCGCAGCCGGACAGGGAAGGGGAGGCTGGATGCTTCAGCCATGGGATTGGAATGCAACCCTGCAGCAGAACTGTTGTGGATCAGACCCATGCTGAAAACATTGAGTGGTTGGGAGAAAGATAAAGCGACTGATTTTGAGCAGGGCCGAGGGTGACCGAAAGGTACAGACGGTGCCAAGAGGAGGGTTATTGATAGACAGAGTTATTGATAAGTCCAAGAAGAGGAGCCCTGATCCTTTCATTCTCTCGCTCTACCCATTTCCCTCTCTCTCTCTGTCTCTCCCTCCCTCCATTTCCCCCTGTCTCTCCATCTCTCTCTCCATCTCCCTCTCCATCTCTCTCTCCATCTCCCTCTCTCTCTCCATCTCCCTCTTTCTCTCTCTGTCTCTCTCTCCCTCCATCTCCCCTCTCTCTCTCCATCTCTCTCAATACATCTCTCTGCATTCCTCAGGTTGGCTTGGTGCCAGATGACTGTACCCACCCAAGCTGGCCAGGCTTGTAACAATGAACAGCACCCAGGCATACAAGGAAACACACACACACACACACACACACACATATACACATAATCACAATACAACTCCTTCATCACCAGCTCTCCAGTCACTCCACTGTTGGCTCACACACACGTGGAACACTAAATAACAGCCAGTCATGCGGCATGTCAACAACTTCACAAAAGGGATTGTTGAGACATTGTGTTCCCTGCCAGGACCCGAGGGCCAGCCAGGTGTGATCCTGCAGAGAGAGAGAGAGCTAATCCAGCCTGTCCTCACACAGGTGCTGAACCCCAGTTAACTACAGACACACAGCAGAACTACAGACACAAACATGGAGATTTTAGGAGTCCAAGCTGTCCGGTTAGAGAACACCTTCTCCATTCCCTTTTCTTCCCTCCCTCCTTTCATCCCCATCCCCAGTTTCCCTGTCCTCCCTCCCCCCCCCTCCCTCTACCCTTCTTCCCCCTCTCCCCTCTCCACCTTTTCTCCCCCTTCTCTTCCATCTCCCCCTCCCTCCATCTTCCCTCTTTCTCTCACCTCTCTTCTGGATGATGATTCGGAGCAGCGGATTGGCTGAGGATAGGGCCTTCAGGAAGTTGTCGTCGTTGTTGATGGGCAGGAGGTCTCCTTGCACGTCGGCGTATCCCAGCAGCACCTCCACACCGGGGATGCGGTGTACCGTCTGCAGCAGCCGGTAGAACTCCTGGAACCCTCCGGAACCGGTCCTCTTCAGGGCAAAACGCCTGTACTCCGCCTCGAACTGCCACACACGAGGATACAGGAACACAACACGGGAGTTATAATTGGGCTTACATAGTAAGCTAGAGTACCTAGAGTAGGTACCTAGAGTAGAAATGGTTAATCAATGGAAGCTAGTGACACGATACAGCAGAGTTGACACTAGAGAGTCAATGCAGTGGTCGGCCATGTAACCCAGCTAAACCACCACTTCACTCTTTCTGTGGGGTCGGTTATAGCTCAGTGGTTAGAGCACTGGAGGTTCAAATCGCCCCATGACCGTTGCTTTGGATACACGGGTCTGCTGAATGAAAACTTGACTTCTCTCTCTGCACTTCCCCAAATGCTCTTTTCAGTTTCTCTGTTTTCAACCACAAATGTTCAAACTTCCTCCAGCACACACTGGCTTCCTCAACCAGGCAGACAGACATCGTGCAGATAGCAGCACCAGGCAGGAGAAGAGACATAAATAGATAGAGGGTGGGGGGGGGGAGAGAGAGTGAGAGGGTGAGGGGGAAGAGAGGGTGAGAGAGATAGAGAGAGAGAAAGAGAGAGGTACACATTGTCTTACTTAGCACTTTCCCACCACCATTTCTGACCTGACACATATGACTGGTTAAGAATGCTACCGTTCTGGAAAGCTGACATTTCTACAGCAGCAGAAACTGAAAAAAATGAGTGTGAACGTGAGATATGAACTCCTGGGTGGAACTGACCTATGTAACATAAGTATTTGGTAATTGGTGGTTATGAGGGAGAGGAAGTAGGTGGCTCAGAAAGAGGCTACCAGGAGTTCTATAGGAGCCTGCCCAACCAATCCCAGGCCCTGTGTGACCAGTCAGGAAAGGGTAGAATCAGACAGTGAGACGGCAGGATTTCATTTAATCACTGATGCAGTTATTCTCACCCACCCTATTGGTACATCTTACCCACACACTTAAACCTCACCCACTGTGGAACAGACTGGTGCAGACATGAGAGGACGTACAGGGGAGAGAAAGGCTGGAGAGAGGCAGGAGAGGAGAGAGCGAGGCAGGAAAGATAAGCAGCAGAGACAGGAGAAAGAGAGAGTGAGAGACAGAGAGAGAGAGAGAGAGACAGAGAGAGACAGAGAGAGAGAGAGAGAGAGAGAGAGAGAGAGAGAGAGAGAGAGAGAGAGAGAGAGAGAGAGAGAGGGAGAGAGAGAGAGAGAGAGAGAGAGTAGAAAAAAACAAATGAGTGAATGGTAACGAAACAAACAGGTCAGGAAATACACAGGGGAGGGGGAGACGGGGATAGAAACATAGAGGGAAGAGAGGTATATGGGATAAGGTCGGACCGGAACAGAATAGAGTTTCCATGGCTCAGATGGGGGACTGGACAGAATCTAGCCTACATAGCTAAGATCAAGGACAAAACAGGATGATCGAGGATGACCATACCCTGATTGGAGATGGACCCACCACAACACACATTAAAGACAAGGAGACCACAAGAGAGGAACCGGTTCTTCTCTATCAGCATCCATTACTAGAATACCTTTTCAGCCCTTCTCTGAAAACAAGCTTTTTATCTAGCAGTATCTGAATGTGAACTGCCCTTGAAAGAAGTATGAGAAACAGGGAGCAGGAAACACAAGGTTTGTTTTCAAACGTCCTGATGGTTTTACAGAGGGGTCTGATGACTGTGTACACCCTGACCTGTCCGTATTCATCATACAATGACATGAATAGAAAGAAATAACAGCCCTAATTATTTTGAGTATAATTATTAGAAAAGGTGACAGACAGAGTTGTATTTTAACAATGAATCAATTCAAGGAAGTTTGTCCAGGGGCTGTTCCTGACCACATGCATATGAGTGATCACTAATGAGTCAGTTGGTGTCCAGTACAGTACTCCTCCCTGCCCTCCCTCACGACCGTGTCTCCTCCATGACTAATCAGCAAGGCCAGATAGGCTAATTAGCTGTTTTCATCCCGACTTTGCTCCGTTGCTGCACCGGAGGCTTGCGCTAGAACACCTCACAGAGGATAACAACAGCCGCGGACACAGCGCTCCCAGCAAACCCGAGCATAGAACAGACCGAGTAAGCTGTCATCCGCTAAAAACACAGTGGAAGATAAGACAGACACGCTCTGAGCTCGCGCCCAAACCGGAGAGACGTACTGACTATAATGTTATGGATGTATACCAGTTAATGTCCCCTGGTCGGAAGGGATTTGTACCCCATATATAATCCAAGCGAGCGAGTCGAGATGAGAAGCAGAGCTCTGCAGACAAATCCCATTTAGAAGCTACGACAGGAAGGTTTGATAGATAGCCCTGGATAGATCGAGGGTGTCATCCATGCACGCGCCTGATGTAGTAAGCTCCGAGTCAATACCCCCGCTGTCCGGTTCCTCGGTACGCATTGCCAATAACAAGCTATTAACATAATTTGCTTGTCGTGTGCTGTCTTACCTTGCTCTTGACCTCCACCAAATTGTCCGTGTGTTTCAGCGGAGTCCTATGGTTTCTTGACATGTTTGCGCGATGTGTTCCCGCGGATAGAACCATCCACGGGCTTTCCTAGAAACAGGATAGAACGGTACGTTTGTCACTCCTTCGTCAGCGCGTAGGCTCGCAGCAACATGGGGCCTGTGGCAGGTTTTCACGGCAGGTAGACTACAGCCAGCGAAGGGTCCGTCCGGTACAGTAGCCTATCGGTCTATGTGGGAAAACGTTCCTTCAGAGCTTCGCTGCCGCTACCGTTGCCTCAATAACAATGACGTCAGATGGGCATGCCGCTTGGAGGCGGGGGTGGGGTCACTTGCTGTGTCCTTTAGATGTTCTCGTTTCTGTTGATACCCTAGACAGGTGGGACCAATTCCTAAAAATAAAGAGATTTTAATCATAACAAAAGAAAGGGGTAGGCGTACCGATGTTACTGTGAGTCAGTGACGGTACACTTCAACTCCAGTCGTCCGATGATTAAGATTATTTCCGACAAAAGTGACTCATGGACTGTAATAAAAACTTCAGCAGGGGTCATGTTTACTTTCGATACTTCCCAGGGAGAAATAACTTACCTTGGAAACAGTCCTTGATCCGACTTCAGAGTTATGTTCTATGTCTACCCACCCTGCCCTCTGCCCCCAGGCCCAGCCCAGCCCAGCCCCCCTAGTCTCCCTCCCTTCTCCAATTTGAATACCTCAGCCAACCGTGGCCTGGGCTCAGTAAGCTGGTGTGTTGCAATCGGTCCAGTACCACACTGTGTCAGTCTCTCTCTCTGAAGAGAACATGGAGTGAGAGAGGTGGGCCTCGGGCTTACGTAAGAGACTCACATCTCTGAAAAGAAGACCAGCGCTCTGGAGAGAGAAAAGAGGAGACCTTGGCCAAACATTCCTACTTTCCTCACCTCTCTCCTCCTCTGTTCCTGGGTCTCCTATGTAACTGTCTGTGACAATGGGGAGATTAGGAATTCAGGAATGCAGAGTGAGAGAGAGACAGAGAGATAGATAGAGAGAGAGAGATAGAGAGAGAGAGAGAGAGAGACAGAGGGAGAGAGAGAGCGAGAGAGAGACACACACACAGCCCCCCTATCTGGAGGATTTCTAAAAGAGTGCCATGAAATCAGGGAAAAACTGAATGTAATGTGACCAGCCTTGAAATCCTATTTGTAATATGTGTTGTCCATCTCAATGTAGCTATTTACTTAGGTTGTTTTTGTTTTGATTCGTTGTTTTCTGTTCTTGACACTGTTGCCACCACATGTTCCGGACAATACTGAGTGTCGTTTCCTTATGTTGTTTTTAAATTGTGTTGTTAATGTATGGTTGTCTGTTGTTGTGCATCTTGCTTTGGCAATACGGTCGTAATGACTGTCATGCTAATAAAGCTAAATTGAATTGAATTGAGAGAAAGAGAGAGAGAGAGAGAGAGAGAGAGAGAGAGAGAGAGAGAGAGACAGACAGAGAAAATGAATCTCGCTGCCTGTGAATTTCGCACACCAGGTCTTTGATCTTCACAACTCTCCTACCTGTGTGTGTGTGTGTGTGTGTGTGTGTGTGTGTGTGCAAGAAAGACAGACAGAGAGAGAAACAGAAAGAGAGAGAGAGATGGAGGGGGGGGGGCGAAGGCAATATCCTGAGCTCCCCTCGGAGAGAGCTTCCTGCCAACGCCATGTCAGCATGCAGGTACAAACACCTGGAGACAGAAAGCCTTTCATCATCTGACTACTGAAGACACAAGTTCTGGAGATGCTGCAGACGCTCAACCAACGAGCTGACCAAAATAGCTTTTGACAAAACAAGATTCCCCGTTGAACACACGCCCATATTTACGAGAGGTAAACTATGTTGTCCCTCCTTGCTCTCCCCCCATCCTCAGCACCTCTCCCCCAGCCAGGACAGAGAGAGGGTCTGTGTGGAGGAGAGACTGTGTAACAGGGTCTGTTTCACCTCCACATCCCTGCAGCCACACCCTGGAGAGACTAACCCCATCTTAATTAATTTCCACGACTGCTTCCATTCCAGTTTCCATCTGCAGCAGCCCAGGAATGTCAGCTATGCGAGTCAGTCATGTAAGCAAGCTGTGTGGAGCTGCTGATAAGATAGCTTAAACTCTCACCTCTTCTTTCTTCTCCTTCTGCTCTCTTCTCCTCTCGCCTCCTCTCCTCCTCTCTTCTCCAGAATACCCATAGATAAACATTCAACAAAACTCCTCTCATTGTTATGGAAACCAGCCTCTCCTACAACCTGCTAGATACCTATTGGGTTCTAGAATAAGAATTTGGATAAAAGCGTCTGCTAAATGAATACATGTAAATGTATTCCTGTGTGCTGGTTTGTAGGTTATGTTCTGTATACGGTGTAAGTCTGGGTGTGACAGGTGATGACAGCCAGGCAGTGTTTCCTCTGGTGTCTCTCTTCACATCCTGCCATCAGACATAAGAGAGGGTGGACCCTACCCCCCCCCCCCCCACACACACACACACACACACACAGGCCTGTTTCCACTGCTGGACCTGCTCCTCCAACTCTAGTATCTGACCCACAATCTTCTCAAGTACTTCAGTTCAGTGTTTGCTCACCTAACCATTTCAGTTTCTCCTTTCTTAGAACATTCAAATTCATTCGTTGTAATCGTCGTGAGGAAAATTGTTGTTGTCAAGTAAAGATCCACTGCTTGCTCACACGTCCAAACACACGCAGCCACGTCATGTGACGGGCATGTGCAGCAGCAGTCTTGGCAGCCTCGATGAAGCTTCAGAGAACCAGAGATTGAATCAGTGAAGCTTCAGAGAGCCGGAGATTGAAGCAGTGACAAAGCACAGCGAGGCTTACACCAGGACAGGCGTCAATGATTCATGAGAGACTGAAGTGCTGCTCCGTTTGAGCTGAGGGGAGATGCTTCCATGAATACTGTACAGCATAGTTACATGTCAGTACACACACACACATACACACACACACACAGGCAAAAGATCCACACGCACACATTCCATCCACACACACACACACACACACACACACACACACAGGTGAGGGAAACCAGCGCAGGGCTCTGACTCGTGAAAAAGTTATGTGGAATGTGCTGGAGGATTGCAAGGGTGGGGGTTGAGTATGCTGTCAGACCAGCCTGTCTGCCCTGGCACCTGCATTCCCAGTCCCATCTCACCCCCCCCCCTCCCACATGCACCTCCCTGCCCATTATACAGCACCCTGCTGATACCTACCAGCATTCCTCCAGTTCTAGTCTGCCTACCCAGCATTCCACAGGGCCAGAGTCAAACGCTGTGACACGGTAACACACACACTTTGGGCATGTTCCTTTTCCGTGTCACGCGGAGGGCTGGCCGACTGGGCCAGCCTGCTGTCTTTTGTGTTGGACAGACAAAACAAGGAGACAGGCTGTTAACAACTCAATCTGCAGTTGATTAATGACTGTGTGACTGTTATGGAGGGACTTCAACAGAGAATGTGATAGTCTCCCTGGGCTTGGCTATGTATTGTATGACCATGACCCAGAGATATGGAGATGTGGATCTATACCGGTCAGACACAAACCCAGCACTGTGTTTCTGCAAGTGGTCGGAGCCAGTTGGACTGGCTGGTAATTTAGCTAGGGCAGGTGTACAATGTGTGTGTGTGTGTGTGAGGCGTGTGTGTGTGAGGCGTCGGTGTGTGTGGTGTATCCCCTGGCCTCCCGGGAGACTGACAGGCTTGAACACATTCCTGTCCTCTGTTGTTCTGTCTCTTCCGGCATGACAGGATCAAGTGGCAGCCGGACAACAAGGGAAGGTGATTGGCTGACTGCAGGAAGTCACCGTCTCATGTGATGGCTGTTTTTCTCCCTCATTTTCATATCTACTTGGTGAGTGTTACTGTGCTTCCTCCTGACTGAGATCACATGGACGAGGACTTGAGTGTTACCAATGCAGCTAAAAGACCCTAAGGAATGACTGTATGTCTCCTGTTTCCTGCTCTTCTGTTGACCAGGCGCAGAGTGAACAGATATCTATGATATCTGTAGTCAACTCATATACTGTATGTATGCATTAGCAAAATAGCAGGGTGTACTGGTAACAATAATACTAAGTTGTGTTTGTTACAGAAGCTGGAGGTGGAGTGTGTGTGTGTGTGGGGGGGGGGGTGTGGGGGGGGGGGCAGGAACAGGTGGTGAGAAGCTCCAGGTGAAGTTGAGAGTTACCTACGAGTCCTGAGAGAAAACAAATAGCCTGAAATCTGAGTTCTGCCGCCGGAATGTAAAACGTCACCTGGTCACCATGGAAACCTGTTTGCAACAGCTGCTCTTTGTTCTCCCTCCGAGTGTGTGCGTGTGAGTTTGTATGTGTGTGTTTGTGTGTGTGTGTGCGTGCGTGTGTGTACACGTGCAAATTCCTGTATGTAAATGCATGACATTGAGTAAGTCCTAAAGGGGTGAGTTGGTGAGAAATGTCAACAAGATTTGTCTCGCTATGAATCAACACGCGTCACCTACAGTACCCGAGAGGGGGGTGAGGGGGGTTGAGGTTTGGAGGGGGGTGAGAGACGAGAGGAGGGAGAAGGAATTGGGATAGAATGAAATATATCTATTTACAACAACTCTGTTCCTAATAGAAGAATTAAATCATGACTCGGTTCCCGTGACGGCTGGTTCTCTCTACACACCCAACGTTGGATTTATCTACACATCTAACACCGCCAAGTCGTATTCGAACTCTCTGATCCTCAAACGTCTTACTGTCTTCAAACAAACGTGGTATGTGCTTGATCTGTGACATGTAGCAACTTTGCATGCCCTCTCCACATCGAGTCATCAGTTTCCACCTCCTCTCCATGTCAGCTGCTCCTCCTAGTGGACATCATGTGGCACTGCACCATCATCACTGCAGCTCTGCAGAGAATGCTGGACAATAAGTGAAAAACGACAGATTCAGAACCAGATGTTCTGTGTATCATTCTGTGTAGTGTTTCCTAAACATCCAAACATTCACCTCAGACCCCAATGACATGAGTTAGCACCAGTATGCTCATGTTCGAGGATGTCATGGACTGGGGTTGGCTCAGTGGTAGTAAGGTCAAGAGGTCACGGGTCTGAATCAGGTGACGCCCCTAACACAAAGGCCCGGGTTGGATTCCGACTCACATTACAAATCTGCATGTGTTCCCCTCTTCTCTCTCTCTCTCTCTCTCTCTCTCTCTCTCTCTCTCTCTCTCTCTCTCTCTCTCTCTCCCCCTCTCTCTCTCTCTCTCTCTCTCAGGCTCCATCCACCATGGTTCTCCTGGTTCTCCTGGTTCTCCTGGTTCTCCTGGTTCTTCTGGCGTAGCCTTTTTACCCTGTTGTTCATCAAATTCTCCTGGAGCATATTGAGAACTATGGTTGGATCTCTGGCATGTCAATACAGTGGCTATTTAGCTTTTCTCTGACACGTTTTTCCTTGTCTTTTCTGTAAAACTACTCAAAGTAACATTTAACATTTCAAGTTCAAGTCTTTTATTTGTCAGGTACACAGAACAACACAAGGTCAGACTGGGCACTGAAATTCTTAAGACAAGACAACGCAAGCACCTGGCATAACATAACATATAAGTACACAGAACATAATTTACATCTATGCTGATTTTAAATAGGTGAAACTTCCAAAATATACATATAGCAATAAATAATCGACAATACTAACCCTAATACTAAAACTTCCTAAATTACAGATCACAATACATAATATACTATTCTAACCCTAAATGCACATAAAACCTATTTTAACCCTATAACCTATTCTAACCTAAGTGGAGTACTGTACAATAGTGCAAAAACGCAGATCAGTGACTATGTCAATGACCATACAGGAGCCTGGTGGCGAGGTACAGTGTGGTACAGTAGTGCAATGTTACTGATAGTGCAACCAGTAGCTGAAAGTGACATGGTATAAGTGATTAGTTTGCAGTAAATCAATGTCCATATCAGTGTCCAGTCAGAAGCCTGATGGCCCTTGGGTAGAAACTGTTGTCAAGTCTGCGTGTGCGCGACCGGATGCTGCGGTTACAGCT
Source organism: Hypomesus nipponensis (assembly GCF_054491055.1). Classification (NCBI taxonomy): domain Eukaryota; kingdom Metazoa; phylum Chordata; class Actinopteri; order Osmeriformes; family Osmeridae; genus Hypomesus; species Hypomesus nipponensis. The sequence continues at coordinate 5,397,152 of NC_140374.1, read as the reverse complement.
GCCAGAAGGCAACGGGGTAAAGAGACTGAAGGATGGGTGGGAACAGTCTCTAAGAATCCTGCCGGCTTTCCTGAGGCAACGTGTGTGGTAGGTGTCCTGTAGGGCTGGGAGCTTCCTGCCGATCATGAACTCAGCAGAACGGACCACACTTCGTAGGGCCTTGCGGTCCCTGTCTGTGCAGCTCCCATACCACACAGTAATACAACCAGTCAGAATGCTCTCTATAGTGCATCTGTAAAAGTTACCAAACTTCTTCAGTCTCCTCAGGAAGAAGAGGCGCTTATGGGCCGATTTGACCACCTTGTCCAAACAGACCAGGTGAGGTCGTTGCTGATGTTCACCCCGAGGAACTTGAAGCAGCTGACCTTCTCCACTTCAGATCCATTGATGAGTAGGGGTGCATGTTCCTCCTCCTGCCGCCTCCTATAGTCCACAATCATCTCCTTGGTCTTGCTGATGTTGAGAGAGAGGTTATTGTCCTGACACCATGATGTCAGGGTGTCAACCTCCTCTCTGTAGGCTGACTCGTCACTGTTAGAGATGAGGCCCACGATGGTTGTGTCGTCAGCAATCTTAACAAGGAGGTTGGAGCTGTGCGTTGCCGCACAGTCGTGAGTGAACAAGGAGAACAGGAGAGGGCTGAGCATACAGCCCTGGGGGGTACCTGTGTTGGTGATCAGTACAGATGAGGTGCGGTTACCAATTCTCACCACCTGTGGCCTACCCATCAGGAATTTCAGGAAGTGGAAGATCCACTTGCAGAGGGAGGTGCTTAGTCCCAGGTCCACAAGCTTGGAGACCAGTCTGGAGGGGATGATGGTGTTGAATGCACAGCTGTAGTCAATGAACAGTATCCTCACATATGTATTCCCCTTGTCCAGGTGGGAGAGAGCGGTGTGCATAGTCAGAGCGATGGCAGAGCGATTTGATTTGTGTGCAATACTAGCATACAGTACCAGCCTGTCTCAACTCGTCAGACCTGTGAACATGGTCCAGTAGGCTTCTTGGGACCGGTGTGGGTTAGGCTGACAGAACAGGGAAATCTATATGTTTATTTGATGAGGAGGTCAAACAACACTTCAGCCACAGGTGTCAAAGTGCATGAGTTGAACTTTGGACTCCAGGTGACGCTCGAACACTCCCCCATCAATCTGGTACTTCCTCATTCCGGCACACACCTATAGCCAGAACATTCTTCCCATATATAGTGTCTCCGAGGTGTCTCAGTGGGGTGAGGGTACTGTCTGTGGCAGGACTAGTGGCACGTGTTCTGGGCGACATCTGGTGGGATCGGTCTATTTCCTGGGGGAACTGGTCTGGTGGGACGGGTCTATTTCCTAGGTCAACAGGTCTGTTGGGACGGGTCTATTTCCTGGGTGACAGAAGCAGCCCCATGGCATCTGGTGTGGGGAGCAGTGTTCTGGTGACGGGGGCCAACAGGGGCATCGGTCTGGAGCTTGTCAGGCAGCTGGCAGAATCCACCAAACCGCCTCAGCTGATCTTCGCTGGCTGTCGAGAACCAGAAAGAGCTAAGGTACCCATGCATGTACATAGGTCTCTGATGTGGACTCCATGACATGTTGAGCAAAACCCCCTCTTGGTGGGACCTAGCAGTGCTGCTGCTGACTGACCAGGCCTGACTTGAGTACAGGTAATTAATTCAATCAGGAGAGACCTGGGGTGAGTAAAGTGACGTTTATTTACAGAATGGTAAATGTACTCCAAGTGTTTGGAGCTTAGACCCCATGGGGAATTATTGATTCTAAAACTGGTTGTTCCCATCCTTGATTGTGATTGGCTACATCGCGTTCCATGCCGTTGTAAAATCCAGCATAACCTCACAGGTTGTCCTCATAACATTCTTTAACATTCCATATTACTGCGCATCGAATATTTCAAATTGAAAAAGACGGCAAAGATGTCCATCTGGCTGTTGCGTGGCAACAATTTATGTAGGAACTATACTTTGTAGTAGCGGAAGAATGACGGTTTATTATAAAACTATTTTGTTTCTAATTGTTTTTATTGATGAAACCATATCAAATATTTGTAGTAACAGTTTTAGAAAAGCAAGCCCCGCGAGTCCGTGGTTTACGCTGATTGTAGAACAGGTAAGGGGGTTTTCGGCACTTCGCTTCGCGTCGTGCCTAACAACTCCCCTTACCTGTTCTAAAATCAGCGTAAACCACGGCCTCTTGGGGCTTGTTGCTTAATCAAAGGGCACCTGCCCAGGATCCGAAGAAGAATCCCCCACGGAGTCCAGACCCTGGTGACCCAGCCAGAGGAGACAAAGAACAACGACAAAGGCACCGGGTGGCAACGGGGAGGTGGAGGGTCGCGCACTTGATAGCCTGGGCAAACTACACAGAGAATCATATTTAAAAGCACGGCATCATTGTGATAGGCTGACGGCTACGAGAAAGATTTGACAGTGTTAATTGATCGACGAGAGCGCTAATCGATACTGAAACCCAGACGACAGCCCGACATAGGGAAGAGGGAAAAGAGAGCGTTGGCGGGGGGAGTAAGTTGTGAAACATTATCCACTATGCCCGAGTGCTGGGATCGGTCTTGCCTGACTGAACTTGCGCTAAGGTTCATTTAGTCCAACATTTACAGGATGCATCTCTGTCCAACTATAGGTAGTAGAGCCTGTGATGTACAGTAGCTATGGTTGCCGTGGTGCTGTAGTATTATGGTTTGTTTGACCCTCGGACCTTTATTTCTTCCTGTCTGCAGGATCTGCAAGAGCTGTCCCAGAGGCACCCGCAGATGGTCATCATAGTAACACTGGGTAAGGGATGTGGGTGATGTGATGGAGGAGGAGGAGCAGAAGGGTAAAGTAGGAGGGGAGGGAGGGAGGGAGGGGGGGGGGAGTTGGGAGGGAGGCTTCAAATTACTTTAACTTAATGTTATTTATAATCCAGACCAGTCATACAGAGGAGACTCCACCCATACATGTGTTTGATGCTGCACTTAAGATAGGACGTTGGTTTTTCTGCACTGTACTATGTAACACGATAGCTGAGATCTCACTGTAGCACTGTAGCTGAGATAATGTTATTGTTCTTTGTGCCTGCTGGCTGGAATGTGGTTCTTTTGGGTCTGGTACATGTACACCGTTCAACAATGCACTTTTGATCCTTGATTTCATGTTGTTTCTATGAGCACTATTTGCATATTGCTTTGGAGAAAAACATCTGCTAAAGGAACAAAATGTCAATGTAAAGTCAGCCCTCTGCTGGTCACTGAATTATCACAGCTGTCTACAACAGATGTGCCTGAATTTAAACATGTTCCTGTTCTGGCTCAGTGTGTGAATCTGGGCTCATGTCTTGTGTTCATCCCAATAGTTTTAACTGACTAATTGGGAATATCTATATATAGATATTCTACTATAACATACCGTAATCCTGCTATGCTTTTAAGCGCCATTGTTTTTCCTTAGATTAGCCTAAAATCCTAGCCTGATGTTGTCATACTTATAATTCTAGTCAGAATATGAGTCTGAAACCGTTCCGTTGGGGTGTGAGTATGGGGTGCGTTTCAACCGAACCCAGAAAAAAAATGCCTCTTCACTCAATTGGATAGACCTACAACCAATCAAAGCAACGTAATATGTTGTTTGTTGAAAACAAATTCAAGTGCTCTTTGGTGACGTGGTTGATTACGTTACTGTTGATCATCTGTCCATTATCGTATAAAGCCCACCCTGACAATTTGATTGGTTCGAACAGCCCCTGTTCGGACATACTTTTTCCCAAAACTTGCGATCCCAGACCCAACTTCCCCGCTAAATTGGGCTGGCAGCTAGGCTACTAACATACCGTATGTTGCGTAATTCCGCAAATGACGTGTTTTGACAGGAAAACGATTCTCCTGCAATTGCGTTTGATGGAATGCTGTTGTTGGCAAACTCACCAGTGTGTCACATCCTGTGTCCCAGACGTGTCGGATGCGGCCAGCGTGTCGGAGGCCTGCCAGCTGGTGTCCACCAGGCTGGGGGACGCAGGCCTGAACCTACTGGTGAACAACGCTGCCGTTAACCGTCCCATTCCCGGCAGCCTGGCGCAGACGGGCGCCGACGACATGATGGAAGTCTACCGGACCAACGTGGTGGGGCCCATGCTGCTCACCAAGGTCGGTGCCCGCCCCTCCGCCCCTCCGCACTGCAGTCACACATCCATACATTAAAGCTGTCAACCATGAGAGGCGGGATATCGCCTACTAACTCGTGGGTTGTGCTGCCGTCATAGACAGGACGAGCACCAGAGTTAACCACCAATAATAGATTATACTTTTGCACGTTATGAGCAAGTATGTGTAAAAGGGATTTACAGGGGAGGGATTTGAACCTGCAACCTCTTGAATTGCACTGAGCTATACCCGGCCCAATGTCACAAGTACTAGCCGACTCATCAGTATTCTTCGGTCGGTTATGGAATCAGAAACATGCCTCCTCATCTCTGTAAACTACATGTCTTGACTGTCTCTCCTACAGGAGTTGATGCCTCTGCTGCAGAGGGCAGCAGCTCAAGGTTCAGAGTCAGGGTTGTCCTGTCGAAAGGCAGCCATCATCAACATCTCCACGTTGATCTCCTCCATTGAGAAGTGCTATGAGAGCTTTGTTATGGCGCCCATGTACCCCTACAGGACAAGCAAGGTACTGCGCCTTCTGCACTACCGCACAGAGCAAGTGGGATGGGAGAAGGGGATGGGCGTGGGGTGGGCAGGGTGGTACTAAAGCAAGTCACTGCCCTGTGTTTCCTGCATGTTGATGGTCCTCAGTGCTGTTGGTCCTCCTGTCCACCAGGTGGCGCTGAACATGCTGACCCGCTGCCTGGCAGAGGACCTGAGGAAGGACGGCATCCTGGTGACGGCTATCCACCCCGGCTGGGTCCAGACGGATATGGGCGGGTCACAGGTTAGCGGAGGGGGCTCAATGAAAGAGAGAGAGAGAGAGAGAGAGAGAGAGAGAGAGAGAGAGAGAGAGAGAGAGAGAGAGAGAGAGAGAGAGAGAGAGAGAGAGAGAGAGAGAGAGAGAGAGAGAGAGAGAGAGAGAGAGAGAGAGAGAGAGAGAGAGAGAGAGAGAGAGAGAGAGAGAGAGAGAGAGAGAGAGAGAGAGAGAGAGAGAGAGAGAGAGAGAGAGAGAGAGAGAGAGAGAGAGAGAGAGAGAGAGAGAGAGAGAGAGAGAGAGAGAGAGAGAGAGAGAGAGCGAGAGAGAGAGAGAGAGAGAGAGAGAGAGAGAGAGAGAGAGAGAGAGAGAGAGAGAGAGAGAGAGAGAGAGTGCGTGTTAAATCGTGTCTTGTATTGTCGGCTGTCCATAAGCCAATATAGGATCGTAAATTAAATGTAGCGACAAGGGCCTCCAGCCCCCCTGCTGTCAGCTACCAGCTGATGGAGACGTCAGACTGGTGCACTACAGTGATAAGACTGACCTCAGCTAATCACAGCCGTTGGGTCATCTCAGTCTTACCTGATTGGTCCAGAGAGAGAGAGACAGAGAGAGACAGACAGAGAGAGACATAGAGAGACAGAGAGAGACAGAGAGAGACAGAGAGAGACAGAGAGAGACAGAGATGTGAATGGAATGCTTCTAATTCAATTCAATTGAAAGACAAAAAGAAAGAGAAAGACAGAGAAAGGTAGAGAAAGAAAGAGAAAGAGAAACTCAAGGTTGATATGTATGAAAGCGGCATGGCTTCAGCACGCTAACGATCACATCCGCTCGGTTGCTGACAGGCTCCCCTGCCAACGAAGGACAGCGTCCGAGGCATGCTGGGAGTGATGTCATCGCTCACGGAGCAGCACCGTGGGACTCTGTTGGACTGGGAGGGTAACAGCATCCCCTGGTAGCAGAGGGACCCACCCAGAAACACAGAGGCCTGACGAACACTGTCTGTTCCCCCATGTCAAGCTCCAGTCGTGATCTCATCCAGGCTTTCTGCTGGCATGACAGAGCTTGTCTTCCCTGAATAAAAACCAGCCTCAATACATGTAGTCCTTTTGTCGTGTCCCTTGAAACGGTGTCCGTTCAGGAGGCTGTGTGTGTGTGCGTGAGTTCAAGGAGTGTGTGTTCTCTGCCGTCTGCTGCTTGTGGAGGAGGATGATGACTGTCCCGCTCAAACAGACCGGAGAGAAGGAAAACAGAGAGGGGACAAGCACCAACGGAAGCAGGATGGAGAGGATGATGTGGAGATGGAGGGGTGAGAGAGGGGTCGTGAAACAGAGGCAGTTTTCCGCTGTGTTACCCTGTATCCCTGTTCTCTGACTGTCCGTAGTGTGTGTGTGTGTGTGTGTGTGTGTGTGTGTGTGTGTGTGTGTGTGTGTGTGTGTGTGTGTGTGTGTGTGTGTGTGTGTGTGTGTGTGTGTGTGTGTGTGTGTGTGTGTGTGTTTTAGGGGTCAGGGCAGGAGAGACAGCTCTACTGGCAGTGATGACTGCTGGCAGGAAAAGGTCTTGAAAAACTGCTGATTAAGAGAGAGGATGAAAGACTGAATAACATACTCTAATCCTGCAGTATGAGACAGAGTGTTCTCTTTTCCAGCCCAGACCACCTCTATCTTTAAAGAATACTTGGCTTAATCATTTCAGACCATGAAAATAATCATACGTTTGTCTTTTGTTCTTGTATCCGTGTCCCAGTTATTCATTCAAAGATGTGTAGTTATGTCATTGATTACATATTTGACATCTATGAATCCAATTATTGATGCTTTGGTCTCCTGTGGATGCTTGATGTGGTTCACTCAATAGGTCAAATGGGCATATGGACAGATAGCTCGAGAGGTGGGATTTACATGGAAAGTTACACGAACTGGATTGAACGGTAGAAAAGCTTTAGGCTAGTACATCTTCTTACATGTAGTCATTTACCAGACGATCTTTTCCATATTCTTGACATGTTCATCGTTTTTTAAATTTTTTAAGCAAGTAGCCTAATCGAAAACTGACAGGCAAAAACCTTGACTATTCACTGGTCTATGGAGGCGTTGTTTTATATCCCACAGACGACAACAAGTGAGGTAGTTTCACTGCGGCTGATTAGAGCGGATCAATCACAAGGGGCAGTCGGCAATGTAAAGAAAGGGAGATTTAATTAACCTGAGGCTTTACTTGTACGCTTGCTGTAGAACAGTTAAGCTAGACAGTAGTGAAGGTGTTTTTTTGAGTAGAGATTTCGGGGATCTAGCAGATCGGTGTCAGTTGTGAGGCTGGAGAGATCATCCACGCGCTCGAGGAAAGAGGTGTGACCACAAGCGCGCTGACGTTTCGGAGAACCGAGTGCTCGCTCTTGCATGCAGGTTGGAACTTGGATGGAGGGCTAAACTGAACTTGAAACATTCTTTTGGTTCTCCCTTTTTTTTGCCAGACAACATTTTCTCGCTCGTAGGACTACAATAAAGGTAAGATAGAACATCTATTATGTTGTCACTGTAGATGACGTCAAAAAAATCGAATGTTTCAAAGTTCCACATACAAAGCTGATGTTTTACTTGGTCTAACCAAATCCACAGAAAATATCTTAAGGTTTTGCGCGTGATGTATCGGTATCAATGTGGCTGTGTGTGTGTTTACAGTTTGTGTGTGTGTAGGTGTGTGTGTCGGGGTAGGAAGGGAAGGGGGCAGAGGAGTCACTGCCGGGTGTGTTAATCATCAATTTGGTTCACTCTCGGTATCCATCACCTTCTTATCTCTCTCTCTCTCTCTCTCTCTCTCTCTCTCTCTCTCTCTCTCTCTCTCTCTCTCTCTCTCTCTCTCTCTCTCTCTCTCTCTCTCTCTCTCTCTCTCTCTCTCTCTCTCTCTCTCTCTCTCTCTCTCTCTCTCTCTTTCTCTCTCTCCCTTATGTGTGCTCTGGTTGTACAGACAACAGACAGTTTGGGAGTTTCACAGTGGAATAGATTACTAATACATTTCCTCAACTCCCTTCCTCTCTCCCCCACATCTCTCCTTCTCGTTCCACACAGTACTTCTGTACTTTCCCATCCTTCTCCTCAGTCGGTCTCCTTTTGCCCCTTCCCTTCTCTCACATAACCACTCTCAGTCCCTCATTGACATCAAGACCAAGACACGGACAAACTGGAGTTGTTTGTGACACTACTCCACATTTGAACCAGGGTTTACAGTGTAATAAAATGCTGTTTGAGACCTCCTGTCTAACCAGGCCCACCCTCCTTCCTCAAACACACTCCCTTCTCCCAGGGGCACCCAAGGGGCAGTGCTGGAATGCCAGATAGGTGGATACCGGACGGGTGAAAAAAAACACTGGGACGTAGATCGTTGGTTTCGAAAAAAAGATATATTGTGTATTGATGACACATGTGTGTCAGAGAAAGTTTGGCCTGATCTCTCAAGTCCATAGTACAGCAAACACAGCAGACAGTGTTTCAGTAACAGCGTGCTGCCTTGTTCGTGGTAAATAAGGCTGACAGACAGAAGCCCAACTGTCAATCTGCAGCTGGCACTGTGGTGGTGGTTGGTTGTGGAGGTGGAGTGAATGTGGTGGTTTAGGGGTCGAGATTAGATGTCCCCGGTGTAGTGGTTTTCTTGGGCTTTGAGTTTGGTGTTGGTTGTTATGGTGACCAGAGTCAATCAGTGTCCTTCTGGCCATTCGAAGGATGATTGTTGACTTGGTCTGAATGAGTGACTAGTTGACCCTTGACCCATAACAACAGGCTGACCTGGACTGAAGCCTTTTATGTATCATTCTCTAATCTCCCTCGCTCTCCATCGATCTCGTTCTTTCTCAGTGCTCACCCTTCTCTGTTGACTCCATCCAAATCATCTCTGCCCTCTTTTCCCACCCATTTCCCATCCACCGCTCTCTCTCTGCCTCTCTTCTTCTCTGCCGGTCTCGAGGAAAGTTGGCAGGAGCTGGTCTATTGTGTGGGAGAGGCGGCTGTCCAAGGGTATTCAGGATGTGTTTATTGGTTCAGATGAGCCGGGGCTTTGGGGTAATGGATAAAGACATGACCTCACGGCAAGAATGAGGCAGAGCAACTTGAATGTGTTTGTGTGTTTGACAGATTTACGATAATGCGACACCTCGGGGCTTCTGTTGGCTAACAAGCCTGCGGTTTAGACTTGTGTGAAGCCAGTCTTGTGTTGTGGTACAATATGTAATGCTGTGTTGTGTTGAGGGGTGTGAAACCGTGTCGTTGTACGATGGCATAATGATGTATTTTCTGTGAGTCTGAATGGTGTGAATGGAGATGAACTTTGATGACAGGACAATGGCAGGAAGTGAACTGTCAGTATTTCCTGCCTGTGTATCTATACAGGTTTGAAATTATTTCCTGGTTCTACAGAGGTGGCAATAGTACACCACACACACACACACTTACTGAATGCTCAGCACTGAGTGTGTGTGTCTGTGTGAGGTAGATGTGTGTGTAAATATAGATCCCAGCTGTAGTATTAATGAGTAGCCATGGGTAATGTAGTATTGATGAGGGTATTATGGGTAATGAAGTATTAATGACTGAGGGGTCCCTGGGGTCCTGTCTGGTCCTTACATCCTGTAAACACCTATCATGCAGTCAGATAAATAACTCATCTGCAGACTTCTGTCTGAAGGAAAACCTCTTAATAAGCAGAATACTCCAGACTGTGGACTCAGACATCTACAGAGAGATAACTGACTGGTCCAGGTATTAAAGATCCACATGTCAAACTGCGACACAGCAAACCACTGCATGCTAACCCTGGACACCCCTAGACACCCACTCAGACCTGGGTGGGTGTGATTCACATCCAGTTGTCTGGTGATCAGGTCAGACAGTCAGAGGTGAAGAGCCAGATCTGTTTATTAATTCACCAGGCAGCTGTCCCACTCCAGGGTCCACACTGTTTGAGGGATTGGCTGGATTTCACTCAGTAACAGGGCTGCTGTAGGTCCACGCGTGAACCAATCACTGCCCCCCGTACTCCTTGAGTATAAAAGTGCCAGCTCATCCTGTGTGCATAGATAGCTTGGAACCAACACAACTGAAGTAAACCTTTTGCTTGTGTTCATTCATATCTTAATCTTTGTGGTGCGTCCAAACAGAGACCGCCTAGTTTCAAATCATCTAAATCCAAATAGCCCTTTTTACAAGCGATGTCACAGAGGGCTTCAAAACGCCAATATAACTGCACCTAAACCAACCTAAACCAACCTAAACCAACCTAAACCAACCTAAACCAACCTAAACTCTCAAGGAAGGCTAAGGAAAACTCCCAGTTTCTCTGCTGTGTTTTTTGGTCGTCTCTCATCAAACACGTCACCTTCCTTGTAGTACTGCACTACATCCAGAAGAGGGCAGTGTTGGGCTGGAATCTTTCCTCTAACTAGTCATGAGGTTCATGATAACCTCAAACTCTTGAAAGCCACCGTCCTTAATCTAGTCTTAACTAGTATGAAAATGAGTTTGTTCATTATTTAAGTATTGTAGATGTTTCCATTCAGGTCTAGGTCACATCTAACCCTGCCCCCCCCCCCCTTCACCTAATTTATAATCGATAAATGTCTGTGCCCATTGAATTGTTTGATGTGTGATACGTGTCATGTTGTAGATGTTATTGTTGCACTGTAGTTCAGATATAAGGAATGTTGCACTTACACCAGTACAGCATTTTGTACTGTAACTATAAATATCACATTGACACTACGCTTCTGTACTCCACCCTGCTGTACCCCACCCATGCCGACTGTGCATGATAACACTTTATTATTTATTATTCTGCTTAACCCTACTCTAGGCCTTCAGAGACAATGCTATGTCTGTAATCTGCAGTGCTGAAGCCATGTGGCTCATGGCTGGTGGAGGAGAAACACAGACAGACCAAATGGTGACTACGGTCTGAGTTTTTAAACAGGAAGCACGTCGCCGCAAGCTGCAGCAGAGGCAGGAAGTTAGCATTCTGACAGCAAGCCGTGTCTTTGTGCTGCTTCTCTGTTTACTGCTGCCTGCTGCATCAGCTGCTATTGCTGGCTCTGCCATGCCGTCATGTGCTGTGTGTGTGTGTGTGTGGGGGGGGGGGGGGGCGGTTTGCGTGTGTGTGTCTCTATGTGTGTGGGTGTGTTTGGGTTGGGGAAGAGTTCCAAACAGAAATAGAAAGTCCAGCCTCGTATGAACTACTGGTCAGACAGCCGGCTGGCCTGGGCTGGCCTGGGCTGGGCTGGGCTGGGCTGGGCTGGCCTGGGCTGGCCTGGGCTGGCCTGGGCTGGCCTGGGCTGGGCTGGCCTGGGCTGGCCTGTCGCAGCAAGGGAGTAGGTGTTCTGGAGTAGCTCCATTGTTAGGGGAGCTAATGGCTGGTTCTGTGGCCTGGCAGGAGGGCCCGAGGCCAGACTGGACTGAGCAGGCCTGATGCTAAACACTAACACGGCCTGAAGTTCTCACCACAACCGCAGACCAGGCCCCAGGGTCAGAGAGCCAGAGACATGGGTGTAGGTCCAATTATATATGAAATGGCAGTTTTTGTAAATGGCAAATCTAGAGGAGGACTAGCTACATAGAGGTGGTAGCCTGCCACCTGCAGTGGAAAAACGAACGTAGCAAGTCGAGTTGAGCTGCTACCATGCAGTGGAAAAACACCAGGTACTCTAACATGATCTCTTCTATGCTTTATTAAGGGTCATTACGCGTGTGCCTGTGAGATTCACGAAGTACAAATATATGTATGACCAAGTGTAGTGGTCGTGTAAGTGCATGCATGCATTTGTGTAAGTGTATGTGCGTGTGTGAGTATGTGCGTTTGTGTGTTAATCGGGAGATCAGTACACGAACCATACGGTCCCACCCTGGTCTAATGGCTGCATGGAGAGGACGGGGGGGGGGGGGGGGGGCAGGATGGAGGGGGAGGGGGAGGGAGGATTAGCAGGGGGGGAGGAGTGGAAGGAAGTTTCTAGTTTCTGTGAATGGCATGGTAGGATCAGACCACCGCCAGGCCAGACTGTCATGGTCCTCACAGGAACTGTCAAACACCGGAGGACAAAAACCTGAGCCTGAAGCTTAAGTCTCAACCCCTTGGCCTCTCTCTCTCACCCCATTGGCCTCTCTCTCACCCCCTTGGCCTCTCTCTCTCATCCCCTTGGCCTCTCTCTCTCAACCCCTTGGCCTCTCTCTCATCCCCTTGGCCTCTCTCTCAACCCCTTGGCCTCTCTCTCATCCCCTTGGCCTCTCTCTCACCCCCTTGGCCTCTCTCAACCCCTTGGCCTCTCTCTCATCCCCTTGGCCTCTCTCTCACTCCCTTGGCCTCTCTCTCATCCCCTTGGCCTCTCTCTCACCCCCTTGGCCTCTCTCTCATCCCCTTGGCCTCTCTCTCAACCCCTTGGCCTCTCTCTCATCCCCTTGGCCTCTCTCTCACTCCCTTGGCCTCTCTCTCATCCCCTTGGCCTCTCCCTCATACCCACCTTCTCCCCTGTGGTGGGTCTGCTGTACAGGCGCCGATTGTTACTAAACATCCAGTCTCCTGGAACTAAACGGTGGACTATTGTATACCAGGGGGCCTCCAGAACCCCCTCCTCCTCCCCCCTTCCAGGCCCAGCATCAGCAAGGGTGAGGCTGTGGAGAGGGAGACCGGAGACAAGGACCAACCAGGCCCCCGAGGAGAGGAGCAGTTGGATAGAGTGGGTTTCGGTGTGGTCAGAGAGAGGTTTTGTTGTAGGCGTAGAGGGCACAGCAGAAGGAGCTAACAGGTGGTGCTGTGCAAGTGTGTCGGTCAAGTGTGTGTTTGTGACTGTCTGCTCACTCATGGGTATCAGCCTGCGCTAGTGGCCGTTCATTCTGTTAGTGGGGGTGCCAGTTAAGTCCAAGGTCAATGCACAGCTAATGATAGCTTACATAACTCTGTTTTTGTCTTTCTGCTGTTTTTTTGTCTTTGCACTTTTCTCTCTTTCTTCTCTGTCCCTCCTTCCCTCTCTCTGTCCATCTTTCCCCCTCTTCTCCTCCCCCCTCCCTCCTCGAGAACGTTCCAGCACGTCTTCTCAGATGAGTTTACGTAACATAAAGGGAACCTGTCTGTTGCTGAGGAAGAAAACAACATTTCTCTCTCCCTGTCCCCTGTCTCTGTCCCCGCCACCAGTCCTGTCCCTGTGTTCCTAACACAGTGTCTGTCTTTCACACACACACACACACACACACACACACACACACACACACACACACACACACACACACACACACACTCTCCCTCTCAGTCTTCTCTCTCTCACCGTCTCACTCCTTCTCTCTCTCTCTCTCTCTCTCTCTCTCTCTCTCTCTCTCTCTCTCTCTCTCTCTTTGCCAACTCCCATGTTTTCCTCTTCTCCTGACAGGAAATGAATCAAAGAGGAAGGAGGAGCAGACAGAGAGTGTGTTTATAAATACATTCATGGTTTCTGGGTCCCGCCCCTGTTCCTGTGGGACACTGGTTCTGCGATGAGGGAGGGCTGGTTGAGCTCTTACACATGCTAGATACCCCCAGAGAGAGAGAGAGAGAGAGGGGGGCAGAGTGTGTGTTTGTTTAATTCAGATCAAAGAACTCTTCTACCCAGCCCAGATTGGCCTACAGCTCCTTTGGGACCCCCAGGCGGGGTCCTAAACTCTGAGGGTCAGGGGTCAGGGGTCAGGGGTCAGGAGGTGGCCTGGTAGAAAGAGCCATGCTCAGGACACAGGGCTGGGTAACACTTGAGTGTCGGATGTCGTAAAGACGACGATGTTATTGTATTCTGGAACAGTCTGGGTTTACTAGAGTGACCCATATATCTGGGCCTGCTGCCTGGAGAGGAACAAACACACACACATGCATGTGCACAAATACATACACACACACACACACACAGGGGGAGGGGAGACAAAAAGATGAGATTCAGTATTTATGAATGAACATGTGCCTCCCAGTCAGTCAGACATCTCATTGACCTGCCCCCCCGCCCCCCCTCCACAGCCCCCCCCCCCCCCAGAGTCTTCTTGGCCTACTTTACCCTGGCTCCTGGAACGACACATGCACACACATACTTTGAAATCTTTCTTTAATTGCGTCAGTGTCTCAACTGTAATTGTTCCTCCAGCATACAGCCCTGCAGTGGAGTAGACGGAAGGATGTCTTGGATTAGAAAGAGCGTCATATAGAAAGGCTGCAGTGTGCTGGTATACTGCTGGAGGGTCAAGGGTTAGGAGTAGCACCACCAGGAGAGAAGAGCACTAGAGTCCCAGTAGAGACTCAAGCAGAAGTACAGTCCCATTAGAGACTCAAGCAGCACTAGAGTCCCAGTAGAGACTCAAGCAGCACTAGAGTCCCAGCAGAGACTCAAGCAGCACTAGAGTCCCAGCAGAGACTCAAGCAGCACTAGAGTCCCAGCAGAGACTCAAGCAGCACTAGAGTCCCAGCAGAGACTCAAGCAGCACTAGAGTCCCAGCAGAGTGCAGCACAAGAGTCCCAGTAGAGACTCAAGCAGCAGCAGTAGAGTCCCAGTAGAGACTCGAGCAGCAGCAGTAGAGTCCCAGCAGAACGCAGCACTACAGTTCTAGTAGAGCGCAGCACTAGAGTCCCAGCAGAGACTCAAGCAGCAGTAGAGTCCCAGCAGAGCGCAGCACTACAGTCCCAGTAGAGACTCAAGCAGCAGCAGTAGAGTCCCAGCAGAACGCAGCACTACAGTCCTAGTAGAGCGCAGCCCTAGAGTCCCAGCAGAGACTCAAGCAGCACTACAGTCCCAGTAGAGACTCAAGCAGCAGTAGAGTCCCAGCAGAGTGCAGCACTACAGTCCCAGTAGAGACTCAAGCAGCAGTAGAGTCCCAGTAGAGTTCAGCACCAGAGTCCCAGTAGAGACTAAAGCAGCAGTAGAGTCCCAGCTGAATGCAGCACTAGTCCCAGTAGAGCGCAGCACTAGAGTCCCAGTAGAGCGCAGCACTAGAGTCCCAGTAGAGCGCAGCACTAGAGTCCCAGTAGAGCTGGAAGAGGTGGCCCTCCCAGCTGGAGGGGTGATGGCAGTGTAATCTCCAGGGCAGCAGGCAGGGGGGAGCAGCTCAGGCCAGATTACGGCTGGGACCAGGGTGTCTGAACATGGCCTGGAGGTTTAGAGGACTGCCAGCATCAGCAGGGCTCTGCTCCGACATGCTGGGTCACCCCCAGATCCTGGGCTGGGCCTGCTGGGACAGCAGTGCTGGGGGTGGAGGGGATCCTGGCGAGGGGGAGGTGCTTATAACTTTTCTACTTTTGATTTAAGATCCGTATATGTTTCTTGTTTGCACCTTCCGGCAGTCAATTCCGTGTTTGTGTAAACCTACATGGCGAATAAAACCAAATTCTGATTCTGGTGTGTGTGTGTGTTGTGGAAGGTATGGGGGGGTTGATAATGATGTAACAATCGGCCTGATTAATAATGAAGCAGATTGAAACACAATATGCTGCATAAGTAGTAATAACAGATTTGGAGACACGGGGGAGAGGGGAAGAGGGGTGAAAGGAGGGTGCTGGGAAGAGGGCTAACACGGGGGGGGCAGGGCTGCTGAGGTGTGTGTGTGTGTGGGGGGGGGGGTATGAGTACCATTGGCTGTGATTCAAGAAGATGGGGGCATTCAGAGAGGTGGAGAATGGCCTGGTGGTTCTCAATGGAGAGTGCAGGGGAGGGGGGGGGGGTGGAGGAGGGTGTGGAGGGGTATTGTAAGTGAAAGGCAGAGTTCTATTGGTGTGTGTGTGTCTGTGTGTGTGTGTCCAGTCTTGGCCCTATCTCTCCCACACAGGCAGGCAGGAGGTTGAACAGACGCACTCTCTCCCCAACGCATGACATCACCCCTTGTTGCCTTGGTGATGGCTACCCGGTGAGAGAGAGGGGTCGTTCGTCTTGGCGTGGTCGGGGAGGGGCAAGGGGCCTTTGTCACTGTCACACACACTTATTCTGATGAATGTGTGTGTGTGTGTGTGTGTGAGAGAGAAAGTGTGTGTGTGTGTGTGTGTGTGAGAGAGAGAGAAAGTGTGTGTGTGTGTGTGGCAGAAAGAGTTTGTGTGAGAGTGAAAAAGATACTGTGGGGAAGGGAGAGAAAGAGTGAGTCAGAAAGAATGTGTGTGAGAGAAAGCACACACACACATGCTCACACACACACACACACATGCTCACACACACACACACATGCTCCTTTCTCCCACACACACTCTTGACTCACACTCAATTAAACATATTGATGACTGCGCAGCTTGCATGTTCCTGTAATCAAACTCCCATTGGAGCAAATGAGCTGAAGGCTTCACCTGCCTTCCTGCCCCTGACTGGCAGAGCCAGGCCAGCAGAAACATGGGGCCAGGAAGAAGTACCCTTGAAGAAATCATTTTGATTATGATTTAGGCACTTGATTGTAACTCGGTTTGTAAGTTTAAGGAACACACACAAAGACACGCGCACCCGCACCCTGAGTTTGTTTGAGAAATGGATGAATATAGCTCCTATTGTCCATCCCTCACACACACACACACACACACACACACACACACACACACACACACACACACACACACACACACACACACACACGCATGTTCCAAACAGCCGAGCTGCCATTCCATGCTACTAGTGTGTGTGTGCGTGCAAGACTGTGTGTGTTTGCTGAAGGAAAACTCAAGCGCTCTAAACGAGTCGGTCGTGGCAGGCACTTGAGACAGAGTCGTTCAGAAAGTCAGAAATTTAAGGCGCGTGGTCTGTTCTCGGTTGCTCGTGTTTCTCCTGTTGCTTTGGAACCACAGCGGAGAGCTTGGACCGACCCGCGCGGCATGGCCGTTCTTTTCATCCTCGGTGTTTTGTCCACACCCCTTCTGAGATAAGGACGGGACCGAGCCTTCAGCCCCGCGCGCATGCACTAGAGGGAGAAAGTGACACTCGGGAGAACCAGAGGACAAATGAACAGACGAAGCCGGGCGATATTAAATACGTTTCGGATGCATAGGTTTAATTTCTTATAGAAGATGCGCACACGGATTTAAACGGCGTTCACATTCTTGAGACAGTTACAACCGGAACTGCGATTTGAATATTTGGAGTGATTCACTGACCTCGTCTGGGATAGACTCCGACAGCAGACATGTACGTAGGACGGTTCGTCTTTTAGTTAACTCTTTTTCAAGTATGCTGTAGTGTTTGTTAAATGTATGTGTGAAATTGTAATCCCCGATTATTTAAAACCTAATATCTTATTTTTTATGGATTGTAATGATCCAGGGACCATTTTATCTGTGCACCATCACTGCCTGCAGTTTGTAGTCTTAGTTTCTGCCATGGTGCTTCACTTATGAAGCTTTATTAGATGTTACCGATATTCGCGGATTGGAAATGAGTGTGACCACCTGACAAAACGGTGCTTAACGGTGATCTAGAAACCGGCAGAAGATTCCGTATAGGCTATTTCTACGCTTCATGGTGACAAAGACAGCGTTGTCTGCAAGAACGGCTTTGTCTGATAGTGAAATGAATGCGAGAGAAATACCGGGCATCCACGGGTATTAATAACACAAGCCGCGGGAAAGAATCTAGTGTTTTTTGAATGTGCAATGTGTGTTTCTGAACTGGCAAGCTGTGTAGCGCGCTCTGATTCAGTTGTTCCGTGTGGTGTTGCTGAGGGTTCGCCAGAGATTGGATTTGATAATGTTGTGATTACTAGTGCGTTTCTCAACGTTTCAACAGCCAAACAGTGACCAGCGTTTTCAGTAACGTGATTGAACATTTCTCATTTCTCTGTGTCGGCCTCTCAGGTCCTTTGGCCAGTGTCCTCGCGGGTTAATCCCTACATTCTAATCCCACTGTTGACTTTTTTACGTTCTACAGGGGAATGCAACCCTTGCCCCCCCCCCCCCCCCACACACACACCTCCTTCTCTCTCTTTTTCCATCTCTCTCGGTCCCTCCTCTCTCTATTTATATCTCTTGATGAGCCACAAAAAAAGTATTGAGAATTGCTTGGAAATGATATTGCTGTGTCCTGTTTAAGTCCTGTTATTTCAAGGTCGAAGATAGTGTGTGTTGTGTTATGTTCTATACCCTAGAACATTGGGCAAGCCTCAACCTAGACTCTTCAGCTAGCTCGATACTCACTCAAGAGTTGGTAGTGGAGGTGGTTTGGTGCCACCCTGGAGCGCAGGGCACCACAGTGGTTTAGGCAGCTGGGTGATCGGATGGTGGATCGGAAGGCTCCACGCTGCCCCCAGCAGAGTGTGGGAACCTTCCCCAGTGCCCAGGGTGGCACAATCTGCCCATTGTTTGTCCTGAGAGCAGGGCGATGTCAGACGACCTGATTCAGCTAATGATCCAGTCATCAGCTACAATCATAAGGAAAGAGATACGCATAGAGGAGAAGTAGGCTCTCCCTTTGTAATCAAATGCAGTTCCCCCTTTCTCTCGCTCCCTCTCTTCATATTTCTATTGCAGTTCCCCTTCTCTCTCTCTCTCTCTCTCTCTCTCTCTCTCTCTCTCTCTCTCTCCATCTCTCTCTCTCTCTCTCTCTCTCTCTCTTTCTCTTTCTCTTTCTGTCTACATTTTCCTACATTTTGTCTACAGTCTCTCTCAAGCACACACGCATGCAGACATGTGTTTGTGTTGTGAACAGCATGGTGGTTTGCCATGTCATTGAGTTGGCCTGTTCCTCTACACAGCACACACTGGCCTCAGCATAGAGCGAGCAGGAGCATGACACCCCGCAGATACTCAGATCACAGGGAGAAGACGACTGGGGTCCCAGTCCAGAGCTTCACACCTGTTTTCTGTTGACTGTGACTCTGTAACGAGAAACCATGCCAAGAGTACTCACACACAGACACAGATACACACACACACACAAGCTCACACACACAAGCTCACAGACACACACACACACACACACACACACACACAAACAGACACACACACACACTCTGTCCTGACTGTAAAGGCACCTCTGGCCTGCCAGGCTCTGTAGGGGGCGACTGGCCTGACATTCTTCTCCCAGCATGCTCTCTGGTCCTGACTGCCACGGGCCTCCCAGCTTAACGACTTCCTGTGGATGTCTGGAGTTCCTGGAGCTGGACAAACAGTCAATTAACTGCCATCGCTCTGACACACACATACACACACTCCCCCACACACATACACACACACCCCCATACACACTCAGTTGAAAGTGTTGATAAGAATTTGGCTTTCTTGTGCTGTTTTTTTCCTGAGTTGTTGAGTGCTGTTAAGTCTTTTATTGTCAGTACTTCAAAATAATAATCAGTTTTGTGCTCATTTGATTTCCTTTCTATCTTGAACTCTAAACTTGTACTTCAACTCTATGGTCAAGTAATCATGGACCTGTATGACATCAGGGACATGTATATGAGAATTGACGACTGTTTTACACACAACAGCTGCTGTAGGTCACAACAGCTCATCTCAATCCTAATCTGAACCCTTCGTTTACCCTATCGTTAGCCCTGTTGAATTGGTCTGAATTTCACCTTTGACTCCAGTCTTCTCAGCAACTGGAATTATATCCTTCGCTCTGCAGAGCACCTCTGGTTGGGTAAACGGGCTCATAAACACGGTGGCATGGGTGAGGCACGGCTGTTGCGGGGCCTGGCCTCCTGAAGCTCTCAGATGGCTCCTTAGTAGCCTTAGGCGAAGGCCAGATCGGATCCAGTGAGTGCTCCTGTGATTCACCAGTACAAGCTGGGGTTGTTTGTGTGTGTGTGTATGTTTTGTGTGTCAGGAGAGCAGAAGTTGACTGTATCATTACGCCGTTGTAGAAGTCGGTTATTACTGAGCAGCTGCTCTGGGTGACTCACTCTGACAGAACATCGCTAGGACACACCCGCACACCCGCAAACGCACGCACGCACGCACACTGACGAGGATAGCATCAGCATTGTCAGCTCTCCTCACTGCTCTGTGGGTCTCAGTGGAATAAGCTACAGAGGCAGGTAGGGGCTGTAGCTAGGGGGGCAGGTAGGGGCTGTTGCTAGGAGGGCAGGTAGGGGCTGTAGCTAGGAGGGCAGGTAGGGGCTATAGCTAGGAGGGCAGGTAGGGGCTGTAGCTAGGAGGGCAGGTAGGGGCTGTAGCTAGGAGGGCAGGTAGGGGCTGTAGCTAGGGGGGCAGGTAGGGGCTGTTGCTAGGAGGGCAGGTAGGGGCTGTAGCTAGGAGGGCAGGTAGGGGCTATAGCTAGGAGGGCAGGTAGGGGCTGTAGCTAGGAGGGCAGGTAGGGGCTGTAGCTAGGAGGGCAGGTAAGGGCTATAGCTAGGAGGGCAGGTAGGGGCTGTAGCTAGGAGGGCAGGTAGGGGCTGTAGCTAGGGGGGCAGGTAGGGGCTGTAGCTAGGAGGG
Source organism: Hypomesus nipponensis (assembly GCF_054491055.1). NCBI lineage: Eukaryota > Metazoa > Chordata > Actinopteri > Osmeriformes > Osmeridae > Hypomesus > Hypomesus nipponensis. The sequence goes on along the minus strand of NC_140374.1, from coordinate 5,376,877 downwards.
CAGGTAGGGGCTGTAGCTAGGAGGGCAGGTAGGGGCTATAGCTAGGGGGGCAGGTAGGGGCTGTAGCTAGGAGGGCAGGTAGGGGGTAGGCAGGGGCTGTAGCTGGACCCAGGCTGGAGTGAGATGAGCTGAGTAGCAGCTTCAGCAGATAAGCAGCTTAGCGTCTCCTCAGGTGAGTCACCTGAGAGGTGAGGGCAGGCAGAGTAAAAGCGGACGGACGGAGGAGGTAGGAAAGGCAGACTGGACACGGTCTGAGGTCATAACCCTCAGTGACACAAGCCCTCAGTCATCCTAGTGTGTCTGCTGTAATGGTGTTGTGCTGCTGTTCTGGTGACTTCACCGCCGTGCTGACAGAGTTTCGGTTTGACAGTGAGTCACAGGCATTTGTTTATACCTCGCAGGCAAAACTAGCACCTCCTCCTCTCTTGTCCTCCTTCCTCAGTAGGACTGGACTGTAGATCATGGTGACCCATGATGGTCATCTGCTGGACAGAGCTTGGTGTCCTCTCTCCTCTAAACAGGAAGTATGTCTCTGTACCCCTACCTTGCAGGTCCAACCTTTTCATAATCTGGGAGATTAGGGAGTTTTTCCTCTGACAGTACTAAGGAGAGGATGACAGAGTAGGAGATAAGAGAGAGTATGAGAAGGGGGGGGGGGACCTGTGTGTGTGTGTGTGTGTGTACCAGGGGACTAGGGATGTGATTCAACTGTGTGCTCCAGCTGGCTGTCTAAACCTGTTCGACCACACAGAGATGAACGCAACTAGAATGCAGGGGAGAAAGGAGAGAAGATAAAGACAGGTCTGTACACAGACACAGGAACTGGAGACCTGTGATTTCCCAATCAACAATTCAAACAGAATCTCACATCAACCGTATCTCAAAGTTGTGTTGAAAAGACCATTTCTAACCCTATATTAAGCCTGATAGAGTCTTAACTAAGGTCATAGAGATAATGACTGGTAATATATACCCTGATCTGAGGTTGGTCTTCATGTCCACTGTATGGTCAACAAGTAGCAGCAGTAAGGTAATTGATGTAGTAATGAGCTGATTACATTGTGTTTAGATAGACTTACTAGCTCTGGGTTTCTAGCATATGTAAACTAGCTAGTTGACTGTAGGCTGTGACTGTAGAACTCAGTAACTAGCTAGCTTTAAGCTGTAGCATATGCTAGCTAGCGGCGTTCAGTGACAGTTAAGCCTCTTATTGGCCAGCTGGGGATTACCAGGAAGTGCTGGGTTCACAGGCACTCAGGAGCTTGTCAGCTGGGATCTGCCATCGCTACGGCAACACAGAGATAACCTTCTATAGTGTGACGGCTCTGATAGATTTGACTCTGAATGTAACAACACCGCTATGATCCCACCAGATGTCATGCGTCATAGACGTACTTACTACCAGCCTCATGCAGTGTAGACAGGCAGGCAGGCAGGCAGACAGGCTGACAGGCTGACAGGCTGACAGACAGACAGACAGGCTGGCAGGCAGGCGGACGGACAGATAGATAAACAGACAGGCCGACAGACAGACAGGCTGACAGACAGACAGGCACCTGTTGATAGTTCTCTCTGCCCTCAAACCCCAGCAGGTCCAGCATCTTGGTGATGGGATCTCTTGTGAGATCTTCAGGCGCTTGGTGATGCAGCAGGTTGGGTGTGAGCAGGGGGAGGCGTGGTGAGGTCAGACCAGGGAATGATTACCGCTCCACAGCTCTGAGCCCTTACCTCTCAACGGGGTTTAAGAGCCTGTAAATTAGGAACAGGATTTATTTGGGCCTTTTTTTTCTTTCCCTTTGCTCTCTCTCTCTTTCTCTTTCTTTTGCTCTCTTTTTCACTTTCACTCTCCTCCTCTCTCCCTCCCCCACTCTCTATTTCACCATCTCTCTGGGATGCACGCTGCAGTGTGTATGTTCGGCGTCTGTAGGCGTGTGTGTCTCTGCAGACTTCCAGGCCTCCCTACGAACACAGGAGTAAAGGTCTAGCTGGCTTTACGACATTCCCTGGCGGATGTTCACAGGAACCAGTACCGAGCTCATAAAGAGCTTTATGAGGAGGGTGGGTGAGGAGGAGAAACCAGGAAGAGAGCTGAGGATGGAGAGAGGATGGGGAGGGGGGAGAGGGCGAGGGAACGCCAAAGGAGTAGGCAGAGAGAAAAACGGAGTGAGGGAGAGAGGATGGGGGGACGAGGGCGAGGAAGGACTGAAGGGGGTATGGGTAGAAAGAGAGAATAAAGGGAGAGAGGGGGGGGGAGGAAAGGAGCGGAAAACAAGCCTACCTGTTGTGTGACACTCAGAGGAATGAGAGAATGGGAGGAATGTTTCCTCTGGCTGACAAGGCTGTAGAAGGAGAGAGGGAGGCGGAGGGGGGACGCGGTAAGGTGTGTGTTTGGGGGTGTCGGGGAGACGCACTCAGTTATACACGCACACACACACGCGTATCAAAGGCAGTGCTGAGCGAGGGTGTTTTAGAAAGGATGCCCCTCGGACGAGGCTGTTGGAACTGCCGTCAGACACGCGGCTCAGGATGTAGGGTGCCAGCTCTGTCTGATCGCTGGGTGGCTGCGGCCCTTATCTCAGGGTGTGACCCAGGTGACAAGCGTGTCCCCGGATGTTTCCGTTCCAGCCCCGGGGTGGCCTAGCAACCGCCTCCTGCCTTGTAGCTGCACGCACGCGCCCACACGTGCGCACACACACACTCCCGTGGGCGTTCGGATGGCTGTGTGTTCCTCTCCTCCCTCTCCTCCTTCTGCCAGGTGTACTGTAGGTCAGGCCGGGCCTGTCTGGTTCATGTCTCCAGGCAGCTGTCTGTGGAGAGATAAGAGATGAGCTCAGAGGGAGACGACTGCTCTCCTAATCTCCCCCCCCCCCCCCCACTCTCTCCCCGGGGTGCCCCGCGGGACTCACCGGGATGAGGCAAATGGCCTTCGAGCTGCCTGGAAGATTTGCATGAAGGCAAATGAGTCTGGTGAATGACGCTTTAGTGTGTGTTAGTGTGTGGGTGTCCATGTATTTGAGTGTGTGTGTGTGTGTGTGTGTGTGTTTTGTTTCTGTGTGTGTGTAGGGGGGGGGGGGTGTTGTGTGTGTGTGTGTCTGTCTGCAGCTACTGTAACAGAGAACCGGAACGGTAAGAGCTACAGTCGGTCCATTGTATGTGTTGGAGAGTAAAGTGCTGGACTTTAGTCTGTCTACAGAACGAAGGCTGATCCCTTCTCTTCTGTTACAGTGTGTCCAGCTAGACAGAGCCGAGACTGAGAAGTGTGTGCGTGTGCGTGTGAGTGTGTGTGTGCCCACTAGGATAGAAAAACAAACATACTTTATGTATGTGTCAATGTGTGGTCCGTGTGTGTCGTGTGTATCATGTTGAAACCATGACATCAGGTTTACTGAGCACAGGACTGTGTGTGGGTGTGGCCGTTATGGGTTAGTGTGTAATGGTGAAAGAGCCAATCAGAGGCTGGGCTAGTTTAAACCTGTCCACCAGGCCATCCTCTCTCCTCATGCTTCAAAGACAACCACCACAATGAGTTATATCTTCATTGTGTGTGTCAGCCAGCTGACAAGTTAATTTCCTGTGTGCTGTTCCTGTCAGTGACGCAGCCTCCAGCCAGCAGCCTCACGCATGTCACTGTGTTTTCTCTGGACCCGAGCACCAGGCCGGGTGCTGAAGGAAGGTTCCTGGATGTTACGTCACCATCAGCCCCTCGGCTCTTCAAGGTGGCATCGCTGCCATTCCACAGTGTAGAAGTACACACAGCTAACCCTAACCCTCCACAGAGTGTAGAAGTACACACAGCTAACCCTAACCCTCCACAGAGTGTAGAAGTACACACAGCTAACCCTAACCCTCCACAGAGTGGAGAGGTACACACAGCTAACCCTAACCCTCCACAGAGTGGAGAGGTACACACAGCTAACCCTAACCCTCCACAGAGTGGAGAGGTACACACAGCTAACCCTAACCCTCCACAGAGTGGAGAGGTACACACAGCTAACCCTAACCCTCCACAGAGTGTAGAGGTACACACAGCTAACCCTCCACAGAGTGGAGAGGTACACATAGCTAACCCTCCACAGAGTGGAGAGGTACACATAGCTAACCCTAACTGCAAAAACAAACTTATCGGCCAGTCAACCAGCCAGCAAGCCCCTCATAGGGGAGGGTATCGCTCAGTGGTTAGAGCGCTTGACCGCTGATCAAGTAATTGCAGGTTCAAATCCCCCATGTTGTACGTTGCTAGGTCGGCTGGTCAACCACTTTGGATGAAAGTTTCTTGAAAATGAATACATCATTATTGTATTACACTAAACCTACATATTGGGATATTGTGGTGGTGTTCTTGCAAAAACACAGATTTGTACCAGAAGTACTTGGTTGATCCACCATAACAAATCTCGTTTTCAATTTCAGTAATCAGAGATCTTTACTTTGCGACTTACAACCTCTATATTAGCTTTGTTCCTTGTTCACACTATAGAAAAATATACACATCGTCAACACAAATCTCAGCATTATGTGACAACCGCAGTGTGCAATTGAGACTGAATGAGACTGGTCCCCGGAGACGAGAAGCACATCCAGCTGTGATGTAGTCTTCAAGGTCCCTCTAATTATCTTACAACATGATGCACACCAACACACACACACACCAACACACACAAACACGCACACACCAACACGCACACGCACACACCAACACACAGCAGCAAAGTCACTGCTGTGAGGGGAGGAGTCTCCTGGAAGTCTGAGGAGGGGAACAATGCCTGGTGGAGCAGGGAGAGGGAGTGACAGGAAAGCTGTGATGTCACACAGGGAAGAGGGGGGGGGGGCGAGGGGGGTCCTGGGAGGGGGACTGCCTTCCCGTTTCCTGGCAGCGCCTGCCTGCGCCCTCCTCTCCTCCCTCGCTTCCTCTCCTCCCTGTCTCTGAGTGAAGGAGAGAGGGCCAAAGAGTTGACCAGGACTCTCCCAGGATAGAGCTGTCTATCTTCCCAGGAGGAGGTTGAAAACAGGACTGTGGGACTGTGGGTCTGGTCCGCTGGGGAAAGCTTGGCTTGGATCCGCCCCACCTGCGACCATGTACAGCGGATATGGAGGTACAGCTCTTTGGCGCTAACTTGTCGTCCAACTGGCACTCGTGTTTTCAAAGTTTGACCAATTCGGTACTTGTGTTTCTGTCTGAAGATCTCTGAAGTTCACCGAAACGGATACAGTTCTCTGGTTCTGTGGCTGGAACAGTGTGTTAAAGCTGGGCTGGATTGAAATTGGATGGGTTGTCACTGTCGGTTGCTTCTCTGTGTGTTTTTTCACATATCTGATCTGGTATGGGGTTCCAACCGCCCGTTAGCTCTCAGGCCTTTGTGCGTCTCTATGTGGGTTTAGTGGGCTGTTTAGTTGTCCTCCAGTATTTCATCACCCTGGGTGTTTTCTGCTTTTATACTCTGCCCATCGGTTCCTTCCAGATCTCATTTACTCTCTCCCTTTCTTTCTTTCTCTCTGTCCGCCTTAATCTCTCTTTCATTTTGTCCTGCTGTGTGTCTGCAGTCTCGGCATCAGAGTGGTTTAGCCTCCTGGGCTCAGTGCTGGTTCAGTCCAGCTCCAGTGTTCTCATGGCAGAGCTAGTGGGCCGGGGCTGTGGGGCTGTGACCATGGAGACGGTAGGCTGTAGGGCAGAAAAAGCTACCTGACTGGACAGGGTAGGCCGTAGGGCAGAAGAAGGCACAGCCTGATTGGACAGGGTAGGCCGTAGGGCAGAAGAAGGCACAGCCTGATTGGACAGGGTGGGCTGTAGGGCAGAGGAAGGTACCTTATTGGACAGGGTAGGCTGTAAGTCCTAGGAAGGTACTGGATTGGACAGGGTACACTGTAGGGCCAGAGAAAGTTACCTGATTGGACAGGGTAGGCTGTAGGGCCAGAGGAAGGTACCTGATTGGACAGGGTGGGCTGTAGGGCAGAGGAAGCTGCAGCCTGGTTGTTATTTAAGCCTGCAAGTGGGCTCTTCCTGGCACTTCTCTTAGAACAGGAAGGACCCCTCCTCCACTTCCTGCTCCTGGAGGGGGAGAGGAGAGAGAAACGAAAAGCCACTGGTACAGAGGAGCAATGCAAAGAGAGAGATTGAGTTGTGTGTGTGTGTGTGTGTGTGTGGGGGGGGGGGGGGGGGTTACAGGGGCAACCCTGTGGTCAGGGTTACAGGGGAGAGGGGAGATGGTATTAAGTTTGTGGTCACTTCAACCCTAGTGGTTTCAGCGGTGAGAGTCTAATGGTTGCGGTCTGGTTGTGATTTGGTTCCTGACTGTTGTGGCTCAGTTTAAAAGACCCTGGTTGTGTTCAGTTTCTCCATAACAGTCCACAAGCCAGTGTCAGTGTTTTAGTCCGCTGTGTGTTGAGACTCAGCTCTCAGAGCCAGGGGAGGAGGGGGGAGGTGGGGGGGGAGTGGGGGATGAATGGGAGGAGCGGAGGGAAGGAGTGGGGGGGGGGAATGGGAGAAGGTGAAGAGGAAGGGGGAGAGGAGGAGTAGGGGGGAAGAGAGAAGGAGGGGAGGCGGTGACAGGGGGCTTTTTCAGAACCTAGCAGGAGAATGAACAGGAAGGAAGAGGATGCTCGTGGGTCCGGTGAGGGTCGGAAAGTCACATGACCACCTGACCCCATTTTTATTTATATTTCTTTGTTCGGCGATCTGTTCCTCCGTTGTTGGCTTGAGGCCGTCAGTAAGCTGTCATGGGTCTGTAGAAGGAGGAGAGGCTGCCTCAACACTAAAACACGCTAACACACTAACACGCATTAATGAAACCCTACACACACTAACACATCACACACCAACACACTACACACACTAACACACGCTAACACATTTTAGTTGTTGATGAGAAGTCACAGTCGTTGGACAGACAGTCACAGAGTCTAGCCTATTTTGCATGATTGCAGAAGGTGTGGACCTGTCCTGATAAGACCAGTGTACTCTACATATGGGCGCTGGACACTTTTTGGCTCTCTGTGTGTTTCCTGAGCTCTAGTCTCACAGCCTCTGTGCTACATAGAGTCTGTCTGCATTCTGGTGTTGTTCCTGGAGGCAACCTGACTTGTCTGGGCCCTGTGTTGGGTTAGCAAGCAGCCATGTCTGTCTCTGTGTTTGGTTAGGGACATCCCTCCCTCCCTCCCTCCCTCCCTCCCTCCCTCCCTCCCTCCCTCCCTCCCTCCCTCCCTCCCTCCCTCCCTCCCTCCCTCCCTCCCTCCCTCCCTCCCTCCCTCCCTCCCTCCCTCCCTCCCTCCCTCCCTCCCTCCCTCATCTTCTCCTCCTTCCCTCATCTTCTCCTCCTTCCCTCATCTTTTCCTCCTTCCCTCATCTTCTCCTCCCTCCCTCATCTTCTCCTCCTTCCCTCATCTTCTCCTCCCTCCCTCATCTTCTCCTCCTTCCCTCATCTTCTCCTCCCTCCCTCATCTTCTCCTCCTTCCTGTCCCCCTCCTCTTTCCTGGCTGTCTCCGTGATTCTGGTCTCTGCTCCAGGCCTAGGGGGCGGGAGACCCTGCGACTGTGTCATGTCTGGAATGTCACAGGGAGACAGATGGGGGCGGGGACGGCGGAGTAGGGCTCTGTCTATTGGCTTGTTTGGCTGTCTGTCTGCGAGAGGAGAAGAGAGGTGTGTGTGTGTGTGTGTGTGGATCACACATGCAGGCACTGTATGTTAAACGTGTTGCGTGTGGCCTGATGTTGAGGGTGGGCGAGGCATGTTAGGGAGTGAAAATGTGTTTGTGTGTGTTGCGACATGTGGCCCCATAGCTTTGTATTCTAGAATTGTCCTGGAGGGAAGCCAGTCAAAAGAACAATAGACATGGTGAGGATGCGTGTGTGTGTGCGTGTGTTTGGCCGTAGCTACCCAGTCATCATGGAAGGTTGTGGAAGGTCAAGGCAGAGCGTGTGCGTGTGTGTGTGGGCAGGGAGGGGGCCAGGACCAGGGAGGGGGCCAGGCGGATGATGTGTTATGTTTGGAGAAGCCCACCACTGGCTGTCTGTATGGCCTGATCCTACTGTATTATCTCTGGACTGGTGTGGGTCTGCCTTCTGGGGACAGGTAGGACACTCACACACACACACACACGCATGCGCGGACCGAATGAAAGTTGTTGCCCGGGAGGCCGTCCTGAGATGGGTAAGGGGCTGGCTGACAGGATTGGGACTGGTGTCTGCCACTGGTTCCCTGTAGCCTGTACTGGAGGTTGTGAGTGTGGTCCTGGTGCCTCGGCAGCGAGACGACAGAGACGCCGGGACGATGTGTCGCTTACCTGTGTCCTGTCTGCCTCTAGACACACACAAAGTCAAGGATTCAACCAGTACAGGTTTGTGTAGCAGTGGAGGTGACTGTAGCAGTGCAGATGAGTGTGTGTCCTCCGAAAACACACTTTTTGTAGGTATTTTGTTGCTGTTGACTTGCTGTTTGCCAGAGTGTGATGCCTGTGTGTGTGTGTGTGTGTGTGTGTGTGTCCAGGCCAGATAGAGGCAGTCCCAGCAGTAGCAGGCTGACAGCAGCAGACAGACTGCGAGCTCAGCTTCAGACTGGTTCAGTAAGATGTGTAGCCTGGCCAGCTCTCTCTCTCTCTCTCTCTCTCTCTCTCTCTCTCTCTCTCTCTCTCTCTCTCTCTCTCTCTCTCTCTCTCACTGCATGATACTCTATTTCCTCTTTTCAACACTCTGTCAGGCTCGGTTTGTTATTAGTCAAAGTGGGTTGTGTCAACATGGCGGAGAGAGGGAGTGGGGGAAGGGAGGGAGGAAGGGGTGGAGGAGGGGTTGGAGAGAAGGCTGTATTTCTGTGTGGTCGTAACACAGACTAAGAAATATGAGCTTTCTTCCTTTTGGGAGAACCATTATCCTAAAACTTCCTGTGCTGGGGGTCTGTAGAGGACTGCTGGGGTCTGTAGAGATCTGCTGGGGTCTGTAGAGGTCTGCTGGGGTCTGTAGAGGTCTGCTGGGGTCTGTAGAGGACTGCTGGGGTCTGTAGAGATCTGCTGGGGTCTGTAGAGGACTGCTGGGGTCTGTAGAAGACTGCTGGGGTCTGTAAAGGTCTGCTGGGGTCTGTAGAGGTCTGCTGGGGTCTGTAGAGGACTGCTGGGGTCTGTAGAGGACTGCTGGGGTCTGTAGAGATCTGCTGGGGTCTGTAGAGGTCTGCTAGGGTCTGTAGAGTTCTGCTGGGGTCTGTAGAGTTCTGCTGGGGTCTGTAGAGGACTGCTGGGGTCTGTAGAGATCTGCTGGGGTCTGTAGAGGACTGCTGGGGTCTGTAGAGATCTGCTGGGGTCTGTAGAGGACTGCTGTTATCAGGGTCTGGTACAGCTCACCCCAGCAGGTCTGGTACAGCCACCCCAGCAGGTCTGGCACTGAGCAGTGTGGTAGCCTGGACAGGAGCCAAGCCTCTAATGCTGGAGCTGTTTACTTTCTCTGGAAGTAGACATCAGTCATCCTCACAGAGCAGGCAGATAACCTGTTTACTTTAATTAACACTCAAGCCCTAAGAATCCCCTGTGAGGAACTAGACTCTCACTAGAAATCCACCGACCAGAAATACCCTCTTTCTCGAACTGCGGACCTACTCTTTATCTACAACTGCACTGACCACAACTGACACCACATTTACTGATACTGTCTGTCTCTGCACTGGCCTGTGTGTGTGTGTGTGTGGTTTGGCCTGGTCCCCGGGTATGGCGTGTGTGTGTGTGTGTGTCTGGGCCTGGCCTGATCCCCAGGGACTGGTGTGTGTTTAATCTAGTCGTTCTCCCCTCATCAAAGAGGAGGGAGCGAGGGAAGGGGAAGGCAGAGGAAGTGGAGAGAGAGAGATGTCACTAATGCCGGGACAAAGTACCCTGTGTCACCACCCTGCTCTCCATGCCAATGCAGATTACTGATAATCAACTCAGACACTGGGTCACTCTGTCCGTCCTCGGGCCTCTCTCTCTTTCACTTTCCAGTTTTCTCTTCATCTCTTTCTCGTTCTTTTTCCCTCTCTTCTTTTCTTTCAGTGTGTTTTCCCCTCTCTCTCCCTCCCACTGACCTGGTGTCTCTCTCTCTCTCTCACTCTCTCTCTCTCTCTCTCTCTCTGAGACATGGTCAGCAGTGTCATGCTAGCCACAGGAAGAGTGTAGGAGGGCGAGATAGAGAGACAAAAGTAACTTGGTATTATTGTGTTGAGTTTGTGTGTGTCTCTGCACCGGGTTTTTCCAGGCACGTTTGGAAGCCGTGACACACACTTTCCTCCCCTGTCCTGATCTCTGCACAGGAAGACAGGGCGATGGGGCAGGCTAGATTAGCTCAACCGGATGTGTCCAGGGGGGTTTCTGTCAGACCTGGAGCCTGGAACCACTCGCCCCCTCCACCAACGGGCTGTGACCGGGACGTGAAACTGGAGCGGGGCTGACTCAGAGCTCTCTTCATACACAACACACAGTTGCTTAGCTGGCAACCATGTATGCGGATCCAGGAGATAATGCTTTAACGATCTGTTACATTTACATTTAGTCATTTAGCAGACGCTCTTATCCAGAGCGACTTACAGTAAGTACAGGGACATTCCCCCCGAGGCTGATTACTAGCCTGACTCCCTCACCGCTCAGCCACTTGACTCCCTGACTCCCTGACTCCCTTGACTCCCTTGACTCCCTGACTCCCTGACACAGTTAGGAGAGGAACACCGTGGAAAGGGCCAACATGGCTCACCCACAACACAACGGCGACGTCATCGCTGGTAAATGACTGGCTTTGAGTAGCAACGCCTTCATCAGTGAGACACAGTCCAGAAATCAGCTGTCCTCTTTGGTTGACGGCGCTGATCTGTCTCCTGAGTGGTTTCCCGGGCCGGGGGGGGGGGGGGGGTGTCGGGGGTCAGATTACACCAGCTGAAGGAGCTCTGGGGGCTTAGACGCGGCCCCTGGCTGTGTGTGCGACCGCTAAAGCCTTCCCCCCACCTTGGCGCTCCCAGGAGTGTAACGGTGTGCTTCTTCCCCCTCCCGTCTCCCCAGGGAGTCCCTCGAGGGCGGTGTCCACCATGTCGCTGTCCGTGCGGCCCTCACGCAGGGTGATCGCGCGCTCCATCACTAGGAGCCAGTCCTTCGCTGGGGTCAACTCCTACGACAAGCCCTACCGGTAAGAACACAGACACGCACACGCAGAGACACATACACACGTTACAGGACGACAGACACACACAGCCTCACACACGCACACACAGACACCCAGATCCAAACTCAGACCGAGTGCGTGCTCAGCGGTTCCACCTGACAGGATGTCCTCTGATGTGAACTTCCCGTGTCTGGTACTGTTGACGTCTCAGCTGTGCTTCAAACACGGTTGTCATGGCCACGCCTCATACAGACAGACATGCTGTTATTGTGTTTTTCCCTGCGTGTGTTTCTGTGTCCCTGCGTGTGTATGTGTGTCCCTATATCAGTGTATGTGTGTGTGTGTGTGTCTGTATTTGTCCCTGTGTGTGTATATGTGTATGCACAGTACGTCCCTGGGCGCCGCGCGTCACAGTACGTCCCTGGGTGTGTGGGTGCAGTGTTCTCGGTGAGGGACCCACCAGGAGAACCAAAGTCACAGACCACAGAGAGACCGATCTGATCTGATGATGCCGTTTCAGGAACCTATCAGTGTTCAGCACCCCGGGCCTGAGCAGGAAGCCGTCCAGAGCCAGCAGGATGTTCACCCTGTCCACCAAGTCCCCGCCCCCTAAGGTGCCCCAGCCTGAGAGGCTGGACGAGGTCTACGAGGCTCTGAAGAGAGGCCTGCAGTGAGTCCACACACACACATGTACACACACATAGAAATACACACACACATATTTACACTCTGAAGAGAGGCCTGCAGTGAGTCCACACACGCAGACACATGATAGGTGTGTGTGTGTGTGTGCGCGTGTGTCCAGGTCATACCTGCAGGTGCACCAGCTGGAGCTGGAAGGACTGAGCAGACAGATGAGGGAGTCCAAGAGGAACTCCAGGCTGGTAGGTCACCACGCCAACGCCTCACCGCAGGGACCCGGGTTCGAAACCGGCCCGGGCCTTTTCCCTGTGTGTCCTTCCCTCCTCTCTTTCTCTTGTTTACATTCCCTGTCTCTACACTGTCTCTGTCCAAAATAAAGCAGAATGCCCTAAAAAGTCACTAAAATAATAACCATGTCCTTGTTTGTCCTCTCAGGGCTTTCTGTATGAGCTGGACAAGGTGAGTAAGACCCACTCATCTGTAGAACCCACTACAGAACCACAGTAGAACCACAACAGAACCACAGTAGAACCCTCAGGACTGTTATAGCTCAAAACAAACGCAATCAATAGATATGATAAATATAGCCTCTGACCTGATGTGTGTGTGTGCGTGTGTCCTCTACAGCAAGTGAAGGTGATCGAGAGGTTCATGAGAAAACTGGAGTTTCATCTCAGCAAGGTGTGTCTTCTTTATGCGTGTGTGTGTGTGTGTGTGTGTCCAGACAGAGGGACAAACTGGTTTGGGGTCCAGCAGCTAAATACACACTGCAGTGGGGGAGACCACTGACATTACAGCTCTGAGTTCTCAAAACAAGACATGTGGAGGCCTGTTTTCACGCACACACACACACACACACACACACACACACACACGCACAGTGTGTTTTGTCATGGTTCAGTGGCGGGGGTATGGCCTCAGGCTAGTTTGACATTCCAGAGCCTTTAGTTAGCCCTAACTCTGCTGGTTTCACTTCTCTTATTTACCCCCCCCCCCCCCTGTCTCCCCCCTCTGACCCCCCCCCCTCTGACCCCCCCCTCTGTCTCCCCCCTCTGACCCCCCCTCTGACCCCCCCCCTCTGACCCCCCCCTCTGTCCTCCCCCCTCTGACCCCCCCCTCTGACCCCCCCTCTGACCCCCCCCCTCTGACCCCCCCCTCTGTCCTCCCCCCTCTGACCCCCCCCTCTGACCCCCCCCTCTGACCCCCCCCTCTGTCCTCCCCCCTCTGACCCCCCCTCTGTCCTCCCCCCTCTGTCTCCCCTCCTCTGTCTCCCCTCCTCTGTCTCTCCCCCTCTGTCCTCCCCCCCTCTGTCTCTCCCCCTCTGTCCTCCCCCCTCTGTCTCCCCCGTCTGTCTCCCCCACACCTCCTCCCCCTCTTGACCTCTCTATCTCTCTCTGAGGTAAACAGCTGCAGGTCATTTGTATAAAATGTGATGATAAATGCAACTTTACTGCCCGGCCCCTCCCCTTCCTGCTAACGGAACTGTCCTAGTACTTATAGTACAGTCCTAGTACTTATAGTACAGTCCTGGTGCATGAGAGGAGATAGGAGGAATATTATCTTCACATTACATCTGCTGGACGAGGCTGCACATTTGTACAAATCAAGGAAATTCAGGAATCTTCCTTCTCTGACTCTCTCCACCTCCTCCCCCTCTTCCTCCTTCCCCCCTCCTCCCCCTTTTCCTCCTGCTGCAGTAAAACTTTAAAAGGCAGGATTTTGTTTATGTTTCTTTCACCCCCTGGGGAGCAACGGCGTCTCTGTGGCCAGTGTGTGTGTGTACATGTGTGTCTTTCTGTGTGTGTCTGTACATGTTTGTGTACGTGTGTGTGTGTGTGTGTGCGTGCATTTATGTGTATATGCATGTTTGGGGTACAGCCACATGTGTTTATGTTTACATTCACATGTGCCATATACAATACGAGTGTCATAGAATGCAGTGTGTGAGTGTGTATATATGTGTATCTTGGCACATGAATGTGTGTGTGTGTGTGTGAGCTTTAGAAATGAGACTGTAAAAACCCCTCAGGCTGCTCTCTTCTGCATTGCAGAGGATTTGGTACCTTCCTCTCAGTCGTTCCCTTCTCCTCTGCCCCTCTCCCTGTCCTACTATACTCTCCCTGTTCTCTCCCCCTCTCCCTGTCCTTTCCTTCCCTGCCCCCCTCCCCCTCTCTGCCCCCCCCCTCCTTCCCCCCCCACCCCCCCTTGCTCCACAGGGGTCTAGTTAGTTCTGCTTTAATCAGCGTGTCCCGGTGGAAATGCATTCTGGGAATAACAGGCTCAGTTGGAGATCTGCTGAGCTCTGCTCAACGTCCTGGTCAGAATTTGACCTCTGACCTTGCCCTGACTTAAATACTTGTAAGTGCTGATCCCTCAATTCGGTTACCTCCTTACCTGGAGGAGTGGAGGAGAGGAGAGGGGTCGCTGGTTCATTAAAGAGGAATTGTTGAGTCGTTCAGTCTTGGTACCCTGCCGAGGGCGTTTGAGGGACTTGATCCTGGATTGCCGTTGGGTGTGTTTGTGTGTGTGTGTGGTTTCTTTGTGTGGAAACTGGACCTAGGGCACCTGCTGGGGGGGGGGGGGGGTTACAGTGGAGGGCTGAGGGGGGGGGGGGTTACAGTGGAGGGCTGGGGGGGGGGGGGTACAGTGGAGGACTGGAGGGCAGGAGCAGAGAGTGTTGTGGTGAGAAGTGGGCCATAGTGTGAGTTGTGTCTTAAGGGGGGGATGGAGGAACTGATGGAGGGGGAGGAGAGAGAGAGGTGGAGAGTTTTTTTTTTCTCTGTGAATGAATCTCGACTTAGAGCCATGTGGTTGTGCGCTGATTCAGAAAAAAAGGGACAACAGACACACACACACACACACCTCTCTGACCTGGATAGACAGAGGCATGTTGTGGAGGAGGTGAATGAAAGTTTAATAGGAGGATGTAGACAGAGTGATCTCATGTGTCTGTGTTGTCTTTGAGTGTTGGGGGAGGGGGAGGTGGTCTGCATGTCAGCGGCTTAGTTGGCGTGTATGACAGAGAGAGTGGGGAAGGGGGGGGAGAGGGAGACGGGGAAGGAGAGGGTGGCAGAGAAAGAAAGAGAGAGAGAGGTTAACAAGAAGGAAGTGACATACAGCCATTTAGTGTTGTTGGGCTAACCCTTGTTGGGCTAATGTGTGTGTGTGTGTGTGTGTGTGTGTGTGTGTGTGTGGGGTCAGATCGAGGAGCTGTATGAGGCCTACTGTCTCCAGCGGCGTCTGAGGGATGGAGCCAACAAGATGGTGAAGGCCTACACCTCCTCCTCCCCTGGCAGCAAGGAGGCCAGGGAGAGCCTGTCTGAGGCCAACAAGGGCTACAAGGAATACACCGAGGTGAGGGGGGGAGGAGAGGAGGAGGGGAGGAGGGGAGAGTAAAGGAGGGGAGGACATGTTCTCTGTGAAAAATCTCGCCCCCCTTCTTCCCCCCCCCCCCTCTCTCTCTCCCTCTCTCTGACCGTCTCTGTAATAAACAATAACAATTACAATAACAGCTGTGTTTAGAACATTATGTTTGGCTTGTTGAGTATGTCTCACAACTCTCCCTCTGTCCCTCCCTCCCTCCCTCCATCTAGAACATGTGCATGCTGGAGAGTGAGCTTGAGAACCAGTTGGGGGAGTTCCATGTCAAGATGAAGGGTGAGAAGATTCTCTCTCCTTACCCTCCTCATCCACTCCTCATCCCCTTCTCATCCCCTCCCTTTGCCCTTCACCTGTCCTCTAAAAGACTACAGGTTTGTTGTGGGGCCTGTTTGGTGTGTGAGTATGTGTGTGGGGTTTGTGTGTGGGTAACAGGTGTCTCTGTGTTGCAGGCTTGGCAGGATTTGCAAGACTTTGTGCTGGAGACCAGTATGAGGTGAGCTGTTTTATTTCTTTCATCTCCCTCCCCCTTCCCTCTGTCTCTCCATTATTCTCTCACCTGTCCTGTGCCCTACACTGCCTTATCCCGTGGGAAACTCCTTGGGTATTTTCAATTACTGTTGCTGAGTCGATGACAAAGAGAGCTTTATGTAGGGTAACACACAGCTGAGCTGGACTTCCAATATGTAGTGTTAATAGTAGCAGACAGTAGCAGGTACTGTGTACATCCCTGCGTTACAGCAGACAAGATTCTAAAAAAGTACAAATAAATGTCAAATGTACATGAAAAATACAAGACAAATACAAAAAAGGGCTTTCAACGGAGTAACACAGGGTACAGTCACAAATGGACTAACAATGGAATGCAGGTGAAACCGATGGAGACTGAGGGGAACAGGTTGGCGCCGGGCGCCCTGTGTCGTGAGGCCTGCTTTGACTCGTGCTGTGTTGCAGATCTTCATGAAGTACGGGCGGCAGCGCTGGAAGCTGCGGGGCAGGATCGAGATCAACGCCAAGCAGGTGTGGGACAGCGAGGACATGGTCTTCCTGCCGCTTATCACGGACTTCCTTTCCATCAAGGTAGGGAGGAGGGAGACGTGTGTGTACACGCGCACACACACTCACACCAACCGCAGAACAGCACCGCAGCGATCCTGCTGACTCCTAACGGATGCTTCCCCGGTCTCTTAGGTGACGGAGCTGAAGAGCCTAGCCAATCACGTGGTGGTAGGAAGCGTTTCCTGTGAGACCAAGGATCTGTTTGCTGCTCTGCCTCAGACGGTGGCTGTGGACATCAACGACCTGGGCACCATCAAGCTGAGCCTGGAGGTCACCTGGAGGTGAGTCACACAAGCAGCCAGCCAAGCCAGCATGTCAGTGAGTCAGTCAGCCAGCCAAACAGTCAGCCAGTCAGTCAGCCAGTCAGCCAGTCAATGCGTGAGGCCCTCGATTCCTGATGAATGTAGTGGTCCCTCACAGCAGAAAATATTAATGTATCGGCTCTTCTCTCTCTCTCTCTCTCTCTCTCTCTCTCTCTCTCTCTCTCTCTCTCTCTCTCTCTCTCTCTCTCTCTCTCTCTCTCTCTCTCTCTCTCTCTCTCTCTCTCTCTCTCTCTCTCTCTCTCTCTCTCTCTCTCTCTCTCTCTCTCTCTCTCTCTCTCTCTCTCTCTCTCTCTCTCTCTCTCTCTCTCTCTCTCTCTCTCTCTCTCTCTCTCTCTCTCTCTCTCTCTCTCTCTCTCTCTCTCTCTCTCTCTCTCTCTCTCTCTCTCTCTCTCTCTCTCTCTCTCTCTCTCTCTCTCTCTCTCTCTCTCTCTCTCTCTCTCAGTCCGTTTGAGAAGGATGACCTGGTGTCGGCAGCGAGCACGGTCAACAAGCCTCCATCTGTCAACAAGCGTTTCTCCACCTACAACCAGAGTCCGCCTGACACCCCGTCGCTACGGGAACAGGCCTTCTATGTGAGTCTCACACCCACCAGCCATACATACGGACGGATCGTCCATGCCCATACATGGACGTACATGAATGGACATGTCCACACACGCGTGTCCATATATAGATCGATCCATACCCATATATGGACATAGGGATCCTGTGTAGATCCCCCCCCTTCTCACCAGCCTCATTCCTTGTAATCTGTAGATCAGTGTTGTTGTAGTGTCTTCAGGACAGGTGGGAACAGACCCCCCAGGTCATGGAGATGACGGGAGGATGATTCATACAGGCGCTGTCTAGTCTAGGAGTGTGTGATGCTGTCTGGGAGTGTGCGTGTGCAGTTGTAGATAAGTGTGTGGGGAGTGAATGTGGTGTTGTCTAGAAGTGTTTGTGGTGTCGTTTTCAACGTGGGTGTGTAGTTCTAGATAGTTTGTATGTGCGTATAGCAGTTGGAGACAGTGTGTGTATAGTGTGTGTGTGTGTAGTTGTAGACAGTGTTTGTGTGTAGTTGTAGACAGTGTGTGTCTGTGTGTGTGTGTTTGTGTGTAGTTGTAGACAGCGTGTGTGTGTATACTGTGTGTGTGTATAGTGTGTGTAGTTGTACACAGTGTGTGTGTGTATAGTGTGTGTGTGTGTAGTTGTAGACAGTGCGAGTGGTCCAGTCTGAGGCGGTGTCATGTGCTCCGCCTGGTTGTGACGTGTCTCCGTCTCTGTCCCTGCCGCCCGTGGGACTGTGACCCCCCTAACAGCCGTCCCTGCGCAGCATGTCGTCCAAGCAGCGCTGGTCCCTGCTAGACGTGTTTCGTGACACGCTGGCAGAGCGCCTGTCTCAGAGCTGCTCCTGCAGCGACGTCTCGTCCACGCGGCCCGGGAACATGACCTACTCCGTAAGTCCCAACTCTGGGGTTCTAGGCCTGGGTAGAACCCCAGGTAGAGTTTGTAGAGCTGGTCCACGTCCCTGTAGTTCCTGTAGAACCCTGTGGGTAGAATACGGGGAACATAGAACCTAGTAGAACACAGAGAACATAGAAGCTCACCCTGTAGAAGTTCTGGAACACAGCAGGAATCCTGCCATGGAAGATCTGGTGTCAAACAGGGCAGCCCAACCCTGTTCCTGGAGGAACACCATCCTGTACGTTTTCATTCCAACCCCGGTCGCATCAAACATGATCCGGCTTGTTAATCAGCTAATTAATAGCACCAGGTGCGCTGGATAAGGGTTGACAAGACGACAGCATGGTAACCTCCCAGGAAGACGATTGTTCTTGATGTGTTGGTGACGCAGCGGTAGCTGAAGCAGTGATTAGCGTGCACAGGACAGTAAGGCCTGTTGTCGGTTGTGTCCTGGTGTTTGTTGGTGTGATTCAGACTGCTAGACCCTGGCCAGCCTACCTCTGGGAGGTGGTGTTGCTGCTGTGGACCAGTCGGCCTGAATGCTCCATAACAGCCATGGTCAGGGGAGAGGAGGAGGCTGGGTTAGGCGTGGTTCTGTGGGCATGTGCAAAAACCTGTACAAGTAAACATGTGATTTGATTTGGATTCTGATTAGGGAGTGTGTGAGACAGGTTTGCTTGTGATTAAGGAGTGTGAGACAGGCCTGGCCCCGGGCCAGTCTGGCGGTCTGTTCTGGAACACAGTTCCCGGCTTCTGCCTGGCCTGGCCTCCTCTGGACATCACATCTCAATTCAACAGTGTCTCAGTTACATGAGAAGCATCTGTTTCCATCCAGACCAGGATAAGGGGAAAGGATCTTTCTGTCTGCCCAGTCTCCTGTTCTCACATATTGTGATCCCACATCTGTCAAACCTCTCACCTTCTCTAATAGCGTGCAATGTTATAGTCTGTTGACATGATCTCTCTCTTTCTCCTTCCACCCCCTCACCTCACCTTACCTCACTTCCACACCCACCCTCCCTCCCTCCCTCCCTCCTTCCCCCTCACCTCCTTTTCCACCCTCCCTCCCTTCCTCCCTCCCCCTCACCTCACCTCATCTCCCTCCCCCTCCCCTCCCCTTCCGCCCTCCCTCCCACCCCCTCACCTCACATCCCCCACCCTCCCTCCCTCCCCCTCACCTCCCTCCCTCCTACCCCCTCACCTCCCCACCCTCCTCCTCCCCCTCTAGAACATGCTGCGTCGCCACGAGGAGGCGGAAGGCGGCACGGCGTGGTCCAACTCCTCCGAGTCCTCGGACGACTCCTCCTCCCCGCAGCCGTCGCTGGGCACGAGACACGCCCACAAGACGCTGGTGGCCCCCGAGCTGCAGGCCGCCGCCCCCTCCATCCACATCTCCTTCTCCCCGCGAGACTCCGCCTGCTCCACCCCCGCCCCCGTCCAATCGGAAGACCAGGGGGGGGAGCCGGACGCCGTGGCGGGCGGCGGCGAGGAGGACGCCGGGAAGGGGGCGGTGCCAAACGGCCACGCCCGCTACTCGCGCTCGCTCAGCCACATCAGCGAGAGCAGCGTGGACGGGGCCTTGACGGACAGGGCGGCCGGCGAATCGGTGGAGCCGTCGGAGGTGACGTCGCTGCTCTCCGGGATCTCCGTCAACGACATTGAGATGGAGATGCCAGCCAGGTCGGAGCTGATGCCGGTTAAGATGGCCGTTCCCCCCAGGGAGGGAGGGACGCCGGCAGCAGAGACTCGTTCGCAGGGCTCAGGGTCTCCGCGCATGGAGGGCCTGGGGAAAAACATACCGCCCAGGGGAGAGAAGAGAGAGCCAAGCCCCTCTCCCAGCAGGACTGGGCCTGTGGAGGCCAAGCTAGACTCACACACACACTCAGACACACACGCACCCACACAGACGCCCCAACATGCCCATGAACCAGAAGAGGGAGCCCAGACGTACAGGGCCCACCTGGTGTTGGTGGAGGCCGTGGAGAAGCCTGGGGCTGGAGTAGAGACTGTGTCTAGTCAGGGTGAGGGTCAGCAGGCTGTAGACAGTGGGGTTGAAGAGGCCCTGGGGGCTGTGGTTTCCTCCCTGGATGATTACAGAGGACAGTTCCCTGAACTGCAGCTGCTGGAACAAGAACTACGACTTTTGGAGAACATGCTGACTGTGAGTTACGGTTCTGTCCTCCTGTTTCTGTTTGTGTGTGTGTGTTTACTTTTAATGTTGTAAGAGATTTCCTTTCATTTGTTTTCCTTTCCTCCATTAAACAGCTGCTAGGGTGTTTTGTGCAATGACCACCACCCAGTGCAAGCTCCAGTTGATAAGATAGAGAAGAAGGGAGCGAGAGGGAGGGGGGGGGGGAGGGAGAGGGGGGAGAGAGAGGGGGAGAGAGAGAGGGAGGAGAGAGAGAGGGAGGAGAGAGAGGGAGAGGGAGGAGAGAGAGAGGGAGAAGGAGGAGAGAGAGAGAGAGACGGAGGGGAGAGAGGGGGAGGGGAGAGAGAGAGGGAGGGGAGAGAGAGAGGGAGAGAGAGAGGGAGAGAGAGAGGGGAGAGAGAGAGGGAGAGAGAGAGGGGAGAGAGAGGGGAGAGAGAGTCAGTGAGGGAGAGAGTCAGTGAGGGAGGGGGAGGGGGAGAGAGAGAGGGGGGAGAGAGGGGGGAGAGAGGGAGGAGAGAGGGAGGAGAGAGAGAGAGAGGGGAGAGAGGGAGAGAGGGGAGAGAGAGGCGGGGGGGTTAGCTAGCTTTCAGTCTTCCCAGAATACACCATCTCCCCAGGCGTTGGAGGAGGGAACAGGGTGGGACTTCCTGTCCCTCAGATTTAAAGTTTAAGTCCCACAATGCACTGGTAGATGTGAGGGAGATCAGTGCTATCCCTGGGCATCTGCCTGCACACACACACACATACTCAAACCGTGAGATAAATCAACTCCATAACAAGATTGCATGTATGCGTGCTTGTGTGTGTTTGTGAGAGCAGGGTCGTAGTCAGAGCCGTACCTCGAGTGTCAGTCTGACTGTGGAGACGGCTCTGGGCAGCTTTGACTTCCTCAACACCTCCGACCTGGAGGAGGAGGAGGAGGAGGAGGAGGAAGAGGGTGAAGGGAAGAGGAACAGGACTGACAGGTCAGTGTCTCCAGCCTCACTTGTTAATACACTCACCCAGATCCCTCAAACAGCCTCGGGTGTCCACTAAAACATTGTGCAAGCCAACGAGCAAAGCGATGCAACCGTTGTGCTATACCGCCACCTGGTGGAGAGTTTCAGCAGCACATCTCCATGCCAGAGTTGTAAACGGTACCAAGGCTTAGAGAACATTCGCTGGGAGGTGATATGGATGTTTTCAAGGCTCTGATGGGGTTGTTGTTGTTGCTGTGCAGTGCTGGCCACAGCGCCCCCTGCGGTCCTGGGGAGGAGAGTGGGGGGGAAGACGAGGGGTGTGAGGAGAGAGGCTGGGACGCCCCCTCCTCCCCCCTGACTACAGGCTGCCCTGCTCTAGACCGCACCCTGGTGGTGCACCTGAAGAACTGCAGCGCACAGCTGCTGGTGAGACCACACGCACTTACGCTCGCGCGGATGTACGCAACACTCACACACCGCACACACACGCACTCCTCCCTCCCCATATTGAGGTTTAGCTGTTCAAACACGGAATTGAACGCACAGATACAAGGTAAGGTTTAGAGACGGGTCAGAAACACGACTCAGATAGCTGTCCCTTTACTCCACTTGTGTGGACCTGTGTGTTATGGTGCTGCATGTGTGTCATGATCCTGAGGGATGGTGTGTGATGATGTGTCTGTGTGTGTGTGTATGTGTGTAGCGTCTGGGGACGTTCGGCCCTCTGCGTTGCGGTGAGATGTACGCTCTGGACCGTCTCCTGAGAGAGGCCCGCGTCCTCGAGCTCATACGACGCGTCGCCAAGGAAACGCCTGGGGCCGTCACCCAATCAGAGGAAGGTGAGGTCATCGACCGGTCTGAACTCCACATAGAGGGTTAGAGGATTGATTGAGTTTGAAATTCAGGAGAGATCCCAATGTCATACACCTGTCTAGAGGTGTTACACAACAGTCAGGACACATCAGCAAATTGTGGACTGGTTTGTGTCTATTTTATGCCTGCTACCGTCTCTTGGTTTAGCTGGCATCACCTTGTGTGGACTGGCAGACCTCAACCACCCCCAAGGACTGACTGTATCTGAAACCCAAACAGGCATGCAAGGACAGCCTAGTCAACCTGACCTCTGAGTGCTCAGGGCCGATAAGAGGTCCTCTCAGAGTTAGCTGGAACAGTCCTGGAACAGCTAATGGGAAATTGGCCTGGATAGTTAAATGTGGCACATTTACATGATGGACACGAGGATATTACGTGATTATGAAGTGAAATAACAAAACGCTCATGTCAAGGGCATAGGTGTGTTTTCAAATGTTTCATTGTTTCAAATGTGGGTGGGACAGATTTTTTTTTTACTCACTGAGGATGTGGCTGTGAAATATAACTTTATTCATAAAAAAGTGCGTTGGAGAGGGGGTCATCTCTCACTTATGTATATTGAAACCTCGACACCCCTGGCTCCTAAACGAACATAAACATCCGTCCCTGTGTTTTGCCCCCCGTATCTGTGGAGCAGTGGTTCCCCAGCTCGAGCAGTGCCAAGGGGCGGCGTTGCTATGGCAGCAGTGCACAGAGCAGGGCCGGGTGTACAGCGTTTCCACGGAGACCTTTCTGGCAGCCCTGGCCAAGACCTACGCCTGCAAACTGCCGGACAGAGCCTCAGGCATGGCCGACACAGGTGAACACGTTTGCTGACTCTGCTGACTTTGTTCAATCGTAGTAAAGATATATTATGTTGAAAGAATGTTGTATGGGGACTTCTTGGGGGCTCTTGTGTGTGTGTGTGTGTGTGCTTACTTTGTGCGTGTGTGGGCCTAGTGTTTTTGCGGTTGGTGGAGAGGATCCTGGAGCGCCGGTTGCCACGGCGAGGGGGCGGAGCCTCCGTGGACATGTTGACGTTGTTCCAGTTCTGGAGCTACTTGGAGGCTGAGGGGGTCAGCGAGATGGACACACACGTCTGTGAGCTGGCAGAGGAGGGTGAGACACTCATACACGCTGACACGCACACACACACACCATCTGTGAGCTGGAAGATGAGGGTGGCACGCGCACGTTGTTCCCTCGGAAACTACAGACTTGAGCCTCACCGCTTAATGCGCGTACCACGTTGGCTAAAGCCTCACCACAGACGCCCGGGTTCAAATCCACGCCTGCATCCCGCATGTCTCTTCAGCGTCTCTCTTCACTGCGTCCGTCCCATTCAAACAGAAACAGAAAAGTGGCCTCTGTCACTCCATGTTCCATGAGCTCCTCCTCTTCCTCCCCCTCCCCCAGTGTGGCTGGTCCAGAGCCTGCAGGCGTGTGAACAGGAAGCCCTGGTGCGGGCGCTGCGGAGGCCTCCAGAGAGCAGTCTGAAGAGGGAGGGGATCCACGCCGTGGCCCGGCTGCTCAGGGACCCCAGGGCCAAGGTCTCCACCTCGGCCAGCTCCCTGCTCCGCAGCCTGGCCGACCAGCCCCGACACAGAGAGAGGGTGAGGAAATAAAGTGTGTATACGTCTCTGTCCTCCCCCAGAACCAGAGAGAGGTAAAGGTGTTTCTGTGTGTGTGTGTGTGTGTGTGTGTGAGAGACAGAGAGAGACAGAGGGTGTGAGTGTTCAGATGTAACTGTCTCCATGCATGTGTGTCGCCCTGCCCCCCAGGCCCTGGTCAGCTGTCTGGAGCTCCTGGAGGAGGAGAGTGTGGAGACCAGAGTGTGTGGCTGCAAGGCCTTGGCCTGCCTCAAGGTGGGTCTGAACACAGCACCTCCCCTAGTGAAGCACACAGTACAGGAACACACCACCTCCCCTAGTGAAGCACACAGTACAGGAACACACCACCTCCCCTAGTGAAGCACACAGTACAGGAACACACCACCTCCCCTAGTGAAGCACACAGTACAGGAACACACTACCTCCCTTAGTGAAGCACACTGTACAGGAACACACCACCTCCCCTAGTGAAGCACACAGTACAGGAACACACCACCTCCCCTAGTGAAGCACACAGTACAGGAACACACTACCTCCCTTAGTGAAGCACACTGTACAGGAACACACCACCTCCCCTAGTGAAGCACACAGTACAGGAACACACCACCTCCCTTAGTGAAGCACACAGTACAGGAACACACCACCTTCACTAGTGAATCACACAGTACAGGAACACACCACCTTCACTAGTGAATCACACAGTACAGGAACACACCACCTCCCTTAGTGAAGCACACAGTACAGGAACACACCACCTCCCCTAGTGAATCACACAGTACAGGAACACACCACCTCCCTTAGTGAAGCACACAGTACAGGAACACACCACCTCCCCTAGTGAAGCACACAGTACAGGAACACACCACCTCCCCTAGTGAAGCACACAGTACAGGAACACACCACCTCCCTTAGTGAAGCACACAGTACAGGAACACACCACCTCCCCTAGTGAAGCACACAGTACAGGAACACACCACCTCCCCTAGTGAAGCACACAGTACAGGAACACACCACCTCCCTTAGTGAAGCACACAGTACAGGAACACACTACCTCCCTTAGTGAAGCACACTGTACAGGAACACACCACCTCCCCTAGTGAAGCACACAGTACAGGAACACACCACCTCCCCTAGTGAAGCACACAGTACAGGAACACACCACCTCCCCTAGTGAAGCACACAGTACAGGAACACACCACCTTCACTAGTGAATCACACAGTACAGGAACACACCACCTCCCCTAGTGAAGCACACAGTACAGGAACACACCACCTTCACTAGTGAATCACACAGTACAGGAACACACCACCTCCCCTAGTGAAGCACACAGTACAGGAACACACCACCTCCCCTAGTGAAGCACACAGTACAGGAACACACCACCTCCCCTAGTGAAGCACACAGTACAGGAACACACCACCTCCCCTAGTGAAGCACACAGTACAGGAACATCCCCACACACGTAAACATGCTCCCCTCCTCTTCTGTTCCCCAGGCCAAAGAAAGTATAGACCAGCTGGTGTACCTGTGTCGGACAGACAAGGAGGATGTGAGAGATGCAGCCAAACAGGCTCTGCTGGTGCTGGGTAAGAGACTTCTATGTTTTATTGCTTTATTTGAGGAATTAAAACTACTATTTGTGTGTGTGAGTGAGAGGGTGAGGTATGGAGGTGATATGTGTTCCAGTATACCGATATCGATAGGGAGTCAGGTGGCGAGGGCATCAGGCTAGTAATCTGAAGGTTGCCAATTCGATTCAATTCGATTCCCGGCCGGAAACATTACGTTGTGTCCTTGGGCAAGGCACTTCCCTTACTTGCCTCGGAGGGGATTTTCCTCTACTTCCTGTAAGTTGCTCTGGATAAGAGCGTCTGCTAAATGACTAAAATGTAAATACGTGTTTGTGTTTGTGTGTGTTTCCCACAGGTGAGGAGGGGAAGATGGCCCACCGCCACGTGGAGACATCTCAGGGCGGCGTTCCTCGTCTCTTCACCCCTGGCAGTATGGCCAGCACTGCCTTCTAACCCCCTCGCCAAACCAGGCACACACACACCACCCCTGGTCTCCACACTGCTACCCTACCATGATCATGAACCACACACACTCTTACTGTACGCTCCCAACACACACACACACACGTATGACCACCCTACTGAACACACAAACCTGCTGAACACGCTGTTGTCTCACACACTGTGACCTGCAGCACGAGGAAGTCTCTCGCTGAGCCGTGGGACTGGAAGACAGGAAGTTGAAGAAGCTCAATCTGCCTTACATCACACCTAGACTTTCTAAACCCACCATGAACTGACAGACTGGGAGAGAGAGGGGGAGGAAGGGAGGTATAGACAGACAGAGGGAGGGAGACAGCGAAGGAGGAAGGGAGGTATAGACAGACAGAGGGAGGGAGACAGCGAAGGAGGAAGGGAGGTATAGACAGACAGAGGGAGGGAGATAGAGGGAGGAAGGGAGATATAGACAGAGGGAGGGAGGGAGAGGAAAGGAGAGAGAGAAGGGAGGTATAAATAGAGGCAGGGGGAGAGAATAGTGGATTGTTGTGACAGAGGAAGGGATGGAGGTATAGACAGAGGGAGAGGACAGGGGGTCAACATCCGTTTTGGAAGGTCATATTCTATATAACACGAATTGAACAAATGTTGAGCAGGCAAACGCACTTTTGATCTGCTCAGCTTGTGAAGAGCCTGATGTCTGAGTGAGAGTGATTGGTCCCCTTCAGTCGCACTCCCAATCAGTCACCTGTGACAGAGCTGAAGACAGACTGTGATTGGAGGAGCACTGCTGGAGGACTTTCCTCCGTGGACTGTGATTGGTGGAGAAGCTTTCTTGAGGTTGATGTTGCCATGACACAGGGTCTGGCCAGACCAATCAGTGCCATAATTCTATACCATCACTCTATATTCTTATATACTCCACTGGAAGTGTACATGTTATATCATTGTATAGTAATTCAGTTGGCACTGTCAGGACAATCGGAGTAAATGTACTTGTGTTTTTGAGTGACAACACCTCCATTTTTGGTGGTGATGATATAGCCTGCTGAAGATAGTGAGGCTGGGGGCTGGGGGGATTTCCCTGTTGTGATTACTCTAACGAGTGAGATGAACCAGGGGTTGATGGAACGTTACAGAGCACCAGGCTCCCATCGCTCTCTCCTTTTATAGGAACAGACTAAAGTGCTCTGAGGGAAGAGGTGGATGTGACTGATCAGTGAGGTGGTGTGTGTGCGTGGGGGTCCATGGCGTGTACCCTTGTAGATCTCCCACCCGCTGCTTTCTTTACCTGTAGTCTCCAGGACTTCACAGCAGTGATGTCGTTTATCAGAGAAGAACACAGCACACTGACTGGTTTCACGAGTTGGATGTGAATGAACTTGCTTTTCGGTTTCTTCCACTCACCTACACGTTGGATACACTGTACCGTTTCAAAATAAAAGCCACTTCTCCAGTCACCCCTCCTCACTACCTGCTCAGAGTGGCAGACCAGTTCAGCTGGGAGCGCTGGATGTGGCTGTTTCCTGAATGTTAACGCAGCACAGCTCTGAATGGGTTTCTTCAGTGTCTAAGTGCCTCAAGCTCTGGTGGAGAACCATTTAATGAAACGTAAAGACAGAGGACATATCTTTATTTAAGAATGAATAAATGCAGTGCATACACATATAAACACTGCTGCAAAGTATATTTTCCTTAAGATTCACTGATTGTTTAGCAATAAAACAACTGATTTTCTTTGATTTTTTTTTTCTATAAAGTTTATTGTCTGGTAATTTATGTTGCCTGGCATCAAATGTAAACAAATTATTAATAAAATGTTTCAAATGACGTTTCCTGTGATGTTTTTACGAAGCGGGTAAATAAACAAATACAAACCTTTTATTTTATTTTTTTATGTACAAACCATATATTGCAACATTGATACTCTTTTAGTACCTGAAAGGTACAGCACATTTGCCAAATGGCACAATAACATTGTAATCAAAATTACACATTTTATAATACAGGATTAATAATGGATTACAAAGGAAATGAAAAGGAAAAAAATATCTATAAAATCAATTAAATAATATAACATATAAGGGGAAGTCAAATTCAATTATGTTTCGTTGACATCATGGGAAAGTGTTTTAGCATATCATACATTTATTGTGCTTTTCTTCCGTTTACCAATTTTAAGTACTTTAGGTATAGCCTAATTTAAATTTATTTAAGAAAAAAGGAAAATTGGGGAATGATTTCAAGACTATTTTTATGGATAAAAAACTGTACCATATATATACTATTGCAACAATTCATCATTTTGGTTTGCAGTATAATACCAAATGTAACATCGTCTATATAGAAGTTTGGAAAAGTGAGACATTTTGTTTTATCCATTTGTGGATGTCGAGCCAACATTTTTGTATTACCCTGCATAAAAACAATATATGGTCTGTGGTCTCCACGTCACATTAACAGAAAGAGCGGATGTTATATCATTAATATTAAATCGAAGGCTACTTCTTTGGAGCGATACATGTCGTTCAAAATGTTGAAATGTGTTTCTTTCATTTTAGGTGGTATAGGGAGCTTAGATGCATAGTTCTCAGTTTATTTACTGAACTTCTATCAAATTTGCGTATGATGTAATTTTTGATAAACAAATACAAACCTTGTATTTAAGTGCAACCTTTGAAAACATTGGTTAATCATTAGGTACTATATTGCGTAAATAAATCTATTACATATATAGGCTACCGTATCCCGCATTATTTAAATAACTAGGGAATACTGTAAGGTCATTGTCCTTCTGACTTTTCGGTAAACTTGCTTTATGGAACAGGCCCCAGTTCACGAACAGTTGTGTATCTCATCTCAGTGAGAAATTATCTGCGTTGTCTCCAAACCATGCCTTCAAACGGGGCGCCCCATCTGGCCAATCGCAGTGCCTACACCCACTTCAACACCACCCCCCAGCGCTGCACAGGCGCACTGCCGCCACAAGGCCACCATTTTGTGCGGAGTCTACTCTGCAAAAGCGGGAGAGGATTAAAACGGACGGAGAAGGTTACATTCCTAAACTGTCTCGGCCAAATTGAAGAACAGACTCTGGGCTTTCTGTCGAGTTCAACCCGAAGATAAACAGAGTGGAACAGGTAAACTAACGCTACTTTCCAGAGCAGGGGGAGTTTTGCAGGAGCTTTATTCGGCCTCTAGGTGTCACGATGGGGCTCCCGGTCCAGGCTGCTTACGGGGGGTGTTTGTCTCCCTCTATCGTTATTGAAAAAATCATCAAAAAACTGTTATAACCCAGAAGTTGAACGAAATGCACATATAACGGGCCTCTAAAACATATATTATCTAGTATATCGTCGAGGTTGGGTTATTCTAGAGTTGATCGTTTTGGTCTACTGTTTAGGCCAGGCGTCCATTTTCTTTCTTCTTTGTTTCCTGTCATTTTAGCTAGCAAGCTAGAAAGCGATAACGTCGAAATGGAAACTAGGCGGGATAGCAAGCTAGCTTAATTACTTAGCCTTTCTGCTGGCAAAAAAACATCGTATAAAATCAAAAATGCTCTAACTAGCTAGACAACTGCATGTATACTTAAAAATCAGCTTTACAGCGAAGCATGTTTTTAACATTTCTTGATCTCAATCATGTGTTAATCGTGGCATGCATGGCATTAGCCGTATTAGTAGGTTAGCCAACGTTAGCCTAGCCAACGTCAGCATTCAAATATATCTGGCTAACCAACAACTTTGGTCCTCGCCCCACCTTCATGCTTCGGGGCTAGCCCTGGCCTGTGAAAATGCGCTCGCTGACATCCGCTCAAACCAAGCACCATTTGTATCGCTTGCAAGTTGTGTAAAACTCGTTTTGATCTGATTATCAAAATTTGCCTCGGCATCTTATTCTAGCAATTACTGGATTTGTAAACAGCCGAAGTGTAGCCCACGCTAGCTACCGTGTTGCGCACTCAAAAATGAGTCGATGTCAGGAAGCCAGAATGACCCGGGCGCCCAACGTTGTTAGCTAGTGGGCTAACACAACACCGCGTGCTCCAAGAACTCTCCTCTCCATTTCGCGTTAATAGCATATCCTCACGAATAGTTCTATTATTAACGTTATCCACGCTCCCCGCCGGTCGTGTTGCTGTATGCTTCCATTGCCCGCTGTCTCGTTCTGAGCCCACCTTGAGTTCCAGCGGCAGAAGGCAGAGAACAAGAGGAGAGCTCCCTCTACAACTCGGTTGGTAGCGGTACATAAACAGCAGAGTTTACTAGTGCTCCATGTCAACAGTCAAAACTTATCCTCGTCCTGATGACAGACGCGTATAGGCAGCCTGCTAAAGGTAGTATCTGTCACCAGACATCAGCCTGCAGGTTAGGCTGGGCCAACTACTCCCCAAATATGTCTGTAAACACTGTCAAATGTGAGCCCAGCTTTCGTGTGTACAGTACTGTTGTGTTTGTCACAGTTGTAAAGTGGCCTTTTCCAGGTTGTGTAGGGAGGATAATCAGGTGGAAAGTCAGGAGAGTTGAGGCAAGTGTGTGACACCTACCTGAGGCAGGCGCTGAGGAAGACACAGGTGTAGAGAGATGAAGTTCATGTACCTGTTTCAGGTAACCACCCCATCAAATCACAGTGGCCAAAAAAGGAATTGGCAAGTTCATTTAAATATTCAGCCAAACTGATGAATATACAACATGCAGGTAGATCGCCTAGCGCTGTGCCTTTTGCGATGGTCTCCATTTCTGGCCTTGTTATTCTCTTTCCTTGTCGCCCCCCAGGCGTTACCCATGGACGGGGGACCGACAGACTCGGTGGTGGACGAAGGGGCTGGCGAGGCCTACAAGGCCAAGGACCTCAGCTCCTTCCCCGGGGAGGAGGAGTCCATGGTGGTGGCTGACCTGCTCCAGCAGGCGGCGGAGGCTGGAGGGGTGGTGGAGGGGCCCGGGGACCCGCAGGAGGAAGCCCAGGCCCAGTTGATGGGGGCCGGGGTGGAGGGGATGGTGGGCGGCGGGGGGGTGGAGGTGATGGTGATGGAGTCCCTGGACCCGTCGCTCCTGCAGATGAAAACGGAGGGGATGGAGGCGGCCGTGGGCGGGGCCGTGTCGGGCGCCGCCCACCAGGCTACCGTGACGACGGTGGACCAGACTCAGATCATCACCCTGCAGGTGCCCGGCATCTTCTCTTTCTCTCTCCATCCGTCTCCATTCCTCTCGCTCCATACACACACACACACACACACACTGACTAGCTTGTATGACTAGCAGTAACTGTGTTCTCAGGAGGTGAACATGGAGGAACAGGCTGTGTAACTAGCAGTAACTGTGTTACCAGGTGGTGAACATGGAGGAACAGCAGCTAGGTCTTGGGGAGCTGCAGCTCGTCCAGGTACCAGTCTCCACCGTGCAGGTGCCCGTCTCCCAGGCGACCGTGGAGGCTCTTCAAGGAAGCTACGTCGACGCGGTCGCCATGCCCAAAGATGGAGATCCTGTCATCTGCCACACCCTGCCCCTTCCTGATGGCTTCCAGGTAAAACTACACTACCCATAATGCCCCCAAACCCTGGCCCTGCCAGGTAAAACTACACTACCCATAATGACCCAAACCCTGGCCCTGCCAGGTAAAACTACACTACCCATAATGACCCTGCCAAGTAAAACTACACTACCCATAATGCCCCACTCCCTGCCTGCACGTGTGTCCAGGTGGTGAAGCTAAGGGCCTAACTTGTCTGTGTTTGTGTGTGTGTGTGTCCAGGTGGTGAAGGTGGGAGCCAACGGCATGGTGGAGACAGTGGAGCAGGAGGAGGGTCTCCAACAGGAGGACCAGGTGCTCCAGGGGGACGAGGAGCCCTCCGAGGCCCAGGGAGAGGACCCGTCTTGGGCCAAGGACCCTGACTACCAGCCCCACTCCGCCAAGAAGGGCAAGAAGGGCAAAAAGAGCCGGCTGCGCTACACCGAGGGGGAGAGGGACATGGACGTGTCCGTGTACGACTTTGAGGAGGAGCAGCAGGAGGGGCAGCTGTCTGAGGTCAACGCTGAGAAGGTGGTGGGAAACATGAAGCCCCCCAAGCCCACCAAGATCAAGAAGAAAGGTGAGAGACGAAACAAGTGCTCCCTTAGCCTGCCGCTGCTCCAGGTGGCTCGTGCTTTGGGTCAAGGGAAATCAAACTAGATAAAGGGTTTTACATGATCATTATTTATCATTGTAAATAATGATTAGATGCAAAGGGAAGACTCTGCCTGGAAATGTAATCTCCCTCCCTAAAGACACTGTCTGACTGTGTGTGTGTGTGTGTCTGACTGTGTGTGTGTGTGTGTCTGACTGTGTGTGTGTGTTGTGCAGGCGTGAAGAAGACGTTCCAGTGTGAGCTGTGCAGCTACACTTGCCCCCGGCGCTCCAACCTGGACCGCCACATGAAGAGCCACACGGACGAGAGGCCACACAAGTGTCACCTGTGTGGGCGCGCCTTCAGGACGGTGACCCTGCTGAGGAACCACCTCAACACACACACAGGTACACACACACACACACACAGACACACAGAAACACACACACAGTCTGTCGCGCGCACACAGAGACGTCTACACACACCTAAACACGTCCACGGAGACGGCACCGTGGGCAGCCTTGTAATCCCCACGGTCTCCATAGGAACCAGGCCTCACAAGTGTCAGGATTGTGACATGGCGTTTGTGACCAGCGGGGAGCTGGTGCGACATCGCCGCTACAAACACACCCACGAGAAGCCCTTCAAATGCTCCATGTGTGACTACGCCAGCGTGGAGGTGGGTGGCAGCCCTGGGTGGAGCTAATCTGGGGGGTTTAGTGGTTTAGGACCAGGTGTAGTGCTCTTGATCTGACTCAAAAATGTGTGTGTGTGTGTCTGCCCGTGTGTGTGTCTGTGTGTGCACCCGTGTGTGTGTCTGCCCGTGTGTGTGTGTGTGTGTGTGTGTGTGTGTGTCAGGTGAGCAAGCTGAAGCGCCACATCCGGTCTCACACCGGCGAGCGTCCGTTCCAGTGCAGCCTGTGTTCCTACGCCAGCAGAGACACCTACAAGCTGAAGAGACACATGAGGACCCACTCTGGTAAACATCTCTCTACCGTCTCTACTGTCCAGCTCCAGTCCAGCTGACTCGGTCTGTTCTGTGTGGAGTCGAATCAAAACCAAATTTGCCAAAGTTTTATCGGCAAGTTGTGGTTTTGTACAGTGTCAGAAGAATGATCATTCTAAGCACCACCATAACTCATCCAATCCCATCCAAATTAGCTACAAACCGAAATCCCTGGTAATAGCTTTGAAGTGGAATAAACCTGAGGCCTGTTCCATAAAGTGAGTTTACCAAATAAGACTGGCTTATGTCAGTTAGTTACATTTTATAGAAAATCCACTTAAATACATAAAAAGGCTACAACATTTAGCCTTATGCATTAAACAAGGATGAACAATGATTTCAGAATGATAAAAACCATAGCCTACGTTAAACGTATGGCTATATGGTAGTTTGTGATTTCAAATGTTTAGGCATCAGGCATAGGCCTATATTTCAGTCTAAATTATCCCAGTATATCTATCATAGATACATAATTGTTAACAGTAGCCTACAATTGCAAAACAAACCTATATCCATACATCTATCCTCCATTTTCCCGACACAAAAGAAACATGTTAAATGTGTCTTGATTAATGGTAGGCTATTTATTTAAAACAGTCAGTCAATTTAGATGTGTTTTAGAGGGCGTCTGTTTTTTTTGTCAATGAAGTAAAGATCTATAAAAAAAGGACCTCGACCTACGTAGCCTATCGTTCACGTCAATCATGGCGTGTCATTTTATTTTGATGAAGCGGTGGATGAGGGAGCTGTCGTAGTACACGGCTTACAACGTTCTTTCTGGCAGAAGTCACGTGGCCGTGTGTTGGCTTTGCTTTTCGCCGTGGTGGATCAGTATGATTCATGTTCTACCTCTCGGGCTGCTGAAGAACAGGGTGCACGCAATTTATATTGACTTCCTGAATCTGACTTGAATTATTTGGATTGCGTGAACTAGAATGGGCCTTTATGGAACCGCTTTAGCCCCAGCTGACTGATTTGAAGTCCAGCATTTTTGAGCGGCCTTTATCGAGCAGGCCTCTGCTTTGTGCTTCCTTTGACTTCCCATAACACCAAACGGACACAGTGACACGTGTCCAGAGTTGAACCATCTGGTATCTCAGTCCCCCCCCCACACACACCCCCACACACACCTGTGGACTGGTAGCAGGGCGTGTCTCCCTCACCTCCTCTCCGCTCTGTGTGTCCCAGGCGAGAAGCCGTACGAGTGCTACATCTGCCACGCCCGCTTCACCCAGAGCGGCACCATGAAGATGCACATCCTGCAGAAGCACACGGAGAACGTGGCCAAGTTCCACTGCCCGCACTGCGACACGGTCATCGCCCGCAAGAGCGACCTGGGTAAGGAGCCCACCGGCATCCCCCTCTCTGAAGCGCGCGCGACCACGAGCAGGGATGACAGACTTGATGTTCCTGCTCCTCACTTCCTACTCCTCTCTCTGCCCCTCGTGTCTCTCCTTCCCTCAGGTGTCCACCTGAGGAAGCAGCACTCGTTCATCGAGCAGGGCAGGAAGTGTCGCTACTGCGAGGCCACGTTCCACGAGCGCTACGCCCTCATCCAGCACCAGAAGTCCCACAAGAACGAGAAACGCTTCAAATGCGACATGTGTGACTACTGCTGCAGACAGGTAGAAGAGAGTGTGTGTGTGTGTCTGCGCGCAGACACTTAGGGTGTGTGCGCAGACAGGTAGCGTGTGTGTAGACAGGTTGTGTGTGTGTGTGTGCCAACGTGCCCGCTGTGTTTGTGATCCTGTGGCGGTTGTGGTTGTTGACCAGGAGCGCCACATGGTGATGCACAAGCGCACCCACACCGGGGAGAAGCCGTACGCCTGCAGCCAGTGTGACAAGACCTTCAGGCAGAAGCAGCTGCTGGACATGCACTTCAAACGCTACCACGACCCCAACTTCATCCCCACCGCCTTTGTGTGCCCCAAGTGCAGCAAGACCTTCACCCGCAGGGTACGCACACGCATGTTCACATGTGGGGGGGGGGGAGAGAGAGATTGTTGTGGGATATCATGAAACCTACACCCATGTCAAGTGGTTACACAGAAGGTTCCTTACTCATGCTTGTGTGTGTGTGTGTGTGTGTGTGTGTGTGATGTTCTGTGTTCCTCCTGCAGAACACCATGGTGAAACATTCAGAGAACTGCAACGGGGATCCCGGGGAGGAGGGGGAGAACGGCTCGCCCCCACCCCCCAGGAGAGGACGGGGGCGTGGCCGGAAGAGGAAGATGCGTTCCAGGAGAGACGAGGAGGAGGATAGTGGTAAGAGACCCTCTGATTGGCTGGGGCTGGGACAAAGGCGGGACTAGGGCTGGATTCGAGGCTGAGGCTGGGACTAGAGAGGCCATGTTTCCTATTCCCTGTCCTAACACCCACCCTGCCCCCAGACGAACATGCTGAGGTGGAGCTGGACGACGACGACGAGGAGGACGTTGACGAGGACGATGCTGCGGCGCTGCAGGAGGAGGAGGAGGAAGAGGAG
This sequence comes from Hypomesus nipponensis, assembly GCF_054491055.1. Classification (NCBI taxonomy): domain Eukaryota; kingdom Metazoa; phylum Chordata; class Actinopteri; order Osmeriformes; family Osmeridae; genus Hypomesus; species Hypomesus nipponensis. Next base: position 5,341,761 of record NC_140374.1, on the reverse strand, counting down.
GAGATGGAGGTGGACCAGGCCCCGCCCACCGTGCCCGTCCCCGCCCCCGAGGAGCCCCCGGTCAAGAGGAAACGGGGACGCCCCCCCAAGAACGCCCCCAAGCCCGCCCCGCCCCCCAAACCCAGCACCCCCACCAAGCCTGGCCGGGCGTCCACCAGAGCCAACCGCAGTAAGTATCCTGACCTGTAGGGGGTGCTGGAGATCGCAGTGTGTCTGGATAGCCCTTTTTAAAAGCAGTGTCACAGAGGGCTCCACATACGCCCAGAGAGCTGCACCTAAACACTCTCTTCCCCCCCCCCCCTCCATCAGCCACGGCCATCATCCAGGTGGAGGATGAGACCACAGGCACGGTGGAGAACATCATCGTGAAGAAGGAGGCGGGGCCAGAGCCGGCCGCCCCCGCCGTCGCCGCAGCAGCCCCAGAGCAGGAGGCGGGACCGGAGGAGGTCGTCGTGGAGACGGTGGAGCTGGCCGTGGCGGGGGAGGAGTCTGCGGCGAACGGGGACCTCACCCCGGAGATGATCCTCAGCATGATGGACCGGTGAGGGGAGGAGGGAATCACAGCCTCCCCCCCTCACCCCTTACATCAACCCACACCCCTCACCCCCCCTTACCTCCCCCCTACAGCTCCGCCCGGCCCATTGTAACATCCCTTTCTGAAGCCCATAGGCTCAGTAACTCCACACCCCCATGAGAACTGATCCTCCCCTCTCTGCTGACTGCTCTATCACTCACTCTTCAGGCCTGCCTGTCGTATTCTGACTACATCATTTACTGTGTTTCTTTTGTTGTCGTTTTTTTTTCTTTTTTCTACCTACCCAAACCCACTTCCTGCCTGTATCCTAGCCTGCTTCCTGTGTGTGCAGGCTGTAGAGAGAGATGTAGCTTTGTAAACCAGACAGACTGTGGTCCAGTCTTTCCCCAAGCAGGGCTTGATGCATGGGGCGCTGGCTTCTTCATTCTAGCGGTTCCCTTGTCAGCCGACCTGTGATGAACCCATCTACAGGGGTCATCTCCAGGGCTGCCCTCGTCTGGCCGTCTCCGCCTTGTGTTCTAGGACCTCAAGAATTTGTCTATAGATTCTAGAACATTCTTTCTTTCTTTTTTTTTGTAGGCTTTTAAATCTAGAGCGCTAGAATGTTCTCGGCAGTTCTAAAGAACCAATTCCTGTTTTGATTAATTGATTATTGCATTGTGTACTGACTTCTTTACTAATCTCTGATTATGAAGTTGATGTAGGTTTTCCGATTAACAATCAAATGATTATTTGGCTAGGGACTACCTAGGGGAACATCCATTCATCCATCCATCCATCAATCTATTCATTCGAATTTATGTTTGAGAGACAGAGGTTTTTGTTGTATAAAAGGTAATCTTGGCTTGTTTTGCTTGTAAATAATTTTTATTTTTTATTTTACGAACATTTTAATCTTTTTTTCTAGCAATGTGAAGAGCTGTGAGGCAGGGTGTGCTATATATGTGGAACAGGAGTGCGTGTGCGTGTGTGCGCTAGCCTGGCATGGCGTATTCCTGGTAGAGACCAGGACCAGAGGTGAAGGTAGAAGCTATGGGAGGAGCAGAGAAGCCACCCCCTGCTCCACAGGCAGCAGGCTGGGCCGGAGAACCACCGGTCCTCCAGGCGGTCAGAAGACTGACCTCCAGGCAGACTCCCTCCTCCATTGCGTGACCTCTCCTGCCACCTCCATCCCCGCAAGCCTCCCGGCCGACGGCAGGATCACCCGATTCTCTCGTCCTCCCAGTCCCACCCCACCCTAGACCGTAGCAGTCTGCTCCACCTCCGGGAGAAGATGATGTAGATCCCCCCCTCCCCCCCCAATGTTTGTTCAGGGCTCCAGAGCAGCGCACATGGATGTGCAACACGATGCGCCCAGCAGCTCTGGAGAGAGTGAGGAGTCAGTGAGGCTGCGAAGGTGTTGGTCGGTCCTTGCTGAATGAGAGTATGTTCCTATAATGTCATTGTCGATCTCTCTTTGCCACACTAGAAAGATCAGGGGATATGTTGAGAGAGGAACGAGAGGAGTATAAAACGACGTTTTTGTATAAAGTTTGTTAAAACTTGTTTGAAGAGAACTATGCCCTTTCACAGATTAAATGCTGACCGAATGACGTTCCCTCTTGTAAGAAATGATTACAATTAAACTGCTTTTTGTCAAGCTCTTACGATACAATACTAGGTTGATGCATTTTTGTACCTGACTGTACTTTTTCGAATTCTGAGACAAGCACACAGCCGGAGTCAAACTGACTGACTGCTCAACAAATGGGTCTGCTCTCTCCTTCCTTTCGTGAGGTCATCTCTGATCATGCCAGGTCGTTCAGGTGCAGGCCGTGAGCGTCTCTAGAGATCTAGCCAATCCTGACAGAGATCAGAGGGTTCCCGAGGAGGGGAGGGAGGAGCGTGGCCTGTTTGGAGAGGGTCGGGTCAGGGCTGAGCTGGTAGACATGCTGGATCTGAGGATGTGTCACTGTACAGGTAATAAAACATACTGGCCTAACATCTGGTGTTCCTCCTGGTTTCTTACCCTTCTGAAAACCACCGATACTACGACTACCACTGGCATGTTGCAAATCCTACTGAATTAGCATGTTTTAGTGTTTTTTGTTGTCTTACATCCACGTTAGACACTTGGTGACAACACTAACAGCACAGTCGTTAAAGTACAGTGAGAAATGTAGTGAGTTTCAGGTTTCCATGGTAGCGAGTGTATAACCAGTGTGAGTGGACCATGTCAGCGCAGCAGTGAGGGGGTTAAACCCGTTATTCAGCGACTGAACAATATAGGTGTAGGTGAGACGGATGTTGCCATGGTGACGTGGAGGATTGTGACTTCCTGTCTGATCTCGGTCCTGCCTGTAGTTTCATTCTGACTCGCACGCCAAAGCAGGATGTGTGTGTGTGCGCCTCTTATTTCCTTGCCTGCCTCCCTCCTCACCACACCCCAGGAGCCGGTGTTTTGCTCATAGCAGCTCGCTTGCTCCTGGCTTCTCTGCATCATGGCCTCCTATCCAGGGATCTCCCACAACCTGCAAGGTACAGTGTGGCGCCCGTCTCTCGCGACGAATGTGAACTTCTCGTGAAACTTCTCTGGTTCTTCTTAGCCGAGGCGTGGCTGTGTGGGGGGCCAGGCGAATCCAAGCTGTGGACGCAGTCAGGGCTTCGTCACGAAGCAGGCTGGTTATTTCATGCAGTCCCTTCTCTCTCCTGTGGTTCTGGCTGATCATGTTCTGTTGGTGTCCCTTCTCCTCTGGGTCTGGGTGTGGGTGTGGTTCTGGGCAGCAGAGCAGGTCTGCGAGCTTCTGAAGCACCAGAAGGTTTGTCTGATGAGGCAGGTGAAACAGCACCAGGCCAGGAGCAGGGCAGAGCCAAGGCTACTGGTGAGTTGGAGTCGTTCCTCTGTGGTATAACCCTGTCTGTGAACCATGCACGGGTCTGGAAAGGATTCTCCTTTGAAGGAAATGTATTTGAATCAGACTGTGGTTCTGTTGTGAAATGTTGACCTGGAATGACTGTAATTACCGTGTTCCGCCCCCTAGATGGCGCCAGTTCTAAAAACATGTTGGGCATCACTGTCTTGCTGTGATGGTTCTGATGTTGGCTGAAAAGATGTTGCCTGTTATTGTTGTTTGTTTGTTGTGTGTTCTGAACTTCAGGTTATGAGTCTGTGGAGAGCCTACCTGGTCAACACTAAACAACCTGTCACGGTAAAGGACTAACCCACACACACACAGCTTCAGAGTGTGTGTGTGTGAGTGTATGCATTCTGGTCGGCCATCATTACATCACAAAGCTAGTAGCAGAGAACCAGTGAAGGAAACAGGAAATGCTGTAGAAAAGGCACCTATTAGCACCGTTTAGGTCCACATATCTATCTTCCTCTGCAAGGGTCAGGGAGAGTAACTGATTAACTTCCGAAAAAGAAACAGAGATTGGGAGGGCAGGAAAGGAAAGTATGGTTTTGGGGTAAGAAACAGACAGAGTAATAGAAAAGGAAAGGAGAAAGATGAAAGAGAGATGGGTTTCTGCTGCTGTTGTGAACTTCACCTCAGAGGACAAATGAAGTGCAGGTAAGTAGCAAACGGTCTGTAATCTAAATACACATCCACATAAGAGTCATTAGGCTTTTGTCATCTCTTAACTCATCTCACCAGGCTTGAAGTTTCAATGAAGGCTCGTCTCTGGAAGTTTTCGTCTCAATGAACGGAACATACATACCCACACACACGCACACGCACACACACACACACACACACTCGCACACACACACACAGCAGTCTTCTTGGGAACTCTATCTTGGTGTGGTCAAGTTGAATCAGTTGCCACTTGTCACACTACCTTTGTCTCTCTCTCACCCTCCTTTCTCGACTTCAGCCCCCCCCCCCCAACCACCACACACACACATTCATTAACCGATGTGAGTCAGTTTCTGTTCTCAGTCAGTATGCTAGCACTATGTAGTTAGTCTGACCAGTGTGTGTGTGTGTGGTCTACCTACAGGTAGAGGGTTCTTTCAACTACCTTGAGATCTGCTCCATCGCCATCCACAGCCTCAATCAGGTGACAATCTTCTTATCCGTCTTTTGACACATTTTCCTGTTTTGCATCATTGCGCGTCAGTGTCTCGTCTTAATCTTCTTTTGTTGTGTTCATGCGACAGGATGTGTGGTTTTGGGTCAGGTCATTTTCTTTGAAGCTTGTTCTGTCAGATGAGTGGAAACCTCTTTCCGTTTGAAGCCGTATATGTCAGGCCATCCAGACTTGTCTGTTGTCCTGCCGTGTACCGTGTCAGAAAACACCATCTGATGTCATGCAATAGCTTCAAGATGCTGTAAAGCAGAACTGAAAATGAGTTTGAAGTTCATCACACCACCGAAGAATGCCCATCCAAATTTGAATGGGGAAAAAACAAAACACTGACGGTCTCATTCAGTTCAATTTCAGTGCAACAAAGTTTTCGCGCTTTGCACATGCTTTCAGCAACGCATTTCACACGTATATAATATACTTAGAAGCAAATCACGGAATTTGCTTCACAGCATCTTTAACACCGTCAACCTGCAAATCTGTTGTAATATCCATGTCTGGACTGAACAGTAGTTATTTCTGATGGCTTGACTGTAATGAGGTGTTGTGTAGTTGTGTGGATTGTTTGTCGCTGTATGACATGGGTATAGCTGTGTGGTTCATCCAGTTAGCAGGGATAGGGTAAATTGTGTTGCTGGAAACAGTCGTGGTTATTCAGCAGTTGACTGTGATATTTTCTGAGAGAGATTAGAGGGTGATTGTTAGTTTCCATCCAGTCATCTCCGACCTGCCCACCCACAGACAGGAGCCAGACAGTCAGCTTACAGTGGCTCCTTCATGGCTAACATGACATCCATACCCAACATCAGACCAAACAGCTTGCCTGTGTCTGGGCACTGCATGGTTCCTCCTAGCTCAATACAGATATTGTAATATGACACCTATTGGTTGAGAGTCCGGCAGGGGGGCAGACTGAGCATGTTCGGACCCTATCAGAGCCTCTGTCTGCTCTCCCATGGCAACACGAAGGTTTCCAGGAAGTCTGAGGTGTGTGAGGAGATCCTGAGTGTGTGTGTGTGTGTGTTTGCCCTCCCAGGTGGTGATCGAGACTGACACAGAGGTGTTCCTACTCAGCCTAATGTTTGTGGAGGACCTCGAAGCCATGATCAGTCACGTGACTGCGTCTCTGAAGAAGATCTTTCCTGATTCCTCCCCAGGGTTGGCCCCATGTTCTAAACCAGAGTTCTAGAGTTCTAAGCCTAGACACATTGCTTTAGAATGATCGTAACGACAGATTATTTTGTGTATAACAGGCGTGCGTTTGTCTGTCTCCTTGCTGGTCCTTAGGAAGATCCTAAAAAATGTTCCTCCGGATCTGCAGGAACGCCTGAGGAACCTGACCTCTCATGTGGAGCAACAGCTGGAGGGAACACCGGGACCCTGTGGTCAGTATTGCTTAAAACTGTAGAACCACAGAATCTTTGAACTGTAAAACCACAGAATCCTGGAACGATGATGTAATGACCTGAAGCCTGGATAGAGCAGTCACTGTGTGTGTTTCCGGTACAGGAGGCTTCTCTGACACCTACGCTGCTCTCTGTGACTTCAACGACTTCCGCTGCAGGGAGGAAGTCCAGTGGGTCGGTGCACGCACGCCGATGACATCACATCCTATAATGATAATAAAACGTTATTTTCCAAAGCGCCTTTAAAGATGCTGTAAAGCAGAACTGAAAATGAGTTTTAAGTTCATCACACCACAGAAGAATGTGTTAACTACCCACCCAAATACGAACAAAACACAGACAAGAATGTTAAATTAGGCTTTGACCCCGTCTATACAAAACCTGAAACTGTTCAACGATCAAACTCCACATTTCAATGCACGCTTTTCACATGCTTTCACCAACTAATTTCACATGTATATAATGTACTGAGAACCAAATCATGGAATTTACTTTACAGCATCTTCAAAAGTTGCATCTCATAGCGCTATACGACATCATAAATAAAATGACAATGAATATACAGTAAAGGAAGGGAAAACATGCAACAAGACATCACATCCTGTCTCTTCCTCCATCTATGTATATGTATATCTCCAAAATGCATAAATGTAAATGTATGAAACACGTCGGTGGTTTGTTTGTTTGTCGTTCATCTCCAGGATGTCAACAACATCTACCATGTCCGCAGATGTCGGGAGTTCAGTCTGTTGGACTTCAGTCACCTGGACAGCCAGGACCTGGCCCTGGTTGTGGCCGCTCTCTCCTTCAACCAGTGGTTCACTCGGTTCTCCAGCAGACACTTCAAACTGGTACGGCCTTCTCCTCCGAGGCTGGGATGGACTCTGTCAGGACCATCTCTTAGAGAACAGCTGGATGTGTTCAGGACCTTTCTGACTAGCTATGAAGTGACTGTTTCTCTAGCTCGGCTGGTCCTTGTTACATGTCTCCTGATTGACTTTATTTTCTGTCGTGTTAGCCATGGAAGAAACCTTCAGCTTATACAGGTGATGTGCTTTCCCCCTGCTCCTCTGCCTCCTCCTCCTCCTCCTGGTCCTCCCTCTCGTCCTGCTCCTCCTCCCCATCCACATCCCCCTCCCCCTGCTCCTCCTGGTCCTCCCCCTGCTCCTCCTCCCCATCCCTCTCGTCCTCCTCCTCCTGGTCCTCCCCCTCCCCCTGCTCTTCCTCCCCATCCCCCTCCCCCTGCTCCTCCCTCCAGACTCCAGACGTGCAGCAGCAGGTGCTCTTCATGATCCACAGGTCTCCCAGCCTGGAGGAGCTGTCTCTGGAGGCCAGCGGGCTCAAGCAGTGAGTGTCTCTCTCTCTCTCTCTCTATGTTTCTCTAATTGTTTTATTTACTGGGGCAAAAAAGGCTGCAATGTCCCTTCCTCATTTCATGATGACTACTAGAAGATATGTGTAATTTCAGTCAGTTTATTCAGCCAGCTCAAGGGGGCCACAGGGGGGGCCAGGGACATTTTTACAGGGGCACTGGCCCCTGTAGGCCCCCGTGTAGAACCGCCCCTGCTTCCTCCCCTTCCTTCCTATCCTCCTCCTCCTCCCTCTTCTCCTCCTCCTCCTTCTCCTCCCCTTCTTTCCCCTCCTCCTCCTCCTGCTCCTCATGTTTGCCCCCCTCTGCACCATTTCAGTCTCTGTTTATCCTTTTATTACCTGACCATCTGTTCTCCCTCTACCTGACTTCCATCCTGGGTCTGACTCGTTCTCTAGGGATTTTGCAGTCAAGATGGCAGCTGCCTTGAGAGACAACACCTCCTCGAATCTCCACACCATCAACCTGTCAGCCAATCAGATTGAAGATAAAGGTAGGCACTGTGTAAGCTGAGCCAATCGGTTGTTCTGGTGCTAATGCCAACAGGAGGAAATATTGTTGCTTCCTCAGTCAGGTACACCTTACCAGGCTTTCCACCTTCCTAAGATGAAGGAATTGGTTCAGGGTTCATAATTGGCGTCTACCACATGGAACACATCAGTAGGGCTTGATATCATTTTCAGGAGTGAATATCAGATCAGGCTTATTTTGAGTTATTGTTCAAAATAAAAAAAGTTAAAGAAATTCTGGACAGAACTTTTCTGAGGACATTCTGAGGGAACCCCCAAAGAGTCCTAAGTCCTTTTGAACCCTAAAAGGAGTTCTGCTGTGTTGTTGGCTGGTTCTCCTGGGCGTTCTCCAGGGTTCTGAGGATGTGCTGTCTGTTTCCTGTCACCAGGTGTGATGGCTCTGAGTCTGGAGCTGGACAGCCTGTCCAGAGGTCTCACTCACTTGTCCCTTTCTAGGACCAGTGTGTCTCCCAAAGGTACTGCACACTGCTCATTCAGTCATTCATTCATTTGTTCATTAGTTTATTTGTTCATTCATTCAGTCTTTCATTCATTTGTTCATTCATTTGTTCGTTCACCTGTTCCAGGTGTAGGTGTTCTATCCCAGGTCCTCTCCTCCAACCAGGTGTTCGCCACCTGTCTCACCCACCTGGACTTGTCAGACAACCCAGGCATTCTGGCCACTGATGATGCTATGGTGTGTGTGTCAGTCTATACTCCTGAACTGTCGTGTGTGTGTGTGTGTGTCAGTCTATACTCCTGACCTGTCGTGTGTGTGTGTCAGTCTATACTCCTGACCTGTCGTGTGTGTGTGTCAGTCTATACTCCTGACCTGTCGTGTGTGTGTGTGTGTGTCAGTCTATACTCCTGACCTGCCGTGTGTGTGTGTCAGTCTATACTCCTGACCTGTCGTGTGTGTGTGTGTGTGTCAGTCTATACTCCTGACCTGTCGTGTGTGTGTGTGTGTCAGTCTATACTCCTGACCTGCCGTGTGTGTGTGTCAGTCTATACTCCTGACCTGCCGTGTGTGAGTGTGTCAGTCTATACTCCTGACCTGTCGTGTGTGTGTGTCAGTCTATACTCCTGGCCGTGTGTGTGTGTGTGTGTCAGTCTATACTCCTGGCCGTGTGTGTGTGTGTGTGTCAGTCTATACTCCTGACCTGCCGTGTGTGTCAGTCTATACTCCTGACCTGCTGTGTGTGTGTGTGTCAGTCTATACTCCTGACCTGCCGTGTGTGTGTGTGTCAGTCTATACTCCTGACCTGCCGTGTGTGTGTGTGTCAGTCTATACTCCTGACCTGCCGTGTGTGTGTGTGTGTCAGTCTATACTCCTGACCTGCCGTGTGTGTGTGTGTCAGTCTATACTCCTGACCTGCTGTGTGTTTCTTCCGTCAGAGTCTGTTCCTGTTCCTGTCTCGGACCAACTGTGTGTCCTACCTGGACCTGAGTGGGACTGACTGTCCCCTGGACACTGTGAGTCGCCCGGGACCCCGTCCTCTTTCCTTTGCTTGTTCCACACCCCTCTCCTCTCACCCTCTCCACTCATCCTGTCCTCTCGTCCTTTCATCTTCTTCTCCTCTCCCTCTCCCTCTCCTCCTCTCTTCTCATCATTATTGTCTGCCCCCCAGCTGTTTGTGTCTCTATCTGCTGGCTGCTGCTCCAGACTGGCTCACATCAACCTGGCCAGGAACCCCTTCACTTACAGGTGGGAAACCCTGTTCACACCAGGCCACATCCACACACCCCTCTACCCTCATTCACACCCTCATCTATCACACAAGTGTATTAAACACAAGTGTTTGTGCTTATGTGTGTGACAGTGTGTCTGTGTATGTGTGTGACTGTGTGTGTGTTTGACTGTGTGTGAATGCTTCTTTGTCTACAGGAAGGTACGTGAAGTGACCAGGAGTGTGAGAGAGTTCTTCAGTCAATGTGAGAGACTGCAGTACTGTGGTCTGTCCCAAACCAGGCTGCCTGCCCAGGCTCTCAGGTGAGTCCGCCTCTACAGGGGAGATATACCAAGGGCACCCAGACTCCAATCATGTGATACACTGTAGCATGATGTCATATATAGTCGGTGTGTTGTGATAGGGTGTGCTGTTGTGAGCTGTTTGTGGTTGTTGTTGCTGTCAGGTTGTTGCTGCAGGGTCTGGCTACAAACCCTGACCTAAGTGGGCTGGAGCTGGACATTAGCAGCTGTGAGGTACAGCCACATAAACACACACACACACACACATATACATCTGCTACCTATTAGAGACCGATCCTGTATTTTGAGTACTGTGGTGTGTGTGTATATATGTGTGTGTGTATATGTGTGTGTGTATGTATGTGTGTGTGTATATGTGTGTGTGTGTGTGTGTGTGTGTGTGTGCAGCTGAGGTCCTGTGGGGCCCAGGTGATCCAGGAGCACATCTTTGAACCCAAGGCCATCAGTAGTCTGGACCTTTCAGACAACGGTACAGAGAAACCTCTCCTTCTCCTACACCTCCCTCCTGGATCCCTCCTTCACACAGACAAGGACACAAGTCCTTCAAATAATCCTCTGATACATCAAAACCTCTCCCTCCCCCTCCCCCTCCCCCTCCCCCTCCCCCTCCTCCTCCCCCTCCCCCTCCCCCTCCCCCTCCCCCTCCCCCTCCCCCTCCCCCTCCCCCTCCCCCTCCCCCTCCCCCTCTCCCCCTCTCCCTCTCCCTCTCTCTCTCTCTCTCTCTCTCTCTCTCTCTCTCTCTCTCTCTCTCTCTCTCTCTCTCTCTCTCTCTCTCTCTCTCTCTCTCTCTCTCTCTCTCTCTCTCAGGTCTGGAGAGTGACATGGTGACACTGGTGTTGTCTCTGGGTCGTAGTCCCTCCATCAGACACCTAGCTCTGGGACGTAACTTCGCTATGAAGTCCAGGTTGGACACTCACACACACTCACACCTACACACCTACACACACACACACACACACATGCTATGTCCTGCCTCACAGTCCCCGTGCCTTGTCTCTGTCCTCCAGAGCTCTGACAGACGTCCTGCAGCGCATCGTTCAGCTCATCCAGGAGGAAGACTGTGTGAGTGGAGACCACACAGTGTCACATGCACTGTCATGAGTGGGGGGTGTGTGTGAAAAGGCAATGAATTGTCGTTAGTGAGTGTGTGTGAGTGAGCTGGTGTGTGTGTGAGCTGGTGTACATGTGTGTGAGCTGTTGTGTGTGTGTGTGTGTGTGGAGGCCCAGAGCCCTGCCCTCTGGCTGACCTCTCCACAGCTCAGATAAGAGCAGGAGGCCGGCCGGGGCGTGGCTCTCTTTAGAGGGAGGCTGGAGACGGGGACGAGTCCACAGGGACATCCACAAGGGCTCAATTACCCAGAATCCTCTCCTGGGAGACATGCCCTGCCTCTGTAATTACCCACAGAGCAGCTGAGATGATTAAAACAGTCTGAACACAGCTGTGTGTGTGTGTGTCTGTATGTGCACGTGTGTGTTTGTATGTGTATTTGTTTGTTTGTTTGTGTGTGTGTGTGTGTGTGAGTGCATGTGTGTGTGTGTGTGTGTGTGTGTGCAGCCCCTGGAATCTCTGTCAGTGTGTGACTCCAAACTGAAGACCGCCACCACCATCCTGATCAACGCCCTGGCGAGCAATGTGTGCCTGCGCCGTGTCGATCTGACCGGCAACGCCATCGGGGACACCGGCGCCAAGATGGTGGCCAAGGCCCTGCTCATCAACACCACTCTGAGGTTCAGACACGACCCCAGACACGACCCCAGACACGACCCCAGACACGACCCCAGACACGACCCCAGACACGACCCCAGACACGACCCCAGACACGACGTCAGACACGACCTCAGACACGACCCCAGACACAACCCCAGACACGACCCCAGAAACGACCCCAGACACGACCTCAGACACGACCTCAGACACGACCCCAGACACGACCCCAGACACGACCCCAGACACGACCCCAGACACGACCCCAGACACGACCCCAGACACGACCCCAGACACGACCTCAGACACGACCCCAGACACGACTCCAGACACGACCCCAGACACGACCCCAGACACGACCCCAGACACGACCCCAGACACGACCCCAGACAAGACCTCAGACACGACCCCAGACACGACCCCAGACACGACCCCAGACACGACCCCAGACACGACCCAAGACACGACCTCAGACACGACCTCAGACACGACCCCAGACACGACCCCAGACACGACCTCAGACACGACCCCAGACACAACCCTGTTCCACTGCCCTGCTCATCAGTGTGTGTGTGTGTGTGTGTGTATGTCTGTCCTCAGGTCTCTGGTGTGGGATAGAAATAACATTACAGCAAGGGGCTTCCAGGATGTGGCCAATGCCATGGAGAGGTTAGACGCGCGCGCACACACACACACATACAGAGACACATACATACACACATGCGTGCGCACACACGCGTGTATTTTCATGCATGTGTGTATTTTCATGTTATGTGTGTAGGAACTTCACCCTCCAGCACATGTCCCTGCCGCTGTCAGACGTGACTCAGAGCTGCCGCAGCACCCCCGTCAGGACGGAGCAGGCCTTGCAGCAGGTAGGACCCCCTCCCCGCCCGCCCGGCCGCCCAGCCAGACGCCTGACTGAAAAACACTATCTCCCAGGAGCCTCACTACTATGTCAAATCTGCCTTGTATGAAGAGCTGTTCTGCTACATCTGTCTCTGTGTGTGTATGTCTGTGTGTGTGTGTGTGTGTGTGTACAGATCCAGGCGTGTCTGTTGAGGAACAACCAGAACAGGTCTGAATGTCCAGACCAGATTCTCTATCAGGGCCTGAAGACCGTCCAGTCTGAACAGGTCAGCCTCCATGGGACAATCACAAAGTGCAGCAAGTGCGGCTTCTTTCGAAGATGATTGTGAGGACAGGTGTGTGTTTCTGTCTGCATCCTTCCCTCAGATGGTCTACGGCCTCTGTCAACGCCTCCAGGACAGCCTGAGACCTCTGACCCCTTGCAGCATACAGGAAGTGGAGGAAGACATCCTGTCTGCACAGGAAGTGCTCTGCGATGCCCGCAGCTCCATCAGGGTAGGAGACACACACCCTGCGGTCACGTGACGGACAGAACTGGCATCAAATACTCTGAATCTGGTCACAAGCTTTGTTTTTTTCCAGAGTAAAAGGTTGATAAAAAACGATTAACGTGTGTGTTTCCATGATGGTGAGAGACTGAGGGCCTCATTTACTAACATTGCGACCGCAGCTTAATCTGCGCCTTTGCCCAACCGCAAATAGTGCACGGTGTCTGCATTTTGCGTGGTGTTTATCAAACCAGATCCTCGTCGGGCAATCAGCGCCTTACCCCGCCCTTTAGTGTTTAATAGCGCGCCGTTAAAAGACGGGAGAAATCGCTATTTTACGCCTGAAATGGGCGCAATCCTGTTAGTAAACGAGGCCCTGAGTGTTGTGTTGTGTGCAGTTGCTGCCCTGTCTGTGGGAGCTGGGCAGGGCGCCCTCTGGTGGTGAGGCCCAGCAGCACATCCTCAGCCATGCCACCACTGCTCTGAGTCATGAGGCTAGCAAGGAGATCCAGGTAAACAGTGCTAAACACACAGCTTGGACCTGTGTGTGTTGATCTCAGCGTGTGTGTGTGTGTGTTATGATTCTGGTTTTGTTCAATTGCTGTCGTTGTGTGTGTGGCCGTTTCTACGTTTGTTGGGGCTCTGCTTTGGTGAAATTGCCTGTGTATGTGTGTCATTTTGTGTGTGTGTGTGTGTGTGTGTGTGTGTAGGAGCTGTCCGAGGCCCTGCTCTCTGCAGCCCAGACGGAGTGTCCTGGCGTGGCCCTGAGGTCAGAGGTCGTGGAAGCTTTGGAGGCGTGCGTGAGGAGGAAGAGCAGGCAGACTGAGATGTTCATCCAGGAAGCGCTGCTGCAGCACGCGACATGCACCATCAGCAGCAAGCTGAGGTGCGCCGCTCAGTCCTGCTCACATCAAGGAGACCCATATCTAGACGAAATATGTTACACTTAAAATAAGACAATTACCTAGAGTCATATTTCAGTGAGAGCAGCTAAATGAATCATTGTCCTAATATACATTTTTAAAAAGCTAATCATCATGGGCCCCGACTCTCCACCTCCATTAGTGCTCTGACAAGACAAAACAGACTCACGGATCATAACCAAGCGACTGAACTATGACGAGTGTTTGTCTGCTTTCTCTTGCTCTCCCTTTCTCTCTCTTTCCTCTGTCTCTCCTTCAGCGAGGTGAAACAGGCAGTCATCCTCTCTCTGGTGGAGAGCATCATAGAACACATTCTGAAGAACCTAGCTCTGTCCCAGAACTCACTGGTGAGAGTGTGTGTGTGTGTGTTGTGTGTGTGCTGCGTGGTTTAGTGGTGTGCGTGTGTATGTGTGTGTGTGTGTAGTAGTAGTAAAAGTGACCCGCCTTCTCTGATCTCAGGACCAGCATATGCGCGAGCATACAGGCTCCACCCCTCGAACCAACAATGTTCCCCAGCTGCGATTGGTGGAACAGTTCCCTACTGATGAGGTCAGAGGCCTTAGAATACTCACAGACCAATCACCTTTACAGGACTGCAGCTCACATTCAAACTAACTGTCTTTCCTCCTCCTCCTCCACCTCCTCCACCTCTTCCTCCACCTCTTCCTCCTCCTCCTCCACCACCTACTCCACCTCCTCCAACTCAGTATGTTCCAGTGACGTGGAGGAACAGCTTCCTCTCCAAGAGCATCCGGCCCGCCCCCTCAGTGAAGAGTAACAAACACCTCCTGTTCCTCCTCTTCCTCCTCCCCCTCATCCTACGACTCCTCCCCCTCCTTTCTTTTTACTTCTCCTCCTCCTCATGAAACACACACACACAGATCACCCAGAGCACGCTATGATATTGAACTGTCCCTAGAAGTCCCACTGGAAGAGAGAAGAGGCTTAAGTACAGCACAGACCACATTTAGAACCAGGATGATGTGTGTCAATGTTCCACTGTTCTGCTGATCTATATATGCGGGCGTGCGTGTGTTCGTGTGTGGGTGCGTGTGTGTGTGTGTGCGCCGATGTGTGTTTACGTGAATATGTGTCAGAGTGACTTGGTATGGTTAACCCTTTGTCTGCTAAACACAGCAGCTCCGGTGGGCCTCTGTCGTTGTGAACAGGGAGGGGAGGAGGTTACACTGGGGTACTGCTCTACTGACCAGAGCTGCTGGTCTGATGTCAGGACACAGGGTGTGTGTGTGTGCGCGTGTGCTGACAGGAGGCAGTGCTGTGTGTGTGTGTGTGCGCGTGTGTGGGCATGCCCGTGTGCCCTGCTGATAGAAGACAGTGCTGTGTGCGTGCGTGTGTGTCCTGCTGACTGGAGACAGTGCTGTGGCTAACTGGAGCATGGCCCGCTTACTTTCAGACCACTGAACCAGGGAGGGGGGAATGAGGAGGGAGAGGTGGGGGGGTGGGGGTGAGGAGGAGAGGGGGATGAGGAGAGGGGGATGAGGGGGAAGAGGTGGAGGGGGGGGGGTGAGGAGGGATAGGTAGAGGATGGAGCTGAGGGGGGGCAGTGGTGGGAGGGGCTGAGTTTTGGGGTCACAGACAGACAACCATTTCACAGCTGCTCCCTACCCCCTCCCTCATCCCCCTCTCCCTCCCTCTAGCTCTCCCTCCTCTCTCTATCTCTCTATCTCACCGTCCTCTCTCTATCTCTCTCTCTCACTTCTCTCTATCTCTCACTTCTCTCTATCTCTCCCTGGATAGTTTAGGTTCCAGGTAGAGATTATTCAGTATGCAGCTGAGTCTGTAATTACAGCATCCAACCATCCATCTGTCCTTCCCCTCTGATCATGCCATCCATCCATCTTCCATCTCATCTGAATTATTGTCTGCCTAAAGCCCCTCTCTCTCTATCACACTCTGTCTCTCTCTCTCTTTCTGTTCAGAATGCTTTATTGGCATGTGCGGGTTGAGCAGTATTGCCAAAGCAGTCCACATTGAAGGGACATTTTAACATAAATATCCTAACATATAACAAGGAGTCTGACAATGATAATATGACAAAATGGCAGTAGCATAGTGAGTCGGAGACAGTAGAAAAGTAACAGATAAATGCATGTTATACCGAAAGGTTTGAACAATCCTACTGTCCCTTAGGTTGTGACATTGAGATACATATCTAGCGGCAAGACTTGCTGTAGGCCCTTCGCCCAGAGATATCCTCTCTCTCTCTGCTAATGTATTTGTCCTCTGGTCTTCTCCTCCTCTCTTTCTCTCTTCCCTGCTCAGTTTTGAGCTCCTCCCCCTCTTTCTCTCTCTCTCTCTCTCTCTCTCTCTCTCTCTCTCTCTCTCTCTCTCTCTCTCTCTCTCTCTCTCTCTCTCTCTCTCTCTCTCTCTCTCTCTCTCTCTCTCTCTCTCTCTCTCACACTCTCTCTCTCTCTCTCTCTCTCAGTTCCTCGCTCTCTCTCTGTTGTCATAATAGTATTCTCCTGTATTTCACATACTGTACATTCTACCATACATCTTTCAACCGTGTGGGTTGTACCAACACCCCCCCCCCCACCTCCCTCTCTCTCCCTATCCCACTTCTCTCTCTCTGCCCCCCCTTCCTCTTGCCGCTCCCCTCTCTCTCCCTGCCTCCCCCTCTCTCCGTCTGCAGGTCTGTTGGATGTGGACTGGGAGCAGCCGGCGAGAGAGAAAGAGAGAGAGTGGAGCATGCACCATCAGCATGGAGGAGCCGGGGGATGGGGGTGGGGGGAAGGAGGGGGAGGGGATCTCTCAGGGGCTGAGGGAGGGAGTGGGCGGGCCCGGTCGTCGTCGGCGACGCTGCTGTCAGTCAGCGCGTCAGGCCAGCGTCGGGCTGCTGGCCCCGCCCACCCAGGCAGGGAGGCGGGTGCTGCAGCCCAGGCTCCTGCTCGCTCCGCGGCTCCTAGCAACACCAAGCCCCGGCAACCGTCGTCTGCCGCCACGGCAACCCCTATGGACCTGCCCACGGCCGGCCAGACGCTCAGGCACTACACCCGGTCCAGACCGAGACCCCCCCAGCGATCACACACACAGCCCCCCAGCAAGCCTGCCTCGCAGCCCCAGGTAAGACAGCAGTACGGAGGGATGGGGGGGAGGGAAGAAAGGAAGACACGGAGAGAGAGAGAGGGAGAGAGAGAGAGCGAGAGAGAGCGAGGAGGGGGGTGCAGCGGGAAGCTAATTATTGGAAGAGAAATGTGTTCCGTGCGAGCGAGGGATGGGGGAGAGGGATGGAGAAAAATGAAGCAGGGGAACGGCTGATCACAGCAGAGGGAACCGCGGAGAGGGAGAGGCGGAGAGATGGAGAGATGGAGAGATGGAAGGATGGGGGAGGGAGCTGTTCTCTGATGACGGTCTATTGCTCAGGTTATTGCAGTAGTGGAGAGAACGGTGTCTGTAGCAAACAGCTCTCTCCTCTCTTCCTTCTTCCCTCCCTCCTCCTTTCTCCCTCCCCCCTCTCCCTCTCTCGTCTCCCTCCACCCCCCCCCCACTCCCTTTTTCTGGCACCCTCGTTCTGTCGCTCCCTGTTCATCTCTGTTTTTATCATGTCAGAATGACTGTTGTTGTGATGGAGGATGTTCTTTCAGCTGTGTGTGTGTTATTCTCCTGTCGCAGTATAGCAGCTCATCTGTTCTGCTGGTTGTGTGCGTGTGCGTGTGTGTGTGTGTGTGTGTGCAGCTGTCCTCAGGGCAGGGTCGAGCTTCTATCCTCGAGTCTATTTTTCCCAAACTGGTTTCTCTTGTGTTGATGTGTATTCTTTGGGTGTGCTAGATAGTGTGTGTGTGTGTGTGCGTGCATGCGTGTGTGTGTGCATGCATGCGTGTGTGTGTCGGTCCAGCTTCGGTCTATCTCTCTGTCATCTCCGTGGTGAAATAGCTCTACTCTGCCCACCGAGATTTAGATGGTTCAACCCCTTAATAATTCATCTTTCACATAAAGAAGGGGCTCTCCCTCTCTCTCTGTATCTCCCTCTCTCTCTGTGTATCTCTCTCTCTCTCTCCCTCTCTCTCTCTCTCTCTCTCTCTCCTCTCTCTCTCTCTCTCTCTCTCTCTCTCTCTCTCTCTCTCTCTCTGTATCTCCCTCTCTCTCTCTGTGTATCTCTCTCTCTCTCTCTCTCTCTCTCTCTCTCTCTCTCTCTCTCTCTCTCTCTCTCTCTCTCTCTCTCTCTCTCTCTCTCTCTCTCTGTATCTCCCTCTCTCTCTCTGTGTGTCTCTCTCTCTGTATCTCTCTCTCTTCCTCTCATCCAAACTCTTGGGGATAGGAGGATCCCTCTTTAACATGGATTGTCTGAATGGAAGCTCTGCGTGACATCTCCATCAGCTCTGCAGTAGGTGTGTGTGAGATGAATGTGTGCTGTGTGGCGCAGGGACGCTCGGGGGCTGTGTCTCCTGGTTTCTGGGCACGTTCCGGTGTGTTCCGTGATGGGATATCTCTCTCTGGGTTGCAGTAGCACGGCGAGCCCTGCTCAAACAGAGAACCCACAGCTCTGAAACACTCGCCAGCTACATGGAGACGTTTGGGCTTGTGTGTAGGTGGTCATTTGGAACATGTCGTAACGCAAGAACGTGTGTGTGTGTGTGTGGTGAAGGGGGAGGGGGGGTGGTGGTGGTGGGGAGGTCAGTGTGCCTTTCTGACAGGACTCTTCTCAGATCTGTGACGTTTGGAGCGGTAGGGACGTGGTAACCATGGATCCCGGTGGACGGGCACACCTGACGGCCTCTCCAGGAACAGACCGTCAACTGTCCCCCCCCCCCCCCCCCCCCCGGAACACACAGAGGACACGTGATGTCTGCGGCTCAGACAGTCTCTGTCTCAGACAGTCTCTGTCTCAGACAGTCTCTGCTCATACAGTCTCTGTCTCAGACAGTCTCTGTCTCAGACAGTCTCTGCTCAGACAGTTTCTGTCTCAGACAGTCTCTGCTCAGACAGTCTCTGCTCAGACAGTCTCTGTCTCAGACAGTCTCTGCTCAGACAGTCTCTGTCTCAGACAGTCTCTGCTCAGACAGTCTCTGTCTCAGACAGTCTCTGCTCAGACAGTCTCTGTCTCAGACAGTCTCTGCTCAGACAGTCTCTGTCTCAGACAGTCTCTGCTCAGACAGTCTCTGCTCAGACAGTCTCTGTCTCAGACAGTCTCTGCTCAGACAGTCTCTGTCTCAGACAGTCTTTGCTCAGACAGTCTCTGTCTCAGACAGTCTCCAGTGTCTGCAATATCTGCTTGTACACCTAGGCGTCTCTCTTTAGGATCCTACGCTCAGCTGCTTATTTGGCTAGCATTAGGCTTTAGCACATAAGGGGCCAACATACACACAAACACACACACACACACTGTGTTAACGAATGTCAAATATGTTGTGCCCTTCATGTTGACCATGTGCCATATTGGGAGTATGGATGTGTGTGTGTGTTTGTCATGTGTGTAAGATGACGTCTTGGCTGGCGGACCAAGAGAACAGGTGGTGGCTGGTGGTGCTGCTGCCACCGTGGCAACAGAAGGACCGTTGCACACGGCAACCCTCGAGCTGATGGTGATTCAGTTGCCTGTTTTTTGGTTGTAGTTTCCAATTTGGACCTATTGGACCTTATTTGTGTAGTGTGACAGAAGGTGTTCAGACCAAGCTTAGCATCAGTACCAGCCCCAACCCCATCACCAACCACAGCCCTAGTTCTACCCCCATCACCAACCATAGCCCTAGTTCTAACCCCATCACCAACCATAGCCATAGTTCTAACCCCATCACCAGCCATAGCCCTAGTTCTACCCCCATCACCAACCATAGCCCTAGTTCTACCCCCATCACCAGACATAGCCCTAGTTCTACCCCCATCACCAGACATAGCCCTAGTTCTACCCCCATCACCAGCCATAGCCCTAGTTCTACCCCCATCACCAACCATAGCCCTAGTTCTAACCCCATCACCAACCATAGCCATAGTTCTAACCCCATCACCAGCCATAGCCCTAGTTCTAACCCCATCACCAGACATAGCCCTAGTTCTACCCCCATCACCAACCATAGCCCTAGTTCTACCCCCATCACCAGACATAGCCATAGTTCTACCCCCATCACCAGACATAGCCCTAGTTCTAACCCCATCACCAGACATAGCCCTAGTTCTAACCCCATCACCAGCTGTAGCCCTAGTTCTACCCCCATCACCAACCATAGCCCTAGTTCTACCCCCATCACCAGACATAGCCCTAGTTCTAACCCCATCACCAGACATAGCCCTAGTTCTAACCCCATCACCAGCTGTAGCCCTAGTTCTACCCCCATCACCAACCATAGCCCTAGTTCTACCCCCATCACCAGACATAGCCCTAGTTCTAACCCCATCACCAGCTGTAGCCCTAGTTCTACCCCCATCACCAGCCATAGCCCCAGCCCAATCCCCAACCCATGGCCTAACCCCAGCCCTAACCTCAGCCTTTCAGTGTCTCGTGTCCAATGGCAAATGGAGACAAGCCCGACAGACCACACTATTCCAGGAAGAGAGCATCTCATAGAGTAGTAAGTGTGTTTTTATGTTGCTTCCTGAAGATGGAATGGAGTGATATGTGTTGGAGCTCTGTGATTGGGTGGAAGGTGCTAAATGATTTATAATCAATTTCCCATGCAGCATGGTGGGTCATTTGCATATGGTTGCTACGGTAGCTGTATCTCTGCAGCGGCTCTCCTACACACTGAAAATACACTGCCTGGAGCCCCGCGTGCGTGTGTGTGTGTGTTGGTGTGTATGTATTTGTGTGTGTGTGTCAGAGATTAAAAATGAAAGATGCCAAGTCCTTGACTGTAGTCTCAGTTCAAAGCTGGAAGAAATGGATTGAATGTCACAGGTCACAAATCTGTCAGGTTGGAGGAGAGGGAGAGAGAGGGAGAGAGAGGGAGAGAAAGAGGGCAGTCCTGGTGAAGGGTGAACCAGTGAGGTTTAATCACTGTGGGTGAACTGTTACAGGACCTCCTGACTCATGCCCATCCTGTGTGTGTGTGTGTGTGTGTGCAGGAGGGGGCAGACACCGAGAATGAGGCCAGCGAGACGATGGGCAGGGTGGACGAGGGAGTAGAAGAGTTCTTCACCAAGAAGATCCTTCCCGATGACCCCCTGTGAGTAAACACGGGCGAACACCTCGCATAGACACCGAGAGCCCCCAAGGGATGGAGCCATGGAAATCTGTCCTCACCCACGCACCTGCCACCCTCACATCCCACTCGCTCCTTAACACCCCCCCTGTGCGTCAACACAATCTCACACACGGCCTACCCACACCCTACCCACACGCATGCTCACACGCTCCCATTGAAGTCACACAGCCCTGTACGGATTCTCACCCTCCTTCCTCCCTCTCTCCAGCCCCATTTAGACAGCCTGCTCCGGGCAGGAATATGGGCCCTTTATGCCGCCCGCGCATTCCTGTATAAAAGGGATGAACACGGAATAGTGGGTCATTGTTGTAGCGGCATTAAGCCGGCAGTGGAGGTAGTCCCAGAGTCGAATCCCGTCTGTGTAATAAGGAGAGGCGTCGGGGTGGGATTGCACGCACTAGCTACGACGCTAACGTCGCGCCTCGGATTCTGGAACGCCGGCATGCTACCTAAAATCACACACAGGGCAGCGCTTTGACACCATGGTTTGGTTTGGTGTGAACAAACCTTCCTAATGATGGGTGTTCTTTAAGGAACCCTTGCGAAATGATGTATCTGTATAAAAGGGGCTTCAGAGTGATCACTCGCCTAGCATGGTTGAAGGGTGTCAGTGTGCAGGAACACCTCCACAACACCAACCATGCTAGGTCAGAGATGGAGGAACGCATTCCGATATGGGCCACAAACACACCCTGCTCACTTCCTCTCAGCTCCAGATACACTCCCTGCCAGCGACAGATGAGAGTATCTGATTGGTCGGACACTGAGCAGTGTTTCTGCTGTTTCTGCTGCAGAAAGGCCAAGGGGGAGGAGCTCCCCGACCAAGCTCCGCCCACAGAGCCACGCTCCGCCTCCCCAGCCCTGCCCATCACCTCTACAGACCCTCCCACCTCTACCACATGTGAAGCCCCTCCCACCTCTACACCGGCCCTCCCTTCCACGCCCGCCCCGCCCTCCTCCCTCGTCTCCTCCACCCCCACCCCCCCTCCTGCCTTCCCAGGCTCCACCCCTCTCAGCACCGCCCCCTCCAAAAACATCAAGAAGAAGTTCGGCGACTTCTTTGCCTTTAAGAAGGTTCGGGCGGGGAGGGGGCAAAGGGCGATGGAGGGTCGGAGGTCAAAGCCAAGAAGACCTCCATCGCCGACCTGATTCGGCCCCTCAGGGATGCGGCCCGGGCCGAGAAAGAGAGGGAGAAGGAGAAAGAGAGGGAGAGAGGGAAGGCGGAGGAGGCCGGTGTTAACCATTCTGATGCCACCGTCACAGAAGGAGGAGCTTCCGAGGACAAGATGGCCCCCGCCGCCCCTCCCCCTGACGGCCCCGCCCCCTCTGCCCCCCCCACCACCCCGCCGACCCCCGTCTCTCCCGCTCCCGCCCCCGCCGAGCCGGGCTCCGCCCCCGCCGGCCCCGCCCCCGACGTGGCCCCGCCTTCAGGTTGGGAGAAGAGCCGCACGCCTGATGAGGGTCGGAGGGTGAAGGTCGCACGGAGGTCGCTGAGGGAGGGGAAGTCGCAGTCCCTCATCCTGCTGACCGGCCTGGAGGACCCAGCCAGCACCCACGGGAGGGTGAGACACACACACACACAGTCACTTACACACACACACTCAAGCTCACACACACACACACACACACACACACACTCGCTGACACTAAAGTGTGGGTGCTGCTGCTGTTTTTCAGAAGCACGCCTCAGAGACCTCCTCTAGTTTTGAACAGAGGCTCCATGTCATGCTGCACCGCATGGGCGTGGCCAAAACCCCCCCTGCAGACCCCAAGACCTGCCAGGTAGGGCTGGGAGTGAGTGTGTGTGCGTGAGTGTGTGAGTTTGTGCGTGTGTGTTGTCCTGCTCTCTCTCATGTTCTGAGCTCTGAGAGTTGGAAGGTTTCATGCAGGATTAGCTCCCCCCCCCCCCTGCAGTTTAAATGAATATTACTGTTCACTATCTACGGTGCCTGAGAATAGAATAGAGGGGATTTAACTTGTCAAGACCATAGAAGCCTTACTTATCAGTCCAGGTATGAGCGTGTGTGAGTGTACGTGCGCAAGAGAGAGAGAGATGAATGTTAACATCTATCTGGTCTTTTTCTAGAACAAAGAGGAGGAGCTTAGGAAAGCCAACTCAGAGGGTAAGACTGGTGTGTGTGTGTGTGTGTTATTGTGTGTTACTTTGTGTGTGTGTGTGTTCCTGTGTATGTTACTGTGTTTGTGTGTATTAGTTTGTGTGTTTGTTCCATTTGGCCTACTCAGCATTGTGGTGTTGACCCTGATGAGGGCAGAACAGAGAGCATCATGGGACTCCTCTCAAGCAGAGGTCACACTCCAGGTCATTTTATGATGTGTGTGTGTGTGACTGTCTCAGCAGATGTCTGTATTGGGTTCAATCCTACACATCAGCCTGCATCACTTACATCAATGTGCCTGGTGTGTGTGTGTGTGTGTATATGTGTGTGTGTGTGTGTGTGTGTGTGTGTGAGTCCTAACCTGCCCCTGTCCCCCAGGTGCTATCCTGGACCGAAAACCCGAGCCGCCTCCCACTTTTCTGAAGCCTCGGACCATGTCCACATCATCAGGTACCTCCAGATCCTCCACACCCGGCTGGATGACTGCTTCTCTGCCCGCTTGACTGACTGGATCCTCCCTCTCTCACCAGACTCCCGCAGGCCCGTCGCCACGCTGGACCCCCTCCGACCCGACAGACCGCCCCTCTCTGGCCGCCCGGCCGGCCCACT
This sequence comes from Hypomesus nipponensis, assembly GCF_054491055.1. Taxonomy (NCBI): domain Eukaryota; kingdom Metazoa; phylum Chordata; class Actinopteri; order Osmeriformes; family Osmeridae; genus Hypomesus; species Hypomesus nipponensis. Next base: position 5,318,012 of record NC_140374.1, on the reverse strand, counting down.
CCCACCCAAACCCGCCATCGCAGCCAAGCCCCCGCTCCCTGCCCCGCGCCCCTCCACGAGCCCCCTCCCAGCTTCCGCCGCACCCCCCTGCACCCCCCCACCGGCCGGCCCCCGCCAGCCCAGCCCGGTCTTGGACAGCCGGCCGGCCCCCGCGCCCCACCAGGCCACGTCCGCGGACCACTCCCCCTGCCCCTCCCCCAGGAGGGAGCCCCCCCCGGCTCCCTCACCTCGCCGCCTCAGCACCCTGGAGGGCAGGGAGCGCTCCGAGAGAGCACAATCAGTCACGGATGGTACACTAACACACACAGGCACGCATACACACAGGCGCGTAGGTTTCCTTATGCATGACACATTTTGAAAACTGCTAATCTGACCGTCCCCCCCCACACTTTTTATTGCAAACCTTATATTGGTTCTTTAAGAGTTAGGCAAAAACATCTACACGTCCCATCCACATTTGATAACAAACATGTGCCCCAGCTTATAGACATGCACACATACAAATGATTGTACTCTAATGAGCGTACACACTGAGGCAGAAGGGTCTAGAGTCTAAACTCTCCTCCACTTTGTTGTGTTTTGTGTTTTTCTCTCACACCACTAAGACTGTCTGTGTGTGTGTCTGTGTGTCTGATCCTCCCAGAGAGCCTTCCTAAGCCCCGCCCCCGCATGAAGCCCCTCCCCCAGCGGCGAGCTGTGTCCGTGCACGAGGACGCCCTCCGTGACCACGCCCCCCTGCTCGCTGAAGGTGAGGTCCTGGCCTCGTCCGCTCTCCCCCCTCTCCTCTACCTCGTGCCCCTCTGGTCTGATGTCGTTCGCCCTCTTATCTCCTGAGCCACTCTGAGGCTCCACCTCTGAGGCAATATCAGTGACGTTTGTTTTGTTTACAACCATCGAATCACCGCGGCGATTGGGAGCCTAGCTGTATCTCGGGGGAAGTGAAGTCTGGTGTGGAGTCTTGACGTCATCCGTAATGGAACATCCCTCCCTCCCTCCCTCCCTCCCTCCCTCCCTCCCTCCCTCCCTCCCTCCCTCCCTCCCTCCCTCCCTCCCTCCCTCCCTCCCTCCCTCCCTCCCTCCCTCCCTCCCTCCCTCCCTCCCTCCCTCCCCCTCTCACTCCCTCTCACTCCCTCTCACTCCCTCTCACTCCCTCTCACTCCCTCTCACTCCCTCTCTCACTCGCTCGCTCTCTCTCTCTCCTCAGAACTGAAGGCGGTCCTGCCTCGCCTACAGAGGTCCCCTGTGCGCAAGCATGTCACCCTGGGGGAGTTGCCCCCCTGCAGTGAAGACGCCCCCGTGGGGGCGGGGGGTGAGTAGGAGGGGGTTAGGGGAGGGAAGGAGGGGGTGAGTCAGAGGGAGGGAAGGAGGGGGTTCGGGGACGGGGTTTAAGGGAGAGAGCAGGGAGTAACATGAAAGAGTTTATAACATGTTACTTACTCTTGCTCCCTTTAAATTCTAACACACTTTCTGCTTCACTCATTGAAACAGCAGGAGAGAGGAAAGATGCAAAGGAAGAAAAGGTGGAGGAGAGGAAGGCAGAGAAGAGAACTGGAGGAGGAATGACAACGGACTGTAAGCCAGTTCCAGAAGTTGACCCAGGCCCTGGCCTGGATCCAGGGCCCAAAACTGGCCCATCTCCAGCCACAGGCCTAGGCTCAGGCCCAGGTCTAGGCGCAACAGGGGTCCAGGAGGACCCTGGAAAGAGCACAGAGGAAAAGGGGGCGACGGTCTCACAACAGCACACGGTGAAGTCAGAACCATCAGACCAAAGAACTGAGCCCCACCTTTCTGACACACACATGGACTGACCTGCCCAGAGTCTATTTTCTACCATGTCTACCTTTGCCTTGCACGCCACATGATGTACAAAAACAAAAGCAAACAATTATGAACACAATGTTTTAAAAAAAGAGTGTAAATCCATACCTATACTTGTTAATAATGATTAAAACGTTGATTGAGAAGAGTCAACAACTCGTGTTTCTGTTTGACGTCATAGATAATAAAACGGAATATGGTGACGGGTCTGACACACACACACACACACACACACACAACTTCTGCACAGGACTGGACATGTCCTGTCTCCATGGTAACGTCTCTCCGTGGTAACGACTCCCTCCAAGCCTCCAGGAAGCTGAGCTGGCAGGAGGAGGACAGGATGGCCACATGAGGACCATCTGTGTGTCAGAGGGGAAAGCCAGGTGTGTGTGTTTGTGCCCGAATGAGTGAGTGACCATGAGAATGAAAAGATATTAGAAACAGATCCTGGGTTTTCTCTGAGAATGAGAGGACAGAAGGACAGACGGCGCAACAGGTGTACAAAAGATCCATCAACACAACTCGGGAGTTCCCATCTTGTAAAACAGTTTTTATTACATTAAAATATTAACAATTGGCACTTAAATTGACTGTAGTAAAACCCAAAGCAGATTCTATGGATCCAATCACGTCCCATGGTAAAGAAACATCACAAACAATCAGACCCAGGAACAATCACCTAACAAACAGAACAGTAGTGTGCAGTCAGTCATGCTTACGATAAGAAGAGTTACGGAAGCTTAGAAAAATAAAACATTCTCTGAATATAGCAGGTCCAAGGCCCAGGTTAGTTCAGGATACAGCGGGCCCAGTGAACACAGGGCCAATGTGAAGAGCAAGGCTTTCTACAGAACGGACAATAAATATTGAGTTCAACTACATCAACAGTGTCGGTTACCATCTGCCTGTGTGTACAATGGATGGAGACGGAGTGAGCAATACCAGTGACACCCACTTGAAGACAGTGTACAGCAATGCTGGAATATAAATCGAGATCTTCTGGTAGATATGTGATGTCTGTAGTCCTGGCTAGACGCAGGTACAGTGGCGATGATCTACATCTAAGTGGAATAAGGTTTTTTCAGCTTGATCTCTGCTATGGTTTGTTTAGCTAAGTGAGGCATTGGGGTTGGATCTTACACTTGCTGCTGTAACACCCTCCCAATGTCCCAGCCAGCCTGACTGGTGCACTGGGGTTTAGGACCGGAGAGTTGGCCTGGGCTAGGTGTCTGAACTAGGGGATAAGCTAGGGGGGCTGGGCCACAGGGATTATGTTAGCGGGGTTCTCTTTGGTTCAGGAGAGACATTCCTCAGAAGATCAAGAGAAAGTCTAAATCACATTCATGGTTGCCTGTCTCTGCTGCAGTCGAGTCATCAATACAACAGTATATCTTTCTCTCTCTCTCTCTCTATATATATATATATATACTATGATTCACTATTCCCCTTTACAATGCCTATTATACACCCAGGACACCACAAAGGCAAAAGAAAACATCTTAGGAATTAAAAACTAAATAACAACAAAACATAAGAGACTTGAAATCAACATTAAGGAATCCTGTTAAGGTTCTGTCAGATTACCAGCAAGCCAGTAGCAGACTGGAACGTTTATGGTTTGGAGTTCCCTCCCAGAGACGAAGGCCTTGTTTGCAAGTCACCACAACACAGGAGGCGTGAGCTGCTGTGCCTGACTGATCTACAAAACCCACTGTCATACTAAATCACCGGCCCCTCCACGTCTGTAGACCAGTTAGACGGCGTGGCCGAGTGGAGCCAACACACCGCCACAGCTAAAGACCTCGCTCGTTCACAGTGTTCGCCACCATTCAGAGCATAAATAACACGACTGAAAAATATGTAGCGGGGAAATTGACTAATCCAATCCCGTCTGAGGACTGATCTCTGTCGTCGAGGGCTTGTTCAGTAGTATGCAGGGAGACCGAGAGGGCTGTTTCTCCTCCCCCCCGCGTCGGAGAAGCAGGAATGGGCTCATGTCTGCACAGCCTCTCTCCCTTCGCCCACCCAGGGGAGGAATGTGACATAGACAAGCTTCAGGGTGGGAGAACCTGGCAGGGATGATCATACATGTAGATATCGTCGAGTGCGGTGTGAGCGTGACTTCAGGGTGTCTCAGGGGGATTGGATCACTCTACAGTCAAAACCCCGTCGCTTGGACCAGGGTGCTGCAGAATGCAGGGAACGCTTGCATGTTCAGACTAGCTGGCTGTTAAAAGTGGACTTTTTCTAACCGCACATGAAGGCTATGAACCAAGCTTACTGCTCACCTATAGGTTGGAATGTTCACAAACACACACACACACACATATATATATATATATATATATACACACAGATTACATATATAAGACAATCTCTCGCACGCACACAAACAAGGCCAGTCCAGGGTGCAAAAAAAAAACAAAAAAAAACAGTTTACTCTGCGTAAACACAGAGCCAAAGAGAAACAGAGAGGTTGTGGTAGAGGACAGCTAGAACGAAGAGCCCTGGCCTGTCCTGAAATACACCCCTTCAGAGAGGAACCGTGTGAGGGGACAGAGTGAGGGGGCCGAGTGGGGTCTGGTCCAGCTGTAGAAAACAAGGCCTCTGTTTGAAGGGAAGAATCTTGCATATTCAGTCCTAATCCTCCAGGGAGCAGGGAACACAGAGCAGGCAACCCCCAATCCCGATGTCCTACAGTAGGGGGGACCTGAGGACAGAGGACTTGGATGGTGGTTCTGGTTGTGAGACCAAACGCCACCCGTGCCGTCGTCATCCCTCATAGGGTGGAGGTGTCCTGGTCCAGAGCTGGGTGTCTTGGTCCCCCCCGGAGAGAGGGACTGGCCCAGGGAAGGCCTGGGGTCCGAGTGCTTGGAGTGTAGCCTGTAGCCAGGACAGACATGTCGCCCCTGTGCTGGAGTGTGGTCAGGGACTGGGACTCGATCCCAGGGGGGCCCAGTGCTAGAGGGTGGCCAGTATCCTAAGGAAGGAGATGATGAGAACCAAGAAGGACTGTCCCACCCCAAACACCAGGGCCTCCAGCGAGATCATCCTCTTCCCTGCCACCTTATACACCCCAGCGATGGCTGCACCTACACACAGAGAAAGGGTAGACACGCAGGGAAACGGGTTAGCGTGGACGGTGCAGAGAAAGCGACCCTGTCATGTGTCTGTGTGAGTGTGTCAACTCACTGGTAAGAACGCCACCACACAATGGCCCTACTATGCCCATGAGGAGGATGGCGATGGGTATGAAGCGCGCCATCTTGTGCTGCCTGAGAGTGGCCAGGGCAAGGAGGGCAGCAGGGAGGTGAAACATCAGGGAGGACACGGCCGCCCACAGAAACACCCCATACCACATCTCTGGGGGAAGAAGAACAGTCAACACTGTACTGAGACTTAGAGTTTCGAACTACTTTCTCTGTGTTATGTAAAAGATAAACCCGCAACTATAATCCAACGGGCCTGCGAGTGATTAGCACATTTTTATATAAACAAAGCTCCCTCACACAAACACCCACACTAATCTGGGAAATAATCTTTTGCACAAGACACGTCACCAGTACTAGCTCTAAAAGACCACTTGGTACTAGTAAGGGTTGGTCTAAGAATAAGAGTGAACCTTACGAGGTCTAAATAGAGACCGAAAATGTATTTCGGTATCAAACCTAACCCTATATCACGTTAGCTTACTAAAAGGTTAAGTAGGTACCTATGTATCGTTACCTGGCCGGCATTAGCAGTTAGCTTGACTAGCTATCAGGCTAACTTAAGGTATATAACACACCACATTAGAAAAGCATTAACTATTATATTGACAATTGAAGAAGTTAGTTAGCTCCAAGTTCACGGACTATGTTTCCTGCTATCAACTATACTAGAGACATCAGCCTTAGTCCAAATATGTACAGGCTAGCTAAAGCATAGCTAGCTAACGTTGCTAGCTGGCTGGCTCACCTGAGAAGTCGCTGAGAGATGTATCGTTGCCACGATTAGTGCCATTTTTCCTCGGGACCAAATTCAAACTGAGAATTTGCTGAACAAAACCTATCTCGCTATATCCGTTCTGCATGTCTTGTTCATGGAATAACAAGAGCATGACGGAGAGACCGCGAATATTCGTATGAACGCATCAGAACACGGATGTGAGATCTTTCAAGCCTGTTGGGGGGCTAATGCTAGCTACAAGAATAACTAGCTAGCCTGAAGCTAACTGTCAACACAACTTGGTTTGACGTCACGACGTACGGAGGATTTCAAAGAGGGCCATAATAATTTGTGAAAATAAACCTTTATATTAACCATACTAGTAGATAAGTCAACATATCATATTTTATTATATGACTGTAAATATACTGTTGTATAGGGTTAAATAACATTTTCATTGTATGCGTTTTCTTCGTACCAACTAACATACTAGTTTTGTAGTATGTACTTGCGGGCTTGCCGTAGCCAATAGTGGAGGAGGAAGCGAACGCATACAATAGGTTAGATTAGGTACGCTCGATTTATATTAAGAGATCCGTTGACATGCGCGGAGATGATTTGTCCACTGCCACCATTCAATTGATTTAATAGTGAAACCCGTCCACTGGGACTACCCTTTGTCACAAACCAGGCAAACGAAACATCTCGTTGCCTGACTATTCCACACGCATTTTCATTAACATCGAGTGTGTGTATCCTTAAATTAACAACATTGGACATATCAATAGAATATCATTGTAATAATTTTCATTTAGTAGAAATGACGTGCCTACTTTGCTGAGAAATAATTGCCACGCGACTGCTAGCAAGACAAACCTTGTACCGTCAACAACACCCGGCGTGTTGTGTGATGCTAGTTAGGTAGCTAGCTAGCTACTTAAATACATTCTCAGTTTGTAAGTAGGTGCAGCTAGCTACATTGTTCGAGAAACAAGATGAGCTATTCAGATTATGATTCTGACGGTTATTCTTCCAATGAAGACGCGGACTATGTTCCGTCAGGTAAGAGTATGCACCTGGACAACACAGTCAGCTCTCAAAGAGGATCCCACTGATGGGAGGGAATTTAATGCAGTACATGAACTCACGTGGAGCCAGGAACTGATATGCCTCCTTATCCATATCCCATCATCAGATCAGGTTTACTGAATGATGTATGAACATTTGTCTTTTATTTTGTGTAACCCTCACAGAGTGTACTTGAACAATGCATTTTTTGTTGTTAAGTTATGTACAAACACACTAACATCCTTACCAGTATATTTATTTGGGGTATTTAATTAAACGGGGGTCCAGGGATGTCAATAGTTGGCTGCCCAGACTCCCCCCACCTCATCTTGGCGTGTATTATGTTTAATTGACAGACGATAACCTGAGCGAGGATGACATGAACGAGTGCGTTAAAGAGGAAGGGCTCGAGGGGGGCGAAGCGTCGGATGACATCACGAAGAGGAAGGGGAAGAAGAAGAAGGGAAAGGAGCTGGGAGTGAGGTGGGTAGTGACGTGTGGCTGTTCTAGCATTCCCCCTGTCCTAGCTAGTAGCCGGCTAGCCTAGTACCTTAGCTGTGGTAGCTCTTACATATGAGGGTGTGAGGTAGGTGGTGCTGCAGTACAGTCCAGAGCTGGACAGACCCACTTCCTGTTCCGTCAACACAGGTATGTGATGGTTGATGACGATGTGACCAGGCTTGGTCATCAGATAACCCCACAATCCAGCCAACTTTAGTATCTGTCATTTATGCAAAGGACCGGATGTGTGTGACCAATGAGGATCTCTCCTCCCCTCAACCTTTCTCCTCTTCCCCTCTCCCTGCTAGGAAGAGGAAGAAAGGAGGTCTCAAGTTAGAGGAGGGAGAGGAGGATGGCCCAGCTGAGGAAGAGGGAAAATCACAGGAGGAGGGGGTGGGACATCCAGCCGCCTGGGCCAATCAGGAACCAGATGAGGATAAGCAGCAGAAGAAAGCTGACGACCTTTGGGCTAGTTTCCTGAGTGACGTGGGTTCCAAACCCAAACCGCCAGTTGCAGAAATCCAGAGTTCCAACACACTAAAGGTAGCAGGTGAAATCCCCTGCCCTTCTGTCTAGCTGCCAGTAGTTGTTCAAAACTACCAACCATGTTGAAAAGTGTGTTGATAAGCAATACAATACCTCAGGTTTCCCAGGGAATACTGTAGTACAGATTCATAATGGTAATGTTAAAAGGACACCATGTTTTCCTAAGGCTTCTCCCTCCGAAGAGAAGCAGCCCCCTGCCACCTCGGAAGGGCTGAAACGACCCGAGCTAAAAGCCCCAGAGGTCGCTTCAAAGGTCACCATCACCAAGGTGTTTGATTTTGCTGGAGAGGAAGTCAGGTAGGCACACACACACACACACACACACACACACACACACACACACAGCGGCTCCATCCAGACATACCGTCTCTAGCCATCAGAGGGCAGCAGTGCTCCACTGACATTGTGTTGGTCTCCACTGCATCAGACTGGAAACGACAAAAGTGGGCCTAACACGGTCGTTAGCTGACAGTGTTCCCTCTTACTCCTCTCTGCCTCTCCTCTCTGCCTCTCCTCTCTGCCTCTCCTCTCTGCCTCTCCTCTCTGCCTCTCCTCTCTGCCTCTCCTCTCTGCCTCTCCTCTCTGCCTCTCCTCTTTCTCTCTGTCTCTGTCTCTCTCTCTCTCTCTCTCTCTCTCTCTCTCTCTCTCTCTCTCTCTCCCCCCCCCCCTCCCCAGGGTGACTAAAGAGGTGTCAGCAGACTCCAAGGAGGCCAGAAGCTTTCTGAAGGCCCAGGAGAGTGAGACCTCCCCAGAGGAAGACACCCCCCCCAGCAGACTACTGCCTGGAGCCCCAGCTCCTGGACCTAGGTGCCTGCACACACACACACTCTCAAAAAAACACAAACACTTACTCACTCACTCATATGCGTAGTGTATGCCTGCATACACACACACGAGTGTTCAGAGAATGTGTGTGTGTGGGTATAGACTGTGTATGTGGGTAGAGAGCGTGTATGTGGGTATAGAGAGTGTGTGTGTGGAAAGAGAGAGAGGCTGTGTGTAGGACACGAGGGTAATCCTGTGGTGTCTGTCTTCATTGATTCTCTGACGACTCGTACATCACAGACACTTTGATCCTGTCTTTCCACTCTCTCCTCTACACACAAACACGCACACACACACTCGCAACGGGATGCTTGTGTGTGTGAATCCAGGTCTGGTGTCATGTGCGGGCCATGCTTGCCAGCGTGAGGGTTCCATGTGTTGTTCAGCCGTGTTCAGTAGTGTCCTGGTTGTGCTGTAGCTGTCGGGCGTGTGTCTGTGTTCAGTAGTCCTGGTTGTACTGTAGTTGTTGGGCGTGTGTGTCTGTGTTCAGTAGTGTCCTGGTTGTACTGTAGCTGTTGGGCGTGTGTCTGTGTTCAGTAGTCCTGGTTGTGCTGTAGCTGTCGGGCGTGTGTCTGTGTTCAGTAGTCCTGGTTGTGCTGTAGCTGTCGGGCGTGTGTCTGTGTTCAGTAGTCCTGGTTGTGCTGTAGCTGTCGGGCGTGAGTGTGCCCGTGTTGGCGTGCGTGTGTGACAGCTCTGTGTGCTTTTCTGTCTTGTCTTCTGTTGCCGTGGTGTTAAATGGCGACAGGACGAGCGCATCCTTCTCTGAAGCTTGTTCCCGGACAGGAAGTCATCTTTCCCTCACAGGAAGCACTGTGCATCCCGAGACATTTCCTCAGGGGCAGACAGAGAATGGGGGGAGGGGATATCCCACAACAACAGGAAGGAGCCATCAGCAGTGCTCCCTCATCTTCCTACACACACACACACACACACACACACACACATACACACACACATACACACTGAGTCATTATGGTCATTAACTTTCTTGCCTCCATCAGATTTGAGGGACTCTGCCTACTGATACTGTTGTTTATTTGTGTGTGTGAGTGCTGATAGGCTGAGAGAGGCCCACGGTAGTTATGGGGAGATCTTCAGTCGGGAATTTCCCGCCTAAAAACAGAGACCGCTCTAGTGGCCCTCCGTCGTGCTCTCACTGTTCTCTCTTTCCATCTCTCTCCCTCGCTGCCTCAGTCTGGCCTGTTCACTGTTCTCTCTTTCCATCTCTCTCCCTCGCTGCCTCAGTCTGGCCTGTTCACTGTTCTCTCTTTCCATCTCTCTCCCTCGCTGCCTCAGTCTGGCCTGTTCACTGTTCTCTCTTTCCATCTCTCTCCCTCGCTGCCTCAGTCTGGCCTGTTCACTGTTCTCTCTTTCCATCTCTCTCCCTCGCTGCCTCAGTCTGGCCTGTTCACTGTTCTCTCTTTCCATCTCTCTCCCTCGCTGCCTCAGTCTGGCCTGTTCACTGTTCTCTCTTTCCATCTCTCTCCCTCGCTGCCTCAGTCTGGCCTGTTCACTGTTCTCTCTTTCCATCTCTCTCCCTCGCTGCCTCAGTGTGGCCTGTTCACTGTTCTCTCTTTCCATCTCTCTCCCTCGCTGCCTCAGTCTGGCCTGTTCACTGTTCTCTCTTTCCATCTCTCTCCCTCGCTGCCTCAGTCTGGCCTGTTCACTGTTCTCTCTTTCCATCTCTCTCCCTCGCTGCCTCAGTCTGGCCTGTTCACTGTTCTCTCTTTCCATCTCTCTCCCTCGCTGCCTCAGTGTGGCCTGTTCACTGTTCTCTCTTTCCATCTCTCTCCCTCGCTGCCTCAGTCTGGCCTGTTCACTGTTCTCTCTTTCCATCTCTCTCCCTCGCTGCCTCAGTCTGGCCTGTTCACTGTTCTCTCTTTCCATCTCTCTCCCTCGCTGCCTCAGTGTGGCCTGTTCACTGTTCTCTTTTTCCATCTCTCTCCCTCGCTGCCTCAGTCTGGCCTGTTCACTGTTCTCTCTTTCCATCTCTCTCCCTCGCTGCCTCAATCTGGCCTGTTCACCGTTCTCTTTCTGCAAATCCCCCCCCCCCCCCCTTTATTTCCCCTCCCTCATTCACTCCCCATCTCTCTCATTCGATGGTTTTGTTGGTGTCCCTACTTTTTTGTTTTTGTCTAGTCCCCCTCCATCCTCTACCCCCCCACCCCCCTCCAAAGGTTGCTGTGCAGCTGAGTGTAGCTGACTTGGCAGTAACAGAACAGAAGCCACTCTTAAACACACACACACACCTACCTATCCGTTGTGCTCTTCTAGGCTAAAGTAGAGTCCCTTGTTCTGTAGCCTAATGTGGACCTGCTGACTGTTATTACTGCCGACTGAAAAGGCTAGACTCTCATTCCAATCCCCCTCCCTCCCTTACCCTGTCTGTCCTATCTCTCCTCACCGGTCTGTCTATCTCTCTCTTTCACCCTGTCTGTCTTTCTCTCCTCACGGGTCTGTTTATTTATCTATCTCTATTCACCTGTCTGTCTACTTTCCTTCACCCTGTCTGTCTATCTTTCTCTCTTTTCCTTTCACACCCTTTCACTCTCTCTCTGGTGTAAATGACAGTCACCCACACTTGGAGCAACCTTGTGTGGGTTCGTGTGTGGCGGGGGGACTGGTCCAGGCTAAGTGTTATTGATCAATAGACCAGGGAGGGCCACAGCTGCTGCTGATTGGTGGATTGATTCCTCTCTGTCTCCGTGGTGTTACCGCGCTGCCCCGTAGAGAACACGCACAACATATCATATATCTACAAAACACAACATGTTAAGTAAGAGTACACACACACACACACATTTACACAGACCGACAGGGTGAGATAAGACACTCATTTAATCAATCAAATATTTGTCTTTTCATTTTGAGTGTGCACCACCCGACAGTCGCCTCTAGAGGGCCCCTGTGAGTAAGCCTCCTCGCCAAGACTTCATAAACCCTTTGAACTTGCAGTGTGTGCAGTGTGTAGCGTGTAGACGCCAGACAAAGAGCAGCTCTCTGCCGTGGCGTGCTGCAGGCAGGATGAGCGTGTTTACATGTTCCTCTGTGTCAGTTTGAGGAGGACCGGGGGGGGGGGGGGGGGGGGGGGGGCCCGGGGGGGGGGGGTAGCGGGGAAATGTGGGGCAGCACTCTCCCGCTTGTCTCCTCCTTTATTTATGGGACCTCAGTACGCCTTTCTGAGGAGGAGGAGAACAGGGCACAGCATCGGAGGGATGGAGAGAAGCCGAGACGGAGGCTGAGGCCAGCAAAAAGAGGAAGGAAGAGGGGGGGGGGTGAGAGGAAGGGAGAGAGAGAGAGACAAAGGGGGAGGGGGGGAGGGAGAGAGGGCGGGAGAGAGCGACAAAGAGATTGGGAGGTAAAGAGAGAGACGGAGGGGGCGAGAGGGAGGAGGATGTTTAGAGAAGAAGAGCCAGACCGAGAGGCCGATGGAGAGAGCAGCGAAGGAGGACGAGAGGAAGGGACGGAAGGACGGAATGAAGAGAGAGAGTGAGAGGTGGAGAGGGCTCGGGCAGTGTGTCCGTGGAGGCTAATAGTTTCCATATGTGTGTAACCCGGAGGCCTGTTTCTGCCGCTCTAATTATACAGCCCTCCTCTTGAGCCTAAAAATAACCGTGCTGCGTTATTACACAGAAGTACACACACGTACACATTCCCACCCACACGGGTCAAACTTCCAGGTCTGCGTGTATTCCTACGCTCAGATGCAAGCCTGAGCATGAGAGGGTGTGAAAGGGTTTTGGTAGGCAATGCATGTTAACCTCTGTGGGCATCTTGAATGGAGGAGGTGCATCTCGTATCTCATTTCATTCAGTGTGTGTGTGTGTGTGTGTGTGTGTGTGTGTGTGTGTGTGTGTGTGTGTGTGTGTGTGTGTGTGTGTGTGTGTGTGTGTGTGTGTGTGTGTGTGTGTGTGTGTGTGTGTGTGTGTGTGAGAGAGAGAGATAGATAGATGGAGGGGTACAGTTCGACCGGAACATTTTGCACCCTATTCAGAACATTTCCCTACAGTCTTTCTCAATATCTGGGGCATCCAGTCAAGTTAGTGTGTGTGTGTGTGTGTCAGAGTGTATGTGTTGGCATAGCTGTTAGGAGCAGTATGGTTTTCTATTGGTCATTAGCACAGAGCGTATACTCAATGACTGTATGGGAACAGCTGTGTATGAGTGTGTGTGTGCGTGCGTGCGTGTGCGTCCTGCCAGCGATAGACATCTGGAGCCCCTTCACTCTCCCCAGGGACACTGAGAACTTTCCCACTGCTCACACACACGTGTGACATAGTATGTACACACACACACACACACACACACACACTCTCACACATACAGGATGGAGCAGAATGGTTCATTTACACATTGCTATTCATTACACACTCAAACACAGGAACACTCAACCAGCTGCTTTGCTGGGTCAGCCATCTTAGATGGGTTATAGTCTCTCTAACACACACACATGTACAGTACACACGCACACACACCTGGGATTTGCAGACTGTTTTACTCTTCATGTTAAGTTGGTGTGTTTGGACGTCTCCGTGGTAACTGTGTGTGGTTTCACAGACCATGAAAAGAGATGGATTGGAGGAAAGGAGAGATGGAAGAGAGGAGAGATGGAAGAGAGGAGAGATGGAAGAGAGGAGAGATGGAAGAGAGGAGAGATGGAAGAGAGGAGAGATGGAAGAGAGGAGAGATGGAAGAGAGGAGAGATGGAAGAGAGGAGAGATGGACAGATTAAAGGGTTGTTGTTTGGCCTGGTACAACCAGACCAGGTCCCCTGGTGCAGCTGCACACTGGGACCCATGGCTTGCTCCAGTCCAGTTACCTACATCTATACATTGAATCCATTTAACAGATGCTTTTATCCATAGCGACATGATAACAAATAGTGGGGAGGGGGGCAATTGAGAAATGGCCTGAGCGGGATTCAAACCCAGGCCCCCTATCAGTTTGGCTCAGCTTCTCTCCAGGTGCCGTCACTATACTCCTCCCACCCTGCTGTCAATCAGGCGGTTGGGGGCGTGGCCGTGGTGCTGGGGTACCCGCCCCCTGGCCGAACATTCCTGGCTGGGTTGGCTGGGCCGGGCCAGGCTTTGAAGATGAGGGCAGAGGGAGGACAGATGGAGAGATGGACGGAGATGCAGGGCAGAGAAAGGGAGGAGTGTTGATGGATAGAGACATCCTGGCCTACAAGCCAGGGAGGCTTGGCAGAGGTCGTCTTGGCAACACTTCAGTCACCTGAGACTGTCCTGCTTCTGGACTAGAGAGAGGGAGGAGGAGGAGGGGAGGCAGGCCGGCCGGCCGGCCAGGAGGAAGGGAGAGGGCGGGGGGGGGGGGGGGCAGGACTGGATGGAGAGAAGGTGGGGGAGACGGGGTTGAATGCAGAGAGAGAAAAGGAGAGGTGGAGTAAAGATGGGACAGGAGGGAGTCTTCATAATCTGCTTGTGTCTGTGCTGTAGAACTACATCTCGACTTCCACACACAGAATCTCTACTGGATTGTTTTGTGTGTGTGTGTGCAGGGTTTCCTGCAGAAAATGTGTTTAAGGCGGTAGGGTGGGGTTTGCTGTCAGACGGGGGGGGGGGGGGGGAGTTTGTGCAATAGACTAATGCGTTCTGCAGAGAAGGGAGACTGGCGTTGGTCACGGTTTGGAATGGAAGGGAGAAAACAGGACAACAGCGGATATCGCTATTTTTGTCTTTCAGCTATTTTTTTTTCTCTGCTATTTTTTTATACATTTTTTGGGGAGACGTAGTTAAGGCGGCAGGCGTGTGTTGCTTCGGCGGCCGCCCTAACTGAAAAGTGCTGCGGGAAACCCTGGTGTATGTGTGTACCGTTCCATGGTGTGTCAGCAGCCGGCCTGCTTGCGTGTAGCCATACATGGCTGTCGTCATGGGAGACGTGAACCAGCAAATAAACCAATCCAGCATTAACAATACACACACAGTCCATACGGACCAGGTGGCGTCTGTGAGGAAGAGAGTCCTGGGAGTTCCCAGGGTAGGCCGTGCAGCCTGGGCAGCGGGTGATCTCCTGACCAGAGGGCTGAGCTCTAACCTGGGCAGAGGTTGTTCGCCTCGCAGCCTGCCTGCCAAGACCCGCTGGTAGGCTTTACACATCAGTCTGGTGCTTTAACAGCCCTCTTAATTGGTACTGGCACTATTTATATATATATATATATATATATATGTGTGTGTGTGTGTGTGTGCGAACAAGAGTGAGTGTGTAATAGTTATCAGTGCTGTGTGTGACTGTATGTGCCTGTGGCTAATGGGACAGGAGACAAACGGGTGTGTTTGTGTAGAGAGAAAATTGTAAAATTGTCAGAAATTATTCCGAGGGGCATCTAAACACACACTTTCCAAACAGCCCAGTAGTCAGTCATGTCTGGTAGCTACAGCAGGATTGGTGTGTGTGTGTGTTTTATAGTCAGTTTGTTACGGAACATTAGATTAGCAGCAGCTTGTTGTAACACATTCTCAATGGTCTAGAACTCAATATAAACAGGCTCGTTATGAGACTGCTCCAGGAGATGCCGTGTGTGTGTGTGTGTGTGTAGAAGGGTGTAAGTCTGCATGTGTCTTTGCGGGTGTCTGTGCATGCATGCGTGTGTAGAAATGTGTGTAGAAGGATGTGTGTGTGTGTGTGGGTGTAGAAGGATGTGTGTGTGTGTGTGTCTGTAGAAGGGTGTGTTCCTTGTCTTCTTTTCCTGACCTTGGTTTCTGTGTCACTTCCTTTTCCTGGAGATCCACAGAAACCTTGTTATAGGAGACGCCCTCGTTAAACACACCCTTCCTCTGTTTCACACACACACAATCCCTCCCCCAATTGGAAAAAAAGTGTGCATGTCCAAACACACATTCTGAAGAGTGGGAGGTGATTGTGAAACACATTTGCAGTGTTCCTCTTGAGGGGAGCAGCACCATGACTCACCTGAGCGTGAAAGTGCTGTCCTTGGACCCCCGACACACCCCGCCACCCCAGGACGGCCCCACCCACACACACACTCACACACACACACGCACCCTCTACCCAGCTTGACGCTCCACTCCTACCTAACCTGGCTATGTTGATGTCCCTCAGGGAACAGCTCTGTGTGTCCTCCATGGCAACAGCTCTGTCTGTCCTCTAGGCAACAGCTCAATCTGTTTCCCAGGGTAACGGTTTTGTCGGTTTCCCAGGGTAACGGTTCTATCTGTCCCCCAGGGTAAGAGCTCTATCTGTCTCCCAGGGTAACAGCTCTATCTGTCTCCAAGGGTAACAGCTCTATCTGTCTCCCAGGGTAACAGCTCTATCTGTCTCCAAGGGTAACAGCTCTATCTGTCTCCAAGGGTAACAGCTCTATCTGTCTCCAAGGGTAACAGCTCTATCTGTCTCCAAGGGTAACAGCTCTATCTGTCTCCCAAGGTAACAGCTCTATCTGTCCTCTAGGCAACAGCTCTATCTGTCTCCCAGGGTAACAGCTCTATCTGTCTCCCAGGGTAACAGCTCTATCTGTCTCCCAGGGTAACAGCTCTATCTGTCTCCCAGGGTAACCGTTCTATCTGTCTCCCAGGGTAACAGCTCTATCTGTCTCCCAGGGTAACAGCTCTATCTGTCTCCCAGAGTAACCGTTCTATCTGTCTCCCAGGGTAACAGCTCTATCTGTCTCCAAGGGTAACAGCTCTATTTGTCCCCCACAGTACGAAGCGCCCCGTGGGCATGGGCAGCATCCTGAACCGCCTGGGGGCCAAGAAGCAGAAGATGTCCACCCTGGAGAAGTCCAAGATGGACTGGGACTCGTTCAAGACCGAGGAAGGCATCGGAGACGAGCTGGCCATACACAACCGGGGAAAGGAGGGGTGAGGATGGGTGGCCGGGTGTCTGTGTGTTCATCTGTGTGTGTGTGTTCATCTGTGTGTGTGTGTGACTCCGATTTGTTGGGGGGGTGAGAAGGAGGGAGTGGGGGTGAGTAAAAGGAGGAGAGGGGTAGAGGAGGGAGGAGAGGGGGGAGATGAAGGATGGGGGATTGCTCTTAAGTGGATCATAAACCCAGGCTTCTGAGGAAGGAGAGGGAAGACTATGGAGGAGCACCATTTATATGGAGAAGAAATTGGAATGGAAAAACTGGTAGGTTTAGGGAGGAGGAGGATAAGGGGGAGAGGAAAAGGGGGGGGGGGGTCACACTCCCCAGAAGATTCTAATCTAGTGTGACATCATCTCTCGTCGCTAGGGGCAACCCCGGTAATGTTCGACTGATTAATTAACCCCGTCATTGCTGAGTGCTGAGGGCCTCCTGACAGAAAGCGATATCACCCGCACGTACACACACACAGGAACCAGTGTACCATGGTCATGTTTTTTCGACATAAAGGATGTGTGGTGAGGGCCCAGTAGAATATAGCTACCAGATTACAGACTGGAGATCAAGGATCTGCTGGAAATCTGGGGGACTGTCTCACTGAACCTCCCAGCTACCATCACATCGCTCTCTCTCTGTCTCTCTAACCTCTCTCTATCCTCTCTCACTCACTCTTTCTCTTTCTCTCTCCCTCTTTCTTTTTAACTATCTCCCTCTGCCTGTATCTATCTTCCCAAGACGAGGAGAAATGCGGCTAACTAATTGGTGGGTGGGAGGGAAGGAGGGAGGGATGGGATGGGAGAGTGTTGGTGCAGTAGCCCTGGGGCCTGGGAGAGTCTACTACATCTTCACTGTGAGGAAGATTGGAGGAGGCAGCCAGGCCTGGGCTGGGCTGGGCTGGGCTGGGTCGGAGGAGGAGGAGAGCCGGGCTGGGGTTGGCTGAGGTCGGCTGGGCCACACATGGAGCCGCAGAGCCCTCAGACCAGAGAGGGACCACGCCCGGAGGCTCTACCCAGGATGTAGGCTCCCACAGGGGAGGAGGGCCTGGGCTGAGGGAGGGTGGAAGGGTAAGGAGGGAGGGAGGGAGATGGAGAAGGGAGGAGGCGGCAGAGAAATGGGGAGAGAGGGAGATGGGAAGGGAGGGAGGAGGATGTAGAGCGAGAGATGGGGAGGGGGGAGGGAGGGAGGGAGGGAGGGAGGGGTGGAGGGAGGGAGGGAGGGAGGGAGGGAGGGAGGGAGGGAGGGAGGGAGGGAGGGAGGGAGGGAGGGAGGGAGGGAGGGAGGGAGGGAGGGAGGGAGGGAGGGAGGGGGGGGGGGAGGGGGGAGGGAGGGAGGACTGATGGTGGCGTCGGAGGAGGGAGAGGTGATGTGGTGTTTAACCTGAACTGGAGACCTGCACCTTGACTGGGACACTGAAGCAGAAGGTTGTGCAACATGGTGGTAAATAGCTGTCTAGTATGGCTGCAGCCTGTAACACCTGGTGGTGGGGGGGGGTCACTGAAACATAGCCAGTAAACTAGCAAACGCCCCCCCCCCCCACACACACACACACTAAACAGGTCCACAAACAGACACTTTTTTCCCGCCAGAAAGAGACTAGGACCAGCCGTGGATATTCTCACCCAGCCACAGTACAGGAAACGAATGCGGAACCGTTTGTGTAACTGTGTGTTTATGTTCAGTGTGTGTGTGATGTTACTGATACTGATTCCTGTGTGTGTCTTCAGCTACGTGGAGAGGAAGAATTTCCTGGAGAGAGTGGACCAACGCCAGTTTGAGCAGGAGAAGAAAGTACGACTTGGCAACATGAAACGATGACCAGTCGACAGATGGGAGCATCACTCACACACTTATACTCTCACTCAATCTTTCACATACTCACACACTCAATCTTTCACACACATACACACACACACACACACTCATTCATGACTGGGCAGGCGATTTGTGGAGCTGTATTTTTAGTGGTGGTTTCCTAATGAAAGGCCTCCTTGCTTGTGTGAGTTATTATAACGTTGCAGCAAAGAGTTTCTGTTATTTTGTTGATGTCAAGCTGGCCCCTGACTGTTTCAGTGACAGGAGATTCTGGAATACGCAGAATAAACTCACTCTTTTGTACTTTACTGTGTTTTTTGGTGTGTTGTTGCACACATCTGTGCAAGAATGGAGACAAGCTGTTGTTGATTTATGGAGCAGTCGATGCTGACCTGCTATTCTTATCTCACACACACACATACACGCACACACACACACGCTGACACACACAGCCTCTCTCAGACACTTGGTCTCACTCATTCACACACTCAGGGTGCTCAGAAGGACTCGGAGGACTAGTCATCCTCATCTTTATTCAACTGCTTCTGCACTCCTGCCCTCTGTCTCTCTCCCTCTCTCTCTCCCTCTCTCTCCCCCTCTGTGTCTCTATATATAGCATAAAACCTCACACACACACACTTGAGCCCTGTAGAGGATCTGCTTCATATTCAGACACTCGTTAATATTAGTATTTCATCTTCTGTGTAAGTGACCTGATGGAACTGTCTGCTTGTCTGTCTGTGTGTGTGTCTGTCTGTCTGCCTGCCTGCCTTCAGAGGTGTGTCACTCCTAGACATTTGGACCTGTCTGTCATCTGTCCTGAAGCCTTCACACTAAGCTGGAGCCTGTGTGTGTATGCGTGTGTATGGGGTGTGTGTGTGTGTGTGCGTAGGATATAGCCCCAACGGTTGGCAGGATAATTATAAACAATCTGACACAGCCCCTCAGAAGCAACAAATACCGTTCATACCTCTCCCCTGCCTGGTGCATATATATATATAACGCCTTCTCATTTAATCTCTACTTCCCTACTCCCTCCATAATCCCCTCTCACCTCCTCTACCACTGCGCACCTGAGGGACAATATCACGACCCACACATCCTGTCAAACTCCACACAGTCCCGGCTCTGAGTAACTTGACCGTTTTCTATTCCGTCAATTCTGTTGACTGTGGGAGTATGTGCAGAGGGCAGTCATAAAGGCGATCCGACACCAATTCCTGACATCCCCTTTAAACTGCAATCTTTAGGAACCGTCATGAAATCACGATTTCAAAACCACTTCATCCCTTTGAAGTGAGTGGAACGCATCCGTCGACAAGTTTGATCCAAAAACAAACTGATTGTCAAAGAAAACATCTGTATGTTACACACTCGTCATCTCAGGACGAAGGAACGGAGACCATCCCTTTAAGCCAAACTTGATGATTCCGTTAGAACGGCAGAGCGACCAGAGGTCTAGCAGCAACCGCACGCGCAGCCGCAAGACTAGAGAGGAAAGATTTTTTATTCTTACTGGCGCTCAATGCGAAACATTCTCTTTCCGAGTCGTTGATAGATTATTAAATACACATCGAACTGGTTTCCCATACGTTAGAGTAAGCTACTGGGAGTGTTGTTATATTTGCTGTGGAGGAGAGAAAGAGAGGAGAGGAGGGTAGGTTGACAGCAATATAGAAGACTCGGAGCGGTGGCCGCTCATATGAGGTGGACTGCGTCGCTTTTGGTGGGCTACTCCTAGCTTGGAAAACCCCACCATATTCGCAACATTCAGCAGTACCAGCCCACCGCCCCCTGATCGGACAACGGACAAGGACGGAGAGGAATTCTATCGGGAAAGCTTCAGCATGGAGTAAAGACACAGAAGAAAAAAAGAAGAGAAACGTTGTTTTTTTCCTGGTGACAGAAGTAGCCCTGTGATCCAGAGAACGGCTACAGTAACTCGGAGCTAAATTACCAGGAAGGGTAGCCTATAGGACAGCTCGCTTGCTCAGTCATAGAACAAGATGTCAGTCCCGGTAAGTGTGATTTAAAGATTACGTTACTTCCATACTGTAGGTTAATGCAGCCATATCGCCAGGTGTGCGGGATTTTCAGATATAAACTTTGGAGTCATTGAACAACAGTGTGTGGTCGAGGATGCAGCATAACCCATTCTCTCGGCCACCCAACCGTTGTCTTTCGGTGTCCGTGAAATTGGAAATATAAGGCGGTGAACCCTGATTCGGAACGTTAGCTTCAGTGACACTCCGATTGATCTCAATTTAACATTCTACATTTAAATCGATGGTGCTTAAAAAAAAGAAAAATCGTTCCCGCTCCGTGAACGCGCTCTGACGCGCACATGCAGGGCTCTCGAGACTGTGACATGCAGCACTGAAGCCGCCAGCTGTACCAGGACGCTGAACTTATTATGTCCCGAATGTAACTTTGTTTATTTGATTTGTGAAAAACAGACTTGCGTTGAAAAACAACTTTGTTTGTCTGTGAAATAGTCACACAAAATAGAACACCCAGTAATCATAGCCAAAGGCATAGTTGGCTACAGTATAATTTGAATGAAAAGTCCTCTTTTGGCCCTACAATTATAAAACCATGACTAAATTAAGATACTGCTGAGTGATGTATCACAACGTTGTTACAACTGCGTACTGCTTATTACAGAGACAGCTTTAAATGGTCTGTAATGTTACTTATATCATACATAGTTAACAATCAAAATGTTAGGGTGTGTCAGATGAGCCGTGTGACGCTAATGGGGCTGTAGTTGAGTAGCCTGCTCTAATTCTGTAGTGCTCTGGTACTGGGTGTTGTGTGATACACTGCTTGTGTTAGTTGCAGTGTGTTGAGCAGTGCGCGTCGGATTGTGTGTTTGGTTTATGTGTTGGATTGTGTGTATTGGAGTGTGTGTGGGTTGTGTGTATAGGGTTATATGTGTTGGAGTGTGTGTGGGTTGTGTGTGTTGGAGTGTGTGTTGTGTGTGTGTGGAGATGCAGGATCCAGCAGACTGAGACTTTGGACAGGCTGTGTTTTGTTAATGCTGGCATGTTCCACCATCCTGACTCCTGCTCAAAGCTATCTGGAGAAACAGGCTGGAACATGTATGGTGTGTGTGTGTGTGTGTGAAGGAGCTGGAGAGACGCAGAGAGATGGAAATTAAGATTGCAGAATTGTTCCCTTTACAATA
Source organism: Hypomesus nipponensis (assembly GCF_054491055.1). Lineage (NCBI taxonomy): Eukaryota > Metazoa > Chordata > Actinopteri > Osmeriformes > Osmeridae > Hypomesus > Hypomesus nipponensis. The sequence continues at coordinate 5,296,488 of NC_140374.1, read as the reverse complement.
TGAACAAAACATCTTTCAGTCAGTCAATTATTCAATAGTCAATTACAGGTCTGCCTGTCTGTCTGTCTGTCTGCCTGTCTGTCTGTCTGTCTGTCTGTCTGTCTGTCTGTCTGTCTGTCTGTCTGTCTGCCTGCCTGTCTGCTTGTCTGTCTGTTTCTGTCTGTGTGTTGTGGCTATCTCGAGTTGTAGTGAGGTGTGTGTCTACTGCTGTGACTGTGAGTATAGCTGGATGTGAGTCTAGTTCTAGGGCTGTATGTATGTGTGTGTGTGTGTGTGTGTGTGTAGAGATGTAGTGCTGTGTGTATGTTGTGGCTGGCCAGCTGTACTGCCTGTCCCCATGAACAGGTGTGAATGTTTAATCAGTCCCTCACAGCCTGTCGGCTGTGGCTTCACCTTTATGTTTGTCTTGGGCTGTTTGAATGTGTAGATAGCGTGTGTGTCTTTGTGTGTGTGTGGGTGTGTGTACAGTTTGTTCCTAGCGCCAGATATCCAGCTGAGCAGTTTACCAAAAAGAGAGGGATAAAGGGAGAGAGAGAGATAGTGAGGGAGAGAGGGAGATAGAGACGGAGAGAGAGATAGAGAGGGAGAAAGAGAAAGAGGGAGAAAGAGAGAGAAACTGCTGGCAGACTGGCATTCCCATGATGCTCCATGGCGACAGCTGTCCTCTGGATGACGAGCATCATCATCATCAGCTTCGGTCGGCACGCACCGGCCCTTGTCGCCATGGCGACGCTCTCTGATACCTCTCACCTGGTTGCCACTGGCGTCAGATGGACGTCAGACTGAGACGTCCAGGAAGTGGTTCGTCCAGTGGAAGGAGGGGGGGGGGTCGTCTCCAAAGAAACGTCCTGCAAACAAGACCAGGACCAGTTTAGCCACCTGACACCCAGGAAAACATGTTAATGTTTCACATGACTGACGTGTTTGGATATTTGTCTAGAACACAAGATGGAAAATAGATGTTGCAACAAACACAACGTATATTTCTAATTTGTTTTTATTACACATCGATTAATACAAAGGGAGGTATGGTTGCACAGTTACCAGCCCCAATCCGACCGGTCCACTACAGTGGACACAAATAGCTGTCTCCCAGGAGGACAGGGTTAGTGGACACAGTAGACCTCTGACAGCAGCTGTCTCTCAGGAGGACAGGGTTGGTGGACACAGTAGACCTCTGACAGCAGCTGTCTCTCAGGAGGACAGGGTTGGTGGACACAGTAGACCTCTGACAGCAGCTGTCTCCCAGGACGACAGGTTTGGTGGACACAGTAGACCTCTGACAGCAGCTGTCTCTCAGGAGGACAGGTTTGGTGGACACAGTAGACCTCTGACAGCAGCGAGAGCAGCAGACCTGGGATGAAAAACCTGCTGTTGTCCTCCTGAAATACTCTGGAGGGTCCTACCCCATCCTGATCTACTCTGGAGGGTCCTACCCCATCCTGATCTACTCTGGAGGGTCCTACCCCATCCTGATCTACTCTGGAGGGTCCTACCCCATCCTGATCTACTCTGATGGGTCCTACCCCATCCTGATCTACTCTGATGGGTCCTACCCCATCCTGATCTACTCTGATGGGTCCTACCCCATCCTGATCTACTCTGGAGGGTCCTACCCCATCCTGATCTACTCTGATGGGTCCTACCCCATCCTGATCTACTCTGGAGGGTCCTACCCCATCCTGATCTACTCTGGAGGGTCCTACCTCATCCTGATCTACTCTGGAGGGTCCTACCCCATCCTGATCTACTCTGGAGGGTCCTACCCCATCCTGATCTACTCTGGAGGGTCCTACCCCATCCTGATCTACTCTGGAGGGTCCTACCCCATCCTGATCTACTCTGGAGGGTCCTACCCCATCCTGATCTACTCTGATGGGTCCTACCTCATCCTGATCTACTCTGGAGGGTCCTACCCCATCCTGATCTACTCTGGAGGGTCCTACCTCATCCTGATCTACTCTGGAGGGTCCTACCCCATCCTGATCTACTCTGGAGGGTCCTACCCCATCCTGATCTACTCTGGAGGGTCCTACCCCATCCTGATCTACTCTGGAGGGTCCTACCCCATCCTGATCTACTCTGGAGGGTCCTACCCCATCCTGATCTACTCTGGAGGGTCCTACCCCATCCTGATCTACTCTGGAGGGTCCTACCCCATCCTGATCTACTCTGGAGGGTCCTACCTCATCCTGATCTACTCTGATGGGTCCTACCCCATCCTGATCTACTCTGGAGGGTCCTACCCCATCCTGATCTACTCTGGAGGGTCCTACCCCCATCTAACTGTCAATCTCAGTCCTCCATCTAACATTGTCCTGAGATGTACTGTAGTACGCAGATCAATGCAGATCCATCTCTTTCTCCTGTCACGTTGAGTGTGTGTATTTAGGACTCTGCTCTGGCCTTAGTGCATTGGACACCAAAGGCCAAAGCCTTTCTAAGGCCATGTTGTCCATCTACGGTGTTAATGTTGTGGTTATTGGATTCAAATTTAAAAAGGAGGAATGTTCACAAATCCCACAGTTCAACAGTTTGCGGTGTTCCTGCTGATATGCAGCTTATCCGTCAAGTTTGATCTGTGGAAGTCACCCTGGTGGACTCAAGGTCAGCTACATTCTCAATCCAGAACACACAGCTGGGGAGCACAGTAAACACAGTTGAAAAGAACAAACTAGAACGTGCACAGCCTAGGGTGAGCTCTTAAATAATGCATGCATTTAAATTGTGATCATGCATGTATTTAAATATACATGCGTCGTTATGTGTGGTTCACAAGGGCGTGCAGTTACCCGCATGCACGCCTACAATTTCCATGTACATTCGGCAACTCAAGCGTCTAATATTCCATGAGTGCACATGAGCCTTATACATACATGCATGCAGACCGGTGATCCCTCCCTCCCTCCCTCCCTCCCTCCCTCCCTCCCTCCCTCCCTCCCTCCCTCCCTCCCTCCCTCCCTCCCTCCCTCCCTCCCTCCCTCCCTCCCTCCCTCCCTCCCTCCCTCCCTCCCTCCCTCCCTCCCTCCCTCCCTCCCTCCCTCCCTCCCTCCCTCCCTCCCTCCCTTCTACCTCGCTCTCTCTCTCCCTCCTTACTCCTCTCCTTCTCCCTTCTCCCTTCTCCCTCCCTCACTCCCTCCTGCATCCCAGAATCCCACTCTCACACCACTGCTGCACCGGAGGGTTGCCTGGGCAACAGGAGGCCATCCACCTGTCCATCAGGCCGGTGTTCCAGTCTGTTGACCAGGCACACAAGTCACTCACAGCCACACAAATGGCCTTACACACACACACACACACACGCACGCATACACACACACACACACGCGATACTCCCTTGTGACTGCTATCAGCAGATTTCAGGCTTTCTTTATCAGTGTTTTGAGGGAATGCACCTACCTGCCACACACACACACAGACACAAACACACACACACGCCTCGTACACACATACAGTTAACGCGTAACACCTTGTATACACACACACACAAACACACACACGTACACACACACGGCAGCATCTTAATCCAGCAGTTGGATGACAGCTCCATTTGTTTGCAGCAGACAGCTCAGCAAAAGTGATAATATTTGCACTACAAACAGCAGCAGGTAGAAATATGAATATCAATGTAGGCATTAATATTTATACCTTAGGGTGTCTCATTCCTTATACAGTAGACTAAACATACCATCAGGTCCCAGTCAGACAACAAATCAGTCAGTCAGTCAGTGAGCGACACAGACTGACAGCTATCCCTACCAAAGACAGGCTGTTGATATGATGTTTGAGTCTGTCGCACCCTCCTCCTCCCATCTTCAGCTATTCCAACGTATTGATTGCTTTTTGTCAATCATGTGGTTCTATGGATTTTGGGCATTTAAACTGTGTGTGTGTGTGTGTGTGTGTGTGTGTGTGTTCATGTGCACCGCTCTTCGTCCTCGCTCTCCCAGAAAACAGAGTAGGAGAGCTGTCTCTGCATGCCAGAACATTCCTACTGTAATGGTCCCACAAGAATCTGCTCTTTCATTCTGCCGCTTCTGCCTAGAGACTATGTAGATTTATGTGTATGTGTGAAGACATTTGTGTTTGTGTGTGTGTATGTATGTATGTGTGTTCATGTGTGTGTGTGTGTGTGTATCTGAGAGACGAGAGAGAAGGAGATAAAGAGAGGAGTTTGTCCTGAAGGAAGATGGAGTGTTGGATGGAGTGCCGACGTGTGTTCTCGAAGAAGAAGCATGTTGATGTGCTGTGTGTGTGTGTGTGGGAGGGTCAGTGCTATGTGAGCTATGATAATTGGGAGTCATGGAGCTAGGACAGGATAACCCTGCATTCCTTTTGCTGTTCTTCCATCAATCTCGATGTCACTGTACTGTACTCTAATGTTCTCCTCGTATCAAGTGCGTGCGCGTGCCTCGCGAGTGAGTGCTTGGGTGCGCGTGTGTTTGTGCCTCTCTGTTTCTGTGTGAATGCCAGTGCGTGCCTGCCCGTGTGTGTGCGTGTGTGTGCCTGCGTACAGCATGCGTGTGTGTGTGTGTGTGTGTGTGTGTGTGTGCGACTGAACAGCAGCAGCCAAGATTGTGTTGTTCTTATTTCTTCTCTTGGCTGTCTCTGGTGACTGCTCCCTCCCTCCCTCCCTCCCTCCCTCCCTCCCTCCCTCCCTCCCTCCCTCCCTCCCTCCCTCCCTCCCTCCCTCCCTCCCTCCCTCCCTCCCTCCCTCCCTCCCTCCCTCCCTCCCTCCCTCCCTCCCTCCCTCCCTCCCTCCCTCCCTCCCTCCCTCCCTCCCTACCTCCCTCCCTCATCTCTTGTTTTTCCTTCTCGCTCCCATCCTGTCTTACTTGCCAACTCTTTCATTCTGACACCTCCTTCTCCCCTGTCCCTTCTTCAGCCCTCTCCTTTCCTTCACAACTTTTTCTATCCGCCACCTCGCGAGACAGCTCGTCTTTCTGCAGGGTTTCACATAAACACATGTACGCTATAGATACATACACGTACATATTGTATGTATACACTGTAGATATTCACACCCGACCCAACATACATGATCTAGCTGCTGTGTGCTACAGCGATGGAGTGGCTGAAATCCATCCTCCGGATCATTAATACTACTCTGATAGATCCCAGGTATGCAGGCTGTCTTCATGGCCCTTGGTTCTCCTGGCGTCCCTGTGCTACAGTAGCCGCTCGAGTCAGCTAACAGGGAAACGCGTGGTTGAATACCCTGGTCCAAACTTTCCTGTGGTGATGTAGTGGAACCCATTTTGAAATTGATATGTGGGCGTCGTGAAGGGGTGTGTAAAGGTGTGCGTCTGGCCATATCCCCCAGTGTGAGTGTGTACTGTGTAGGTGTGTGTGAGGGTGCGTGTCTGGATACGTCTCGTGTGTGTGCTTGTGTGTGTGTGTGCGAAGGCATGGGTCTGGGCTCTCCCCCTGTGTCAGACTGTCCCAGCCGAGCCCTTCTAAATCAGCCGTCTGATCTGCGATGTCGCAGCGTTAATGGCCGCCCATCGATCTCGGCGGCAGGAGACTTACTGCCTCCGCCTCGCCGGAGAGGGGGGGGGGGGGGTTGGACCTGCGTGGACACTAGCTGCCGGTTGGCCAGTCGATTCGGCTGGATTGATCATCATCTGAATTGCAAAGCGGTTGGCAGGATGACGAGGGATTGCTGGTGACAGGGTCAACCGGAGAGCGAGGCAGGGAGGGAGGGAGGGGGGGTGGTGTAGGACAGGGAGAGGAAGGAGGAAGGGGGGATGGGGAAGGAGGACGAGTGTGGAGGAGAATGAGATGGAGGGGGATCAGGGAATGACAGAGAAGAATGTGGAAGGATGTAAATGAGAGATGGGGGGGGTGGAGGGGGGGAGTGAGTGAGGGAGGGAGGGAGGGAGGGAGGGAGGGAGGGAGGGAGGGAGGGAGGGAGGGAGGGGGGGGAGGAGGGAGGGAGGGAGGAGTGAGGGGAGAACAGCATCCCAGTGCTCTCAGCTGTGTGCTGTTTATCAGGAAGCCCTCACACTGATCTTGGTACGGTCCTAATCTGCCCGGCTCTAAACCCCTCTGATGACCCTCAACAGGAGGGCACACACACACACACCCGCACACACACACACACAGACACACACGAAGACCAACCCAGACGCCAAAATCGTCATGCTCGTCAGTAATCACACCAGACTGTAATCTCTGCTGAAAAGCCTGTAATGTATGTTCCAGCTGTGTTCCAGCTGTGTTCTTGTCATGTTCTATCCTTGCACTAGCCTTAGTCTAGCCGCGTTCTAGCCACATAGCTCAAGCTGTGTTCTTGCCATGTCTAAGATGTGTTCTAGCTATGTTCTAGCTGTGCACTGGCCTTAGTCTAGCCGTGGTCTTGCTGCATGCTAGCCCTGTGTGTATAGGCACGTTTTGATCAGCTTCTGGCGTGAAGGTTACAGATGCTGCTCCCACTAACTACATCTCCCAGAGCGCCTTGCCCATGAATAATAGATTAACATGCATCAGCCATGTGGGAACGATCAGGAGATTGGAGGATTATGACAAGATTATAACGATTTATAAAAGCCTATAACAGTTAAGAGCATCCGGTGATGGTTTTAAGGGTAAGCGCTTGTCTCAGTCTGGTCTAGGTGCTCTAGGACTGTCCTGGGGAAGGAATGCAGTTCTGGGGTTCAGATTGCAGCACTTACGATAATGGATGAGGACGTCATGGATTTAATGGTGATAGACATGTCATGGCAGTCTTATTATGTTTTGGCCCTGCAATTACAGAGGGAAAGTTAGACAGAGGATCTCTTTATCTCTCTGTGTCCCTCTTCCTCCCTCTCTCTTTCTCTCTGCATTCTGTCTGCCGTTTGGCCCTAATCTCCATCTCTCCTCCCTGATGTGAGAGCACTCCAGTAGGCAGCCCTAGTCCTCTGCCCTTCTGACCCCTGACCCCCGACCTTAAACCCTGAGATGAAGACGGGGAAAGAGAGAAGAGGGAAAGAGAAAGGACAAGGAGGGCAAAGAGAAACTTCTTCGCCGGGAACCGACAGAGAGAGGGAGTGGGAGTGGGAGGGGGAGGAGGAGGAGGAGGGGGGGGAGGAGGAGGAGGAGGAAGAGTGCAAGGAGGAGGAAGAGTGCAAGGAGGAGGAGGAGTGCAAGGAGGAGGAGGAGGAGGAAGAGGAGGGTGGGAGGAGGAGGAGGAGTGCAAGTAGGAGGAGGAGGAGGAAGAAGAGGAGGGGGGGAGTAGGAGGAGGAGGAGGAAGAAGAGTGCAAGGAGGAGGAGGGGGAGGAGGAGGGAGGGAGTAGAAGGAGGATGAGGAGGAGGAGGAGGAAGAGTGCAAGGAAGAGGAGGAGGAGGAGGAGGAGGAGGAGGAGGGGGGAGTAGAAGGAGGAGGAGTGCGAGGAGGAGGAGGAGGAGGAGGAGGGGAGTAGGAGGAGGAGGAGGAAGAGGAAGAGTGCAAGGAGGAGGAGGAGGCGGAGGAGGAGGAGGAGGAGGAAGAGTGCAAGGAGGAGGAGGAAGAGTGCAAGGAGGAGGAGGAGGAGGCGGAAACAGAGAGAGAAAAATATTTCCTTGATGGAGAGTCTATTTCAGCGAGGGTAGAAGTGGACTGACCTTTACTTAGACCTCCCTCCCCTCCCCCGCCTCCTCCCCCGCCTCCTCCTCCTCCCTCCCCTCGGCCCTGCTGCCTCACCCCTTGAGCCTGCCTCGACGTTATCCCAACGTCAGATGATTTCCAGGGCGTTCCGAGAGCGAGCGGCCAGTGGCAGGGTTGATTATACGCCGGGCCGGGAGGGGTTACGAAAGGACTCCTCGCATCATTACTGCGGCTTTGAAAGGAAGAAAGTCGTTTAGCCACAACAAAGAAGCTTGATCTGGGAGAAAATCGATTTAGAAGCTGGGTCTTACGTTTCTGCCGCAAGACCACGCTCCAGAGCCTCGCGTCAACGCCGATTCCACCATGACAATCGGCGTTTGGCGAGCTTGTCAGACGAGGAAGATTATGAGAGACCCCCACGACTGCGGCCACACATGCACCGTAAACCGCAGCCAATCGTCTCGCGGGGCAGGTGGGTGTGTTAGCGTGTGTCTCCAGGGAGACCGCACGGCTCATCAGTAAACATGAAATGTTTTTCCATCTGGAAGTTTCGAGATCACACTCTCACACACAACAAACACACGCGCCAATAAACACCCACACAAACAGATCGTGCACTACCTTTACATCGTGCTCTCAAAATATCCTCTTCTCCGCCGCGCACTCTTAGGATGTTAGGATGTCTGGACGGTCCCTAGCTTTTACTGCGGTTGTTTAATTCAGTCTTTAAGATCTTCTTTAACACTCTTAAAAAGCGACTAGGATTACTGCAGCATCTCGAACATACTGGGTCAAGCCGGGTTCGAGCCGGGATTAGAGGGTTAACCCTAACCCTAACTCCCAACTGCAGATGAGCAGCCGAACATGAAGACCAGATTCAGTCTAACAACCATCTCTCCTATTATACAGTATTAGATTCAAGAATCCAGAACCAAGATGATCTTTGTTGTTCCACAAAGTGGAACCTTTGGCTTGGGTTTTCCATGCTGAAGCTGCATGAGTCAAACCTTCCACGTGCTTAAGTGAACTGGCAGGTCTGGGGTCACTGGATCAAGCTGGTACCTGAGAGGGGTCAGGGGTCAGGCAGGCAGGTAGAGGGTTCAGGCTCTCCTGGGGCGGGGCTAGATGGCCTGGTCAGAGGACAGACAGATTGACTGACTGACTCACCAACAGACCAACTGACTAACCCCCCCCCCCCCCCCCACCAGCGCCCTCTCTCACCGCCGACCCCTCTGGCTTAATATGTCCAGCTGCCACCTTCAAAACCTCCTCTGGATTGGTTTTGAACCGAGAGGCCAAGCAATTTACTCCTCATCCAGAGGTCATTCCACATGGAAAGGGGCTGGGGGAGGGAGAGTGGGGAGGGAGGGAGATGAAAGCATAAAAGGAAATGAGAGGGAAAGAAAATGAGTAGAAAAGTGTGATACCCCTATTTACTGGAAGATTGTGTGTGGGGAGGGGAGCTGGGTGGGTGAGAAATGGAGAGAGACATTGAAGCAGTGAGAGAGACCAGCTCAGTGGAGAGAGACCGTGAACACTCAACGTTCCTTAGCTGACACTGTGATGGCTTCTGGGTTTTTTTGGGGGCTTGTGAGGAGACGTAAACAATGTCTGTTACCATGGCGCTCTCAGTCTAAAAGGCTGTTACCATGGCATCACCGCGGCGACATGTCTGTACTGTTGTGTAGACAGAATGCTGCTTCGGAGTGAAGCCGTGTTCAAAAATTGTGGGAAATGGAATCTCACAGGATTCCTGGACCCAACGTATGCCCAACAATACATCTTCACACACACACCTCCCTGAACAGCGCAGGTAAGTTGAGAAAAGGCTGTGTGTCACAGTAGGGGGTTGAAGGGTATGTTCCTAGCAGGGGTTGAAAACACAGACTACTGGACCAGATGAATCTGGGCCATTCTGGGCTACACTGAACCAGTCTGCAGTATATTGATTTCCTGTCATCAATGATCCTCCTCCAGGCTTAGCCTGCTAGTGCTAGTCTAGCCCCGGGCTCTACCCTACCTCCAGCCCCTACCTCACCCTACCCTACTCTACCTCCAGCCCCTACCCCGCCCTACCCTACCCTAGCTCCAGCCCCTACCCTACCTCCAGCCCCTACCCTAGCCTACCTCCAGCCCCTACCCTACCTTACCTCCAGCCCCTACCCTACCCTACCTCCAGCCCCTACCCTACCCTACCTCCAGACCCTACCCTAGCCTACCTCCAGACCCTACCCTACCCTACCTCCAGCCCCTACCCTACCCTACCTCCAGCCCCTACCCCACCCTACCCTACCTCCAGCCCCTAACCCACCCTACCCTACCTCCAGCCCCTACCCTACCTTCAGACCCTACCTTAGCCTACCTCCAGCTCCTCCCCTACTTTACCTCCAGCCCGTACCCTACCCTACCTCCATTCCCTACCCTACCTCCAGCCCCTACCCTACCTCCAGCCCCTACCCTACCCTACCCTACCTCCAGCCCCTACCCTACCCTACCTCCAGCCCCTACCCTACCCTACCTTACCTCCAGCCCCTACCCTACCCTACCTCCAGCCCCTACCCTACCCTACCTCCAGCCCCTACCTTACCTCCAGCCCCTACCCTACCTTACCTCCAGCCCCTACCCTACCTTACCTCCAGCCCCTACCCTACCCTACCTCCAGCCCCTACCCTACCCTACCTCCAGCCGAGCCCCAGGCTTCAGGCTCTACCACCAGCTCTGTTTCACAAGGCTTCCAGCCCCTCAGCCCCTCAGCGCTGCCTGAGAACCCAGCCAGTGGAACCACACCATCTTTGAGCGCCTGCTTTCCCTTTTTCTAGTTCACGCTTGAGACACACTCGGGGTCCTCAGACGGTGTAGCTGGCGGAGAGTACACAGACAGTGCTGACTTACCCCAGATAACACCACGCACACCACAGCAGATGTTACGCAACCGTTACCATCACAGTTACTATGGGATGGGATATGTGAACACGCTAGCCTCTACAAGAATAGACAGCCCTGAAACTGGATCGGTTTGAAGGTTCTGCTGCGGTGTGTGTGTGTTCAAGCAACTGCATTCGTTCGAATTCGTTGGAACTCCCCTGTCTCTCTTCAGCTGTGTGTGTGTGTGTGTTAGTGTGTCGGTGTGTGTGTGGATGGGTGTGGGTGAGGGAGGTGTCAGTCTCTGGGCAACAGCTCCTTAAATATCCTCTTTAGCCTTGAGGGACAGGGTGGGGGGCTGGAGCAGGGACGGTGGGGGTATTTTTACCTCAGTCTGTGTCTGTAGGTGGGGTCGAAGGTCAGACAGTAGCCCCTCTGTCTCTGGGTCTGTCTGGATACACACCTACCTGCATGGGGGCTCGTGCCCTTGTCCCTTCTAAAGCCCTGTCTGAAAACTGGGGACTCAAAATAAACGGCTCCATGGTTATTTTTGACCGGAGTGTTTTCTCAGCGGGTCGTTCAACATGGACGTGAGAAACCTGTCATGGCCCAGTGAAGTCTCGCAGTATCAGACACACACACCTGAGGTTTTGGTCTGTTTGAAGTCCACATGTGTGTTATGATACAGTTCTTATACTGTTATAATACTTTTATAATGGTTCCTGTCTCTGTCCTTATCCAGACCGAAGGAACAGGGGAACTATAGCCGCACCTGTTCTCACAAAGCATCTTCTTCATGGGTAGAATCTCAGTAGAATCTCAATATTATCCCAGTGTAATCCCTGTGGAATTACAGTAGAATCGCACTAGAATCTCTCTAGAATCCCAGTAGGCCTGAGAGGCCTGGCTGTCTGGATGGCAGGGTCCAGATCTCAGAGATGTAGCTGTTTGGATGGCAGGGTCAGGGTATCTGAGGGCTGATCTCCCCCGAACAAGTAAGGCACTCTTACAGAACTGGATGCACTCACTGTGAAGTTACTGTAGTCTAACAAACAGAGAGAGAGAGAGAGAGAGAGAGAGAGAGAGAGAGAGAGACAGATATCGCCTCCACTCTAATATCATCTCAAAGACTTGAAGTGATCCTTGATCTACTGCTGTACTTTCCACGTGCACTACGGGTACGTCCCTTTGGATGAAAGCGTCTGCCAAATCAGTAACACAAAAATATTTGAGTGTTACCCATAGCACATTGCTACTGTGATGAGACTGTAAACTGAACACAGTGATGGTCGCACTCAGACACGGTCTGGGCCGGGGTGGATGGCTGTAACGCTAACCGTGACCTCCTCGATGATATCACGTGTGTTTGTGCTGACACCTCAGCCTGGGTGTGTGATTTCTGCTGACGGTGGTTGTGTGTGTGCGTTGTGGTTGTGTGTGTGTGCGTTGTGGTTGTGTGTGTGCATTGTGGTTGTGCGCAGGGCTATGCTAGCAGATTCACGATCTTCCCTGTCTGTGTGTGATGACTGAGTGGTCCGGGCTTAATGTGTGTGTGTGGATGGACAGATGTGTTGAAGGTGTGTGTGTGTGTGTGTGTGAGGAAAGAAGTGGAGGGTTGTGTTTCCTGCCCCTGCATGCTGTGCTAGGCTGGTCTTTCCCATAACTGCCTAAGTAGACTAATACCAGACATCTGCATTGATCAGTCATGTGTTGTGAGTGTGTTGTGTGTGTGTGGTGTGTGTGTGTGGTGGTGTGTGTGTGTTATCTGGTCTCACCTGCCAGTCAGTGGGGATCAGAGCAGATAAGACAGCCCTGCCGAGCTGCAATCTCCATGGTGTCTCCTCTGGGAAATCTTCCTCCAGCAGCACACACACACACACACAGAGAGACACACGCACACACAGAGACTCACACACACAGAGAGACACACACACCCTGACTCCTGTCTTCATCCCCATTGTTAAATAACCACTGTGATGTTTGGTTCTCAGTGTAGGAACATTCTCAGCAGTAGCAGGGGGCTAGACACACAGTTGTTCTAGTCCAGTCACTGTCCATCTACAGTAGCTCCAGTCAGAACAGGAGGAGGGGGCTGGGGGTTCATTTGGTAACAATAACAGGGCCTGGTTTGACTGTAGATACAGTAGCGGTGGTTTGAGCTTGAACAGTAGACTCACTGGGCAGGAAATGTAAGAGTCAGGATGAAGAACCAGTGTTGTGATCTCCACTTCCTGTCTTGTCTCTAGTATCTCTGCTGATCCCCATAGGAACACACTGGGGCCAGGCTGTCCCTGCCCAGAACACTCAGGAAACCATGGAACATTCCAGAACCCAGGCTGAACAGGGTCTCTGGAGACAGACCAGAGAGCCCAGTAGGAGGGTTATACTGGAGGTGCAACAAGCAGAGTGTGTGTGTTTTCATGTGTGCGTGTGTGTATGTGTGTGTGTGTGCTCCAGGGAGCCAGGTCTAAACATGGTAATCTGGATTAGCGTATAGGCTGGTTTTAGGGTTGTGGCAACAATGGTGCCAGTCATGGTGTGATAGGCTGCTATGTACTCCTAGCTTTCACACTCTCACACACACATAATACAAATACACAACATCACATGAACGCACGTAGTACCAATTTACCATGGGAGCTAATAGTTCTGTCAAATCTCAGTTCACACATTAACAAGCTAATCGCCGTGGAAATAGGGTGTAGCCGAGTGTTATCTGTGTAAAGGTCAGAGCACACTGGAATGCACGTTTAAGAGAGAGTCAGTGTGTGTGAGCAGGTTAGAGAGAGAGAGAGAGAGACTGTGTGTGTGAGCAGGTTAGAGAGAGAGAGAGAGAGACTGTGTGTGTGAGCAGGTTAGAGAGAGAGAGAGAGAGACTGTGCGGTGCTCTCGTGTGTTAGTGAGAGAGAGCTGAATGGTGTTGAAATCTTTTGTTGATTTATCCTCCATGGCGTCAGCAGCACGTGAACCTTGCCACGCCAGGCTCCAACTACGGCCCTGACTCTGAGGTAGACGTCCTGCCTCCATAGAGGCAGACTGGACGACAACAGCTCTCTATTCAGTTCAGTTCAACAAGCTTTATTGGCACGAATGTTTAGGTTAATGTTGCCAAAGCAGTCCACAGTGAAGGGGAAGCACATGTACACATCATAGAACTGAATTATCATCAATCCCAAACTATTATAATAATGCCAAGGTACATATAACATGTGTCCAAACTTTTGACTGGTACTGTACGTATAATAATGGTCTCTCTCTCGATAATAATAGTTCTCTTTTTGCTTGTCTGTTGCCACACTGTGGGATAGCTAGTTTCTGTGTCAAAGTCGAGTGAAAGTCATGTGACGACGAGTACAACACCGGGCATTTCTCGAACATGACATTCTGGTGTCATGGCAACTACAGCTAAGTAGTGACATAAAAAGGACAGAAGTATCTAAATATAAAAGACAAAGCACAAGCGGCAAAAAGCAAATAGCCCCAAATAATTAAAAGCTTCTTTTTTTTACGAACCCATTGAAACATTTTGAACAGCTAGGTCCCTGACATACATTCTGAGGAGAACTATTCTGTGTGTGTGTGTGTGTGTGTGTCTGCGTTCATGTGTGTGTTTAACTTCATTTGCATGTGTGTGTGTGCTGCCTGTATGAGTCCTCACGCACAGCCCTCAGGTCCATTCAGTGAATGTAGGTCACGCGTGTTCGGAGCAGTCTTATGTGCTGTGACATGTCTGCAGCGCGGGCCTCTCTGGCACGAGAGCCCTCGCTGCCACGCGCCGGCCAGGGAGGAACGCCGGGAGAGCAGGGAACTAACTAGCAGGCCTGCCTCGGCTCGGCTCGGCCCGGCCCGGCCTGGCCCGGCTCTTCATTTTCCATCCGTCCTGTTGGAGGAAATCTCGACTGGGCAGAGGTCGGCTCACAGGAGAACGGAGCCTTCCTCTGCAGGCCTGGGAGGGTAAACAAGGGCAGAGAGAGAGGGGTGGGGGGGGCAGAGAGAGAAAGAGAGGGAGAGAGAGATAGCAGGTGGAGCATGGTTGAGGGAGAGAGAGAGAGACAGAGAGAGAGAGAAAGAGAAAGAGAGAGAGAGAGAGAGAGATAGCAGGTGGAGCATGGTTGAGAGAGAGAGAGAGAGAGAGAGAGAGAGAGAGAGAGAGAGAGAGAGAGAGAGGGAGGGAGAGAGAGAGAGAGAGAGAGAGAGAGAGAGAGAGAGGGAGAGAGAGAGAGAGAGAGAGATAGCAGGTGGAGCATGGTTGAGAGAGAGAGAGAGAGAGAGAGAGAGAGAGAGAGAGAGAGAGAGAGAGAGAGAGAGAGAGAGAGAGAGGAGGGAGAGAGAGAGAGAGAGAGAGAGAGACAGAGAGAGAGAGGGAGGGAGGGGGAGAGAGGGAGGGGAGAGAGAGAGAGAGAGAGAGAGAGAGAGAGAGAGAGAGAGAGAGAGAGGGAGAGAGAGAGAGAGAGAGAGAGGGAGAGAGAGAGAGAGAGTCTCTCCTGTCGAGCATGGCTGGAGCTAGGAGGTAACGACATGCTCCGGTCTATCATCTCTCACACCAGATTAGGCTTCAATTCACCAGCAACCCTCTCACGCTCCGTCTCCACGATCCAGTCATCCTGCCTTACTGCTCATCAGGGTCTGTGTGTGTGTGCTGGTGGAATGAGGTTAGAGCTGAGCTGGAATGACTGGATTCAAGTACATGAACTGGTCAGGGGTGTATGGGGAGTCTGGGCTTCAGGTAGGTATGGATACAGTAGGAAGGGTCTTGATGGGTATCGAGGGGTATAGTCATGTAATAATGCCCCCTGGTGTCACCTACATATTCTACAGTTCTTGGTAGATATATACATAAATATGTGTGTTTTTTCCAAATGTAGGTGTATCATAATTCATATGTATTCTTCTTCAACTCATTCATGCCCATTAAGTATTCTTGAACTGAATTGACTTGAGAGTGAGAGCGAGAGGAAAGGAGAGAGAGAAGAAAGGAGAATAGCAGTCAAATGAAAGGAGGAACGAAGAAGAGAAAGACATTAGAGGAAGAGCGACGCTCTGGAATGTCATTGAGGATGTGTTAGGATTTTGAAAGCAGGCCGGATTTTCACACCCCATTGCTACTCTCAGATCCTGATTGGTTGATTAGCCACGGGTGGTAATGATTGGCTATAGGGGGCTGTGGGATCAGATGTTTCTACCATGACTGATCTAAAGCACACACACACACACACACTCATCTAATCCTCGATACCTAATTGTGTGTCAGTCCAGTGGTGTATGTTATGACCACCCATACTGGTATTTAACCCCTTCTCTTTTGCCTCTAGCTATGTGCCCCCACTGCTGTCACAGTTTATTTACTTCTTAGGCTGACACATACTCTCTCACACACACACACACACTGACACGCGCACACAAACACACTGATGGATGTCTCCACTGTCCTCCTCTGAGAATAGGTGACCTTGGTGTTATCTGTGACCTCACACCCATGGTTCTGTCAGCCCCCATCTCTCCATGCCCCTCCCCCCAGGCCCCAGGTCCCAATGAGGGCTGGAATTGACAGCTGATTGACAGTGTGGGGAGTGCAATCACTAATCTTATTCCAGCGCTCCCTCTCCTGTCTGTCTCTCCTCTCCTCCTCTCCACCTCTCCACCTGTCCTCCTCTCCCATCCAGCCCTTTTCTCTCCCCTCTCCTGTCCATCTCTCCTCCTCTCCATCTCTCCTCCTTTCCATCTCTCCTCCTCTCCTCCAGCCCTCCTCTTCCCCTCTCCTGTCCAATCTCTCCTCCTCTCCATCTCTCCTCCTCTCCATCTCTCCTCCTCTCCATCTCTCCTGTCCAGCCTTCCTCTCTCCCCTCTCCTGTACATCTCTCCTCCTCTCTATCTCTCCTCCTCTCCATCTCTCCTCCTCTCCTCCAGCCCTCCTCTTCCCCTCTCCTGTCTACCCCTCCTCTCTTGAGAGTCGGTGTTTTCCTGTCTGTTTCTTCAGTGTGGATGGGATCCGAGGCTGGATAGCACTGAGACAGTCCAGGCGGGGTGAAGCTAGCCTGGGTTGTGACGGGGGCGATGG